>NC_090275.1:125370619-125683161 GCF_040414725.1 Anabrus simplex | reverse complement strand
GTACGGAAAATCTATCCTTTTCCGAGGCCTCTGCTACAAAACCCTCGACCCAATTTGACATGTCCAATAATACCCATCATTTTCCACCTCTTCCTTCTACTAGTTCCTCTTCACCTGTGGAAGCCCCCAGGAAACGTAAATTTACTCAGGTGGTTATGAAAGAGTCCCGTCCCATTCCAAAACCTGGTTTTGATAAGTCTGGGTATCTTAAGCTCATCAGACCCACTCCAGTGTCTTCACATACCTCGGTCTTTACACCCACTTCATCGTCATCCTCCCCGTCCCCAATTCCGTCTACGTCCCGTAATTCTCAGTGTTTGCCTTCAGCTTCTTTTCAATCATCTAGTTCCCCTGTGCTACGCCAAAAGGCGCATCTCCAAAGTGGTATTCATCAACTATTTCTGCAACTTATTCAATTATTAGGGGACCAGCCACATGTTGCACATACACTTTATAAGCTTCGTGACTGTGTGCACACTATGTTCTCTTTAGATGCTACGTATCCTGCAGTGGAATGCTAGGAGTATTCCTTCTAAACGGTATGAGTTACAATTTTTTAATAAACGAAATTTCCCCTTTCATTATAGCCTTACAGGAGACTTGGTTTTCCCCATCCACTGAGTTTTATTTAAATGGCTTTAATGTTGAGCGTTGTGATGGTATTGGTTATGGTGGTGTTGCTTTATTTATTCACCATAGTTTATCCTATCAACGTCTTCATATCTCGTATTGTCTACCCCATACGTTTGTTATCGGTATCTCATATAATCGCCTTTCCATTATTAACCTTTACTGCCCTCCAAATCTTTTTACTTCTCATATTCAATGGTGTCGATTCTTGCAGCAATTTTCTTCTCATAACGAGCTTCTCCACTTAGGTGACTTCAATCTTCATCATTCTATGTGGGGAAGCAGTAGTGATACTTCCCTGGGTTCTTATTTCCTCACTGCTTCCCAATCGCACGACTTTGTCATCTTAAACGATGGTTCTCCCACGCGCCTCACTCCCCCCCGGCTCTCCTCCCAGTGCTGTGGATTTATCATTATGTCGTCCTGCAATGGCTTCGGTTGTAACTTGGTATCGTCTTTCTGATACACATTCTAGCGACCATTTCCCTATTATTCTTACGTATGGTCTTGGTAGATTTCCTACTTCTTCTTCCACTCCTACATGTATCAGTAATGTTCGCTCCCTCCGTCACTTTGATAGAGTATCTTTTATTTATTATGTTACCTATCGTATTGAGCTTATTTCGGATACTATTTTGTCCTTTTCTACTCTCTTTCAATTTATACAAGATTATCTCGATCTTTACCATCCCTATAAACCTATTTCTTCTCACTCTTCTCGTCCCTATTCCTTTTTACGATGGTGGGACTCAGGGTGCCATAATCTGGTTCTTAAACGACGGCGCTTATTCCGGATATATAGGAAAACACTAGCCCCCCCATCATTATTTCCGTCTTAAACAACATATTGCTTACGATAGACGAGTTTTTCTTTCTAAACGCCGTGCTGCCTGGCGATCCTTTATTTCCTCCCTAAACGCTCGTACTTCGTCTTCTCATTTATGGAGTGCAATTCGCTCACTTACCCGAGCTTCTCAATACATTCCACCTTCTGTCGCCCCTCCATAGATTCTATCTATCTTTCTTAACTCACTCACTTCTGATTATGTTTGCCCGACTTTACTATCCCCTGTCTCCATGCTCTTCCCGTTTTTCTGTATTACTCCAACCTATACACCTTTCTGAACTTGAAGCCACCTTGTGTAACGCAAAGAGTTCGTCTCCAGGCCCTGATTATATATCATATGATATGCTCCGGATCCTCCCTTGTTTTATGACTAATTAATTTGTTAGAAGTGCCCACTGATTGAGGTTAGACTTGAAATACTTTAAATACTTCACTTCGAGACAAACTGCCTTTAATTATTAACATCGCTCATATCATGCTTACTTGCGTGCCAAAAGCTCGCATTCTCTTTTATGCTGATGATATAGTTCTTTATTATTCTCATAGTAATGTCGATGTGTGTCGTCATCATATATATCAGCTAATGGAGCAAGTCATTACATGGCTTACTTTTCATGGTCTTCAACCTTCCACCTCCAAATGCTGTGCAATGTTTTTTACCTCTAAGCGTGAAATTGAAGTTCGAATGGAGGAGGATGCCATCTCTGATAAATATTCCGATTCTGAGCAACCTCCGCTACCCAATTGAATCAATAGTGATCAACGAAATTCCAGCTATAGGAATTCAACTTCGTTCTACTGAAGGCCAGCCCGATCAACAATCAACAGTACAGCAAGTGGTTACTGCACCTGAGTATTATAATAAATTCCACCATGGTCCATATATAGTTTTCGTAGAATCCACTGTAGATAAGAATGTCGGTAGATTACACCCCAAGGCCCTTGGTCGCCGTTTTTATGAACAGGACTTAAACGTCAAATCAATTCAACGAAAGGGCAGAAACAGGATCCAAGTGACCTTTCATACTGCCATGCAAGCTAATGCGTTTTTGCGTAACCCTATATTAGAAACATTAAAAGTCAAGGCGTATCTTCCCTCATCACAGGTATTACGATTGGGAATAATACATGGTGTTGATAAGGACTTTTCACATGAGGAAATCCTCAACCATCTGGATAGTGTAGTACCGGTTAAGTCCGTTCAGCGGCTTAATCGCAAAGTCGTACAGGATGGTGCAACAGCGTATCTTCCTACCGGCTCTGTTAAGATTATTTTTCGTTCTCAAACGCTTCCTCAACAGGTGGCTTTGTATAAAGTATATATGGATGTAGAACCTTTCATCTTTTCACCTATTCGTTGCAGAAAGTGTCAACGATATGGCCACACCGTAAAGCAATGTCAAGCAAAAAATTCCCAATGTGGTAAATGTTCACAGTTACACGCAACTAACGAGTGTACTGAACAATTTATTCAATGTGCCTATTGCAAAAAAGACCATCTCACGGGATCACTTGACTGTCCCGAGCATAAATACCAAGTTCGAATTAAAAAACTCATGAGTACGGAATACCTTTCATTTCCTGAGGCAAAAGCTCGGGTAGCACTTCCGGTTTATTACCCAGACCAGCAACCGAACCAGTTTCCCCCATTATCACAAGAAAATAGATCACCTCCGACTGAAAATCCACGGAAGCGAAAGTTTACTCAGGTTGTTCTGCAATCTCAGCCCTCAGCACCTGAGCCAGGTTATGACAAACAGGGTTATTTAGCCATTCTCCGTAACGAAAATGTACCTTCAGAGCGACTAACTCCCCTACCGAGTACATCAGTGGCAGCTGAACCAGTGTTGCATACTCAACCTACGCCCCAACACCGAGGGCAGAGATATATTTCAGCCTCTCAGGCCCAAAATTATACTCCAACGAAGGAATACCTTCACCAAGAAATACAACGCATCCTGGTAATGTTAATACAACACTTGGGTCACGAACCCCAACTTAGTAATATACTTTATAAATTAAGGGATCATATCATGACTATCAGTTCATGATCAAACTACTTCAATGGAACAGTAGAAGTGTCAGTTCCAAGCGACATGAATTACAATTACTAATACACGAGACTCAGGCTAATCTCATTTTTTTACAAGCAAAGTGGTTTAAACCTCACTCTTGTTTTCGATTATTTGGCTATCAGATAATAAGACACGATCGTGACGGTTATGACGGGGTAGCCACGTGCATTCAGAATTCTTTAAGTTGTACTACGTTATCTATTCAATATTTTATACCGCACACTTATGCAGTAGGACTTATTTACAATAATATTTGTTTTCTAAACATATATTGTCCTCCGCAAATATATATTACCCAAGGACAATGGGCGCAATTTTTTGCTCAATTTGAACAATTTCAACATATCTTCGTTGTAGCAGACTTCAATTGTCATCATACCGAATGGGGAAGTTTAACAGATACAGCAAAAGGGTTAAATTTATTATTAATGTCCAACAGACACGATTTTTTAATTCTAAATGAGGGCTCCCCAACTCGCATTTCACCTCCCGGTTCCCCACCCAGCGCGGTCGATCTAACACTTTGCCGTACGAACATGGTTCCAGTTACCACATGGCATACTTTGGCAGATACTCATACTAGTGATCATTTCCCTGTCATCATCACGTATGGTCTTAGTAAATGTGTCCCGACATCATTATCATTGCCAACGATAAATAACGTCCGCTCATATAAAAATTTTAATCCCAAAGCTTATCGTGAATACGTTACTCAAGTTCTGCAACGTGAGCGTGGTAACAACATAACTTTTTCGTCCTTATTTGACTATTTGACCCACTAATTAAATACCTTTCACCCTTGCAGACCCATCAAGACATTTAGACCTCGCCAGTTACCGCAGTCAAATGGTGGGATAAAGACTGTCACGATCTTATATGTAAAAAAACGATCTTATATCTCGGCGCAAACTGTTATTCAAATTATATCGTAAGTCCATGACTCAATATAATTATCTGCAATTACGTAAGCATATCGCGAAAACGAGACTAATTTTTAATTCCAAGAAACGTAAGGCATGGCAAACATTTCTCTTCTCTTTGACCCCTCGCCTACCTTCTGCACAATTATGGAACGCAATTCGTATGATTACACGAACGTTCCAATATCAAACCCAATATTCTTTTCCTCTCACGGTATTAGAAGAATTTCTACAGTCGATCACCCCGGCCTTGGCAATACCCCCATTCATATCGTCAGCTCATGATCCTCGTCGATTTCCTACATTGCTACAGCCAATAACCTATAATGAACTTCAAACAGTAATATCCTATGTAAATAGTTCATCACCAGGACCGGATGCCATTACGTATAACATCATTAAATTACTCCCCTCTCAAGCTCAGGTTTTATTAACGCAGTATTATAATGATATCCTCAATTCCATTCAAGTGCCAAGCAAAAAAGGCTAGGAGTGGGAAGGAAGGAAGCGGCTGTGTGTGTGGTTATGTTCTCAGTAATATAGTATGCCATACGAACTAGGGGTATCAGATCATTTACAACGTAGTAAGTACTTGGAAATAAAAATATATGAATTACAATGTATTGGGCATGGAAGTAGTAGAACTGCATTATTATCGCCTTTGGGGGGGCGATGGGCAGGGGAAAGGAGGGGGGAGGAGCCGTAAGCATACCCGGATGTGCGTCACTGCGCCGGATGTCGCTTCTCTGCGCTATCTGTTGATAACAGCGGTAAGATAGTGTACAGAATGCGCACTGTGGCGCTATCTCGGATGAGAGACTGAAACTACTAGCGGCGAGTGGCTTGGTACCAAAATTTATCATTGAGTTTCATCAAGACCGACTACAATATATCAGACCGTAATATCAAAACCAAGATGGTGGACGTCGTGGGCGCAGTAGCTGCCGACTGATGAAGGTTAGGGTAGCACGCAATAAATTTATTTCGACGATAAACCAACTCACGGTTTTCGGAGATGCCGGAATTTAGTCCCGCAGGAGTTCTTTTACCTGCCAGTAAATCTACCGACACGAGGCTGACGTATTTGAGCACCTTCAAATACCACCGGACCGAGCCGGGATCAAACCCGCCAACTTGGGGTCAGAAGGCCAGAGCTTCAACCGTCTGAGCCACTCAGCCCGGCGTCACATTAAGTTACTTGTGTTGATACCACTGAAAGAGCTACACAATATCTGGTTCAATCCGCCAGAAATTACGAAAAGATCACGGTACATATTTTGCCAACGGTGGTAATTTAACATGATAAATGTAACATCGTGGAAAATCACTGTTGCACTTATGAAAACGCTTCGTCAACAACTACTCACCATATATAATAAAGTAGAATCACACGTATTCTGCTAGAATAGATTAACAACCCCACAGCAAAAGAGAACAACACGCTGATTACTTAGAAATCTCACTTAGTCAAATAACGTTTTCTCTTAGATTTCACTTCGGTGGATAGATGGAAATACACTATAAAACTGTTACAAAGGTATTTATAACATCATTTTGAATGTTCAAAAATAATTTAAGGAGCGATATTCCTCAATTTATTCACTCTCATGAGAACTATGAAACATAACGTGTTGCCTTAGTTTCGAAGTGGTGGACAATTTCTAATGTTCAGCACTCAATGAAAGGGGAGTACAACCGATATGATTACGCCAGCACAATGAACGGCCCCTGGTGAGGTTAAGCCTCCCTTACTGGAAAATCTTAAAACATATTTTAACATATGGTATAGCACAACTTTCAACAATGATGGTAAACTTAGTAATGAAACGTTCAGACACTAAAGATATAATAGGATCTTCCCATTGAAGAACATGAATATAAAAACTATAGACTCTAAACAATGATGTCTAACCTACATGGACGAGCATCAATTTGGTGTAGACTACTTGATAACGGATATCCACAGCATGAATCGGAAGGTATTGGTACAATAAAAACCCTGCGTTACGAACGAAGCTAATCCCTGCAAGTCACTATTTCTTCTGTGTAAGTGTACAGATTGCTCCATCTGTCACACTGTAAGTTTTCTACACTCCAAGATCCAGCCAAATGTTTCTGCAGGCAAGCAAAGATTCTTGCAAAATACAATTGCATCTAAATCACGCAACACTTTGAAGCATGCAAGACACTGATGGAACATCATCGTATCAATTATCATCTAAATGAATTATTTTCGAGGAATACGAATGTTAGAATTATAAATAAAGTCTTCCCTAACCTCATACTTACTCTCCGATGACATATGCACACTATTGCTTTGTAAAAATATTCACGATATATGTTCTTAATCCACTTCTCTCTTAATGTTTTATTCCTTAGAAAACTAAAGAATGGTTGTATGAGAGGCATTGCCATAGTTCGATTTAAATACGGTTCACAACACGATCAAAACAAACACTTTCTCACATGACTGCGCATAATTACAGATTCTAAGTAACCACTGACCCATATGAATACACGCACACACTTATATTCTACAAGGAAACTAATATTTATCGTCAAATTTCATGAAATTACACCGAATGAATAAGAAAACAAAAACGTATAGGGTCACCATTTTCGGTTAGAAAGAGATTTCCCTAACCACAAATTTTGGTTACACACATACGACAGTTTGGTCTTTGACTGTACACTAAAAATACCATCATATACACTCCTAAAAATACAACGTACTAATAAACCGTTATAGATTACTTTACGCTTCAATAACTGGATCAAAATAACACTCTTTAACAGAATGTAAACACAGATATGTACCATCCACATGTCTCAAACGCTCGCCCACGAAGGCGCCATTTTCCTCCCAATCGATAGTAGCATTAAGGTCTGATCAGGACGAATAGAAATGAATAGTGTGACGACTCCCTCTGAATCACATGTTAACAGAAACGGTGTACATGTTCCCCGCCACCTGCAGCGCTGCTGTCGTTAAAAGGGCCAAGTACGCGCGCTTTTTGTCGTCTTTATGTAGATGTGTGTAAACAGTTTGTGGTCTTTTTCGGTAGTTTTATACGTTTTCCAGTTTTATACGTGCAAAATATCTGGGGTTAACTTTTCGTGAACTAAAAAGTTAAAAATATTTAGGCATTTGAGAAGTAGGACGTATACTTGGGCATAATCTTCAATTTACTTCCGCATCTGAATATGCCTAAAACTTGCCATGTCCCGGGTTGCAAGTAGGGTTACGATAAAAAATCGAATGAAAAACGGCATTTTTTCACCCCCAAAAGATCCCACTCTGTTCTCGAAGTGGTCGAAAGCTATCCCACGTCAAGATCTGCCTTTAAGTGATAAAAGTCGTGTCTGTGATCTGCATTTTGCGGCCGAAATTATCCAAAAACGTGACAGTTTCATTATTTATGGTGAAAAAGTGGAAATTCCAAGACAGAGATGGAAACTGGATCCTACAGCAGTCCCACATATTTTTCCTAATCTTCCGAAATATTTATCACGAAACATCACAGTAAGAAGATCTCCATATCAACGCCAGTCTACCAAATTAGATGTTCCTTCCACAGGTGATTATTCCACACTAGCCTCCCCTAGCTCTGTATGCTCTAGTGCTGGTAATAAAATCACAGGTTAGTGCTGATAACAAGAGGGTATTTATCTTAAAAAAGAGAATTAAACATCTCCAGAGGAAAGTTACTTTTTTTAGCAGAAGATTAAAAGAAGAAAAGGAAAAGAATGCTGAACTAGAAAGGGAGCTTGAAGAAATTAAATCACCAAAAAAACAGGTAAATACCCATAATGAAAGACTAAGTGTGAAACAGAAGATAATAATTGATACCATACTGAAGAAGAGCAATACCAGAAGTTCAAAAGGCATGCGTTATGATCAGGAACTTCTACTGGAAGCACTCCTGTTGAAAATTAAGTCCCCAAAAGGTTACAGGCATTGTAGACAGCATGACCTTCTGCCACTGCCATCACCATCACATCTTCGCAGTCTGTTGAAAGGCCTGAAGTGTTCATACGGTATCAATCATCATTCAGTCAGTGCCATTTCTCAAGCCTTTAACACTTATGATGATGATGACAACAACAGGTTAGGAATATTAATATTCGATGAAGTTAAACTAAAAGAAGAAATACAGTTTAATGGCACTTCTTTAAAAATAGATGATCTCACACCAGAAGATCAACAAGCAAATATTGCAAATCATGCCCTAGTGTTTATGTTTGTTCCACTCTTAAAGCACTGGGTGCAACCTATTGCAATATATGCAAGTCGCAATTCCACACCTGGTGACATACTGTCAAAAATAATCATCCAAGTTATTATTCAACTGGAAAATGCTGGGATTCACATTGTTGGATTTGTGTGCGATGGGAGTCAGACAAACAAGAAAGCTTGGCAGAATCTTGATATCAGTGGTAAACTAAATAACTTAAATGTAAGCATTCCCGATCCTGTGAGCTCCTCCAGAAAGATTTGGGCATTTTCAGATGCTGTTCATATCCTGAAATGCATTAGAAACTATTTTCTTGCCAAAGAAAATTCTACCTATGAAGGCCACAATATTAGCTTCAACTATTACAGGCTAGTTTATGAAAATGACACCCTCCAGGATTCTGCAGGTTTGCGAGTATGTCCAAAAATAACCTCATCACATATCAACCCTAACGGTTTTCAGAAAATGAATGCTCGTTTGGCGTTCCAGTTATTCAGCAGGGCTATGGCAAATGCAATTCATTTTTTTACAGACAGTCACACCAATGGTTTTGAAGGAAGTGAAGCCACAGAAATTCTAACAAGGGATCTCAATGATGTTTTTGATGCATTGAATGCCAAAACTCCTGACGAAGCATTATTTCCTGATTGTGAGAAATTTTATCGTTTGTGTGAAATGAGTGAGATCTTAAAAGCACCAAACAATACATTCGCTTCTGAGAGAACTCTTGAGTCCATGCGTGTGACACTTAAAAGCACAATAGAACTTACACAGTATTTGTGGAGCCGCGGTTTTTCTTATGTGCTTACAGGCAAATTCAACCAAGATCCCTTGGAAAGGCACTTTGGTATCCTACGATCCATAGGCTGTGATGATCACCCTTCTACAGTGGACTTTTTGCATCTGCACATGTTACAATCAGTGTATGTCCCACTAAGCAATGCTATACCTAAAGGAGATAATTGCCAGTCTGAAGTTGAAGTACCCTTAACATCATTTTTCAATCAGATTAGAGCCTTGGCAAAAGCTGTTGCCAAATACAATGCCAAAATCATAAGTACAGCTCAGGAGAAAATTTACAGCAAGCTTACCTTTGATCAGCCATCCTTATCAAGTTGGGAAGATGAACAAATAGTTCCTTTCACCAGTTCAAAAATGAATGTTATTCATCACTTCTGTGGGTATATTGTTAAACATGCAAGCAAAGTGACAGACTGTACAGCATGTATTGGGTCTCTGCAAAACAATACCGAGGTGGCAAAGGGTAGCCCGTTTTCAGCTTTAACAAGTCTACAGGAATATTGTAACTCATCCAACTATCTCATTTACCCATCAAGTGAATTATTATTAATGTTTTCTCATGTAGAGGAAGTTGTTGTGAGAAATATTAGTGTACAAGAAGCATTATGGGGCGAAATATTTCAAGAATGCCTGGATAGTTTACCTTCAATTACTGTTTCTCATAGACTTGGGTGCTGTACTGAACATGCTCAGGACTTGGTACCAAAATTAATTTTTCATTACATACGATGCCGATTTTATTTCCGTATAAAAGAAGTACGGAAAGAAATGCAAGCTTGTACGACCGCAAAACATACCCGGAAAATGTCCAAGGTTTCCAGTTAACTGACTGATGTGGTGAAATGCTGGTAAGATTCATTAATCTGAGCATGTTAACATATAATTTAACTTAAATAGTTATGTAGGAATTACATATGTATGACATAACGGTACGTAACATCATTTGGGTGCCTGCAGAGTTTTAATATGCTTATATTACGTAGCATGTACACTAACAGTTGAACATGTGTATTTTTAAGGTTATAATTAATAATTGCAACTGAGTTTGATTTCGTGGTGAATTCATGAAATATGACTTAGCTCTGTGCACACATACCCGTTTGAGATATTCGTTAAGACACTGACGAACCAATTTCAGAAGTAATGTCATTAAATCATTACTAAATGTAAAATATTTCCTCCGAATTTGTCACATATTACTTTCAAAACAAGGACTCTATATCTTAATTTGCACGAAACACAGATCGCACATAAACACAGTCATCGGTCAGCAAAGAGAATGCACATTCCTGAAACATAACAATAATAAACCCACGGTTTTAAATAATTTATTTAAAAGATAAATTCCGAATTAAGTCACATCAGATCTCATTTAAAATCACATGTTGCTTGCTTGCTGATCCCTCTTTACCTACACCAGCGCCGCGTAGTGTAGGAACATATCAAACAGCAGAAGTCGTCACACTATGTACTTCTATTCGTCCTGGTCTGATATATTGTAGCTGGTCTTGGTTTCATCTGTATTCTATTCTATCCTCTTTGGTCCACTCTCTACACACACACATAAGGAAAACTAGTCACCAACGCCGTACACGAATAAGACTCACTCACGAGCTATTGTACCGCACGGCGAACAAACACGAACTGCGAGATGCATCGAGATAATGACGTCAGGCACGAGTATCACAAACGAGAGTTATGCCCATTCCTACGTAGACCTCGAAGATGCATCGAGAGTGGTGACGTCAGTCTCGAGTATCTCGACAGCCCACCACTAGCCAGCAGCATGAAATGTCTAAAGAGAACAAATAAGAGGCTTCGTGTTGCACTATTCACAATGAAGAAGAAAATAGTAGATCTGGAAGGAAAATTACACCGATCAAGTAAACAGCTTGAATTGTAATACTCATCTCAAACCACTGAACATTATAAAGAAATTGTTGTTGGTGAGGGTGCTGAAAAGGCCATTTATCTTCAAGATCAAGTGAATAACTTTCAGAAACTGCGCCCAGTATGGTCTGAAAAAACTATACGGCATTGTATTTCTTGGCGGATTGCTCTACTTATTAATGTAGGGAAGTACCACACAGATGTATACACAGCCGTCGTTAACACACAAGCGATGGGTCAACAAGCCGACGGTCACCAATCGAGGATATTCGGTCCAAGCAACAGCTTTCACCTACTATTATCGGTAAAGAAAGAGTACAGAATAGCGCTCGCCGAACATAGTCGGAAGGTCGAGTAACCGATATCGAACAATGTCGGTTGGCATGTACGGAATAGCACCCCTGTTCAGCACTAGGGTGTCCATGTACCGCTAAAAGGTGCGCGTACACATTCACTGAATTTTACCAAAAATAAAAAATAGGCCTTATAGTAGAGCACTTTAAACACACGAAGCATTCCTTGGCAAAAAATATGAAGATTGCTCCCACTGACTACGGATTAAACACAGAAAACAGCGATGTTCGAAAGTCATAACCTGCAACAGAAGAAAGCATCACTATACGTTAAATTAAATAATGGCAGCTAACACGTGCGGATTTAAAAGAGCCACGCTCAAAACATGTGGAGTGCAGTGAAACGCTACTGCCGCAAAATAAAAGCACTCGTTAGTACGAACTTTACCCCAAAATACAAAAATGAAGACAGGGATGGTCAGAACACGAGGTGTAGAAAACTACTTACTTACAACCACACATTCACAGAATTTTACCACAAATAAAATAAAAATTAGGCCTTCGTTCATAGCGCACTTGATCCAGATGAAAAAACATTACAGTGGACAAAGTTTCTTCTTCTTTATAATTTAATGGGCTTCGCTTCACAAAATTTGAATTCTGCACACAGTTCACACTACCCGCCACTACTGCGAATTTTGGCTCCTTCCCGTGGTCGGACTCCGCCCAAGTCGGCTTGATTCACTTCCACCAAACACGAAATCTGAAGCCACCATAGAAGATTAAGAGCGGGTATATAGGACTACATCACACAACGAGCTAGTATAACATATGCCCGACATCACTGATAAAGGGCAGCCATGTTAACGGTTGTCAAAACAAAGCGAGTTGGCGCGAGAACATGTGTTGAGATGACGCGGAAATTGTGCATGGCAATTAAATTTCGTAAGTTTTTGTAAGTTTTGAAGAAGTGAAAAAAACTCTCGCTTTCAAAAATGCCAGCCGTATGCTCAGTGTACGCTTGTACTAATCGGAGTAATAAAACCAAGGATATATCATATTTTAAATAAGTATTACTGAATGATAGCCGAGATCACTTTTTGTAATTTCTGTTTGTAATTAAATCCATTTTAATGCTTACACAGCGTAAGTACTGATAGCCACGGTAATTATTTATCGGATTATATTTCAGATTTCCTTTAAAGAACAACGGATTGACGGAACAATGGGTTGTGAGGACGAAAAGATATAATTAAATGGTATTCCAACAAATACAGTCGCTTACGCTTCGTACCTTTCGAAGATAAGTACATGTACGAAACAAATGACCAACGGCGGTTACTGGAAAATGCCGTTCTAACCCTATTCAATTTTCCTTGACATTTACAAACAAAGAAAATGGAACGCCTACCGCCAACGAAACGTAACCACGAAAAGTCACCTATTTCGGTCAAACGTACACCAAGCATGGTAAATACAGCATTTTACTGCTATTTGTGAAATTTATGCAGGCTTTATTGTAGATGTCAGTTGCGTTGGCATTTAAAACTAGGCTACTCTTCATAATGGACAACTTTCAAGGTTAGCTTTCAGCTAGTAAACCCAGTATGATATGGTAATCGGAAAAAATGATATGCCCCCTATATTGTAATACATAATTACATAAAACAATTATAGTGGTACAGTAGGCCCTACTCATGGACCGCCTCTGTGGTGTAGTGATTAGCGTGAGTATAGCTGCCACCCCCGAAGGCCTGGGTTCGATTCCCGGCTCTGCTACGAATTTGAAAAATGGTACGAAGCCTGGAACGGGCTCCACTCAGCTTCGGGAGGTCAACTGAGTAGAGGTGTGTTCGAATCCCACCTCAGCCGTCCTCGAAATGGTTTTCCGTGGTTTACCACTTTTCCTCCAGGCAAATGCCGGGATGGTACCTAACTTAAGTCCACGGCCGCTTCCTTACCACTTCCTTGTCTATCCCTTTCAAACTTCCCATCCCCCCCCCCCACAAGGCTCCTGTTCAGCATAGCAGGTGCGGCCGGCTGGATGAGTTAGTGGTCGTCCCCCCAGTTGTATTCCCTGACCCAAAGTCCCACGCTCCAGGGGACTGTAGAAGTGGGATCCCTCGCTGAGTCCGAGGAAAAAACCAACCCTGAAGGGTAAATAAATAAATAAATAAATAAATAAATAAATAAATAAATAAATAAATAAATAAATAAATAAATACAGTACTCATGGGGAATCAATATCTTTTAAAATATGATCAGAATGAGGTTGTAAACTATTGTAGGTCCCTTTCATTTTAAGGATTTCTGTCATAAATACTTATGTCCCCGGTTTTTTTGTAATTTACGCTTAACCAAAACAACCAAGCAGGGTAACGCTCTTGTTCCGATTTCGAGGCCTATTCGTATGTCAAAGTGCAACGATTTTGAACTACCCTACATTCAGCCGATCGTGATGTTGGCCTCGTGCCGCAATGTGATAAAGTGGCGATATTCGCAGTTTATGATTTTTAATGCTTTAAAACTTTCGGTTAACGGTCTTTAATTCAGCCCAAGTGATTCTATAATGCGTATTTTCTACACTTTTCTCCATTCAAAAGCCATGCTCCCTTGCTTGTGTGACCAAATACAGTATTTGGTGTGACCACAGGAAACATGGCGGACGTTCGTTCTATTAGCTTCGCCCACGCAGCGCTTCCGCCTCTCTATGTTATTCTAGCTCGTTGACATCACAAAACTTATATTGCTCGTGGGTAAAGGAGCAGGGGCTGCGAGTAACGTCACGTTGTTATTCTAGCTCGTTGAATGTATTACTAAAAGAGTCCATAACAAATACAGTAGAGACAATACGCGATACCAAATACAGTAGAGATAATACGCGACACTTACGGATTTAGCCTTGCTAAAATGGGAGACAATTAGACGGTGGCGCTCCTAGTGACTTGACCTGAAAAAATCGCGCTAAATTCAAATATCAATGGAAATGCATAATCGAAAATGGATAAAGAAATTACGTCTAGAAAGGAAGTGTTATTGAGATATTAACTTCGAAGTTGCTAAAGCAATTATGGATAAATTAATGAAGAATTATTTGAAAGGTTATTTCAAACACCGAAATTAGACATATAAACAAGTTGTGAAATGGACTACTGTGAAGTGGCTTGATCTTTCATTTATGCATTACTTTTTTAGCATTAGCATTCCTGTCTGAACTCTTACGGTAGGATTTGTATTTTATATCTTTTAAAAACATTGTATCATCACATTAAGACACTTGTCAATAAAAATACCGGCACATTTCCTTACACACATGATGCAATGAATTAACATTTAAAATCTGGACAATTTTCTCTTAACATGAAGCCTACTAACAGAAAGAAAATCTATAAAATCCCGGCTTTAATCAGAGAAGAGCGATAAAAGAAAGAAAAGTATGAAAATGTTATCGATATTGATGCTTTGAGGAATATTTACGTACAATTAGAGTAAAAACGTAACATACCCTTGGCTGTATAGTCGAGGATTTTTAAAGTCGCTCGCCTGGAAATGATCTGAACAGATCTTATAATTCTTATGTAAGCGTAACGTCCGCAGTCACGCAGTGATCGTTGTACGGTACACTACCATAGTTGTGCGAGTCAGTGGTGCGCGGCAGTGGTAATTAATTGTGTTTTGCTTAAGTGTGGTGAAGGAGTGAGAAGTTATGGAGACTGATAGTGGCGGAACGTTGAAAGTGGACGGACATAATCTACGAGTGGAACGTGAGATTGTCGTACCCATGGATGAGGAATCCATAACTGATTCACCCAGTAATACGAAACAACAGCAAGGTTCTCAGTCATCTGAGACTAATGTACAAGGGCGTAATACGGAAGTGGCAGACCGTTCTAATCCAGAACAACTTAACGATCAATCCGAGGTGTCCCAAGTAGCTTCTCCCCCGGAATATTATAATCGCTTTCATCATGGCCCCTTCTTTGTATTTGTTGAATCTATTAACGATCAAAAGATAGGCAGTTTACACCCTATGGCACTTGAGTAGTACAATGGGCGGGTTCTGCGGCCACCGCCACCGCAGGCTCCCAGAGGCCATCTCCACCACCACCACAGCCAGAGGCCTCCTAGAGGCCTCCTCCACCACCACCACAGCCAGAGGCCTCCCAGAGGTCTCCTCCACCACCCGCGGGAAATTTGAATTTGTAAACAAAGCCACGTGCTTTTTGACAGCTATCATCGACAACAACGCATCGCTAACCTCAGTACTGCCATCTTGACGGGCCTAAACCTCAGTGGTACCAACTTAACCTAACTAGCGCGAGATAAACAAATCCACGTGTTTTTTGACAGCCACGTGCTTTTTTGACAGCTGTCATCCGCCATCTTTAAACCACAGAGCACTATGCTGCCCTCTTTATCGCAGTAGCTGCAAATTCGTCACCTGTCATCCGCAGTGCTGCCATCTTGGCGAGCCTAAACCTTAGTGCTACCAACTTAACCTCACTAGCGCGAGATAAACAAATCCACGTGCAGCTGTCATCCGCCATCTTTAATCTATAGAGCACAGTGCTGCCCTCTTTAGCTACTTACCTTTGAAATGTGGTGGCGGATAATTTGAAAATTGCTTTTTGACAGCAGCCATCTTGCATCGCAAACCTCAATGCTGCCCTCTTTAGCTAATACCTTTGAAATGTGGTTGTAGACAATTCCACGTGACAGCAGCCATCTTTCAGCACAGTGCTACCCTCTTTGTGGTGGCGGCAAATTCCACGTACTCTACAAACTCACGTGCTTTTTTCTGACAGCTATCATCCGCCATCATGCATCACAAACCAGAGTGCTGCACTCTTTAGCTAGATACCTTTGAAATGTGGTGGCGGCAATTTGAAAAATTCTACATTCTCTTGTTTGGAAACAAACCTATGCGCTGTCATCCACCATCTTTAAACCACAGAACACCGTGCTGCCCTCTTGCGTCAGCTGTCATACGCCATCTTTAAACTACAGCGCACCGTGCCGCACTCTTGCGTCAGCTGTCATCCGCCATCATTAAACTACAGAGCACCGTACCGCACTCTTGCGGGCAATTCCGTCAGCTGTCATCGGCCATCTTTAATCAAGAGAGCGCAGTGCCGCACTCTATGTGGTGGTGACAAATTCCACATTCGCCATCTTTAATCTACAGAGCGCCGCGCTGCACTCTGTGGTGGCGGACAATTTGAAAAGCTGCCAAGAGAGCATCGTGCTGGTATCTTTATTCTTTGACATGTGGGCAGTAGCTGCAAATTGGTCACCTGTCATCCGCAGTGCTGCCATCTTAACGGGCCTAAACCTTAGTGCTACAAACTTAACCTCACTAGCGTGAGATAAACAAAGCCACGTGAATTTTTTTGACAGCTGTCACCAGCCATCTTTAATCTATAGAGCGCAGTGCTGTCCTCTTTAGTGGCGGTAAATTCCACGTGCTTTACAAACCTATATGCTTTTCTGACAGCTGTCATCAGCCATCTTTAATCTAGAGAGAACAGTGCTGCAATCTTTAGTTTGAAATGTGGTGGCGGCAAATTCCACGTGCTCTTGTTTGGAAACAAATCAACATGCTTTTTTGACAGCTGTCATCCGCCATCTTTAATCACCGTGCTGCCCTCTTTAGCTACTTACCTTTGAAATGTGGTGGTGGTAAATTCCACGTGCTTTACAAACCTATATGCTTTTTTGACAGCTATCATCCGCCATCTTTAATCTAGAGAGAACAGTGCTGCAATCTTTAGTTTGAAATGTGGTGGCGGCAAATTCCACGTGCTCTTGTTTAGACACAAATTAACATGCTTTTTTGACACAGATTCTTGCGATTTAAACTCTTGCGTCAGGAGGGGCACTCGGCTGTAAAACATATTTTTAATCCCAAGAGAATCGAACCCGAGACTGCCGGGTGAGAGGCAAGCACACTAAAAGAAACCGTAGGAGCCAGCAATTCTCTTTCTATATAATAATTTCATGTGGCTATTTCTAGTCAAGTACAGTCTAAAATAAATCCTAGAGTTGTTGTATCAGGAAGGGTAACTGGCTAAATCCTGGTCTTTCAGCGTCAGGAAGGGCAATCGGCTGTAAAACAGATTCTTGCGATTTAAACTCTTGCGTCAGGAGGGGGCACTCGGCTGTAAAACATATTTTTAATCCCAAGAGAATCGAACCCGAGACTGCCGGGTAAGAGGCAAGCACACTAAACCAAACCGTAGGAGCCAGCAATTCTCTTTCTATATAATAATTTCGTGTGGCTATTTCTAGTCAAGTGCAGTCTAAAATAAATCCTAGAGTTGTTGTATCAGGAAGGGTAACTGGCTAAATCCTGATCTTTCAGCGTCAGGAACGGCAATCGGCTGTAAAACAGATTCTTGCGATTTAAACTCTTGCGTCAGGAGGGGGCACTCGGCTGTAAAACATATTTTTAATCCCAAGAGAATCGAACCCGAGACTGCCGGGTGAGAGGCAAGCACACTAAACCAAACCGTAGGAGCCAGCAATTCTCTTTCTATATAATAATTTCGTGTGGCTATTTCTAGTCAAGTGCAGTCTAAAATAAATCCTAGAGTTGTTGTATCAGGAAGGGTAACTGGCTAAATCCTGGTCTTTCAGCGTCAGGAAGGGCAATCGGCTGTAAAACAGATTCTTGCGATTTAAACTCTTGTGTCAGAAGGGGGCACTCGGCTGTAAAAATATTTTTAATCCCAAGAGAATCGAACCCGAGACTACTGGGTGAGAGGCAAGCAAACTGTAGGAGCTGGTAATTCTCTTTCTATATAATAATTTCGTGTGGCTATATCTAGCCAAGTGCAGTCTGAAAAAAATAAATCCTAGTCTTGTTACATCAGGAAGGGTAACTAGCTAAATCCTAGTCTTTCAGCGTCAGGAAGGGCAACCGGCTGTAAAACATATTTTTAATCCTAAGAGAATCGAACCCGAGACTACTGGGTGAGAGGCAAGCAAACTGTAGGAGCTGGTAATTCTCTTTCTATATAATAATTTCGTGTGGCTATATCTAGCCAAGTGCAGTCTGAAAAAAATAAATCCTAGTCCTGTTACATCAGGAAGGGTAACTAGCTAAATCCTAGTCTTTCAGCGTCAGGAAGGGCATCTGGCCGTAAAATAGGTTCTTACAATTTAAAATCTCATGTAAAAACAGGAGGAGAGCAGCGGCTAGCTGCTTCCTAGTGCATTTCAGGTGTTATGCCTTACGAGTAGCTATGTACTAGCACCGGATTTAGAATAAGCAGACTAGAACGAGAAAAAATATCTGGGATGTTTTTTTGAAGCATGCCTACACACGCGCGCACGCAAGCTGCATCCGGCTAGCCAGCTCCTACCTGGAATGCGTTTGCCTCAGCAGAGTACGAAGTCCGCTACAAGAGTACAGTTCACATTAAAATTATTAGCAGCTTCTCGAGCTGAGCTCAAACCTTCCCGTTTAATCATAGTACAATACGTCTGCTTGTAGAACTTGTATATTTCGGTACCTCAGCGTTTCGTGTTGTTGCTAACATGTAGGGGGTACTGTGGATGTAGACTTAGCTTAAATCACGACAATGTCCAACCTCAGTAGGTTGAAACTGGGTTTCTTCCGAACATCATAACATTTAGCTAATTTCTATTGATGACGAGGTCCTTAGTTTTGTCTTTGCATTGCTTCTACTTACTTGTGCCAGGATCATCACTTTCACATATCTACTCTAGGATTAGAAGGTGTAGACATGGCAGAGGTTAATCTTGTAATTTCAAACTTACAGCAATGTCTGACCTCTATATGTTGAAACTTAGTTTTTTTCCTCAAACATTGCAATCACGTGCTAACTTTCCAAGGCTCGATCCACTGCAGAACTCTTAAATTCTGACACCTCGGCATCAACAGCAGGTTCGATCCCGGCTTAAATACGTCAGCCGGCAGAACTCAGCGTAAGGCACTCAGGAGAGCTCTTGTTGCATAAACATTTCGTTCCGACTGTACCACAAACATCTGCAATTGTTGATATCCGCTTGGTAACAAGGAGCATATTTACTCACTGCAGTCTGCGTGAAGCGCTCACAGTTCTCTGTATGCGTTTATTACGTACACATCTCCCGTCTAAGTACTGTCTGCTGTGAATGTTATTCTTCAACCTTTATCTTAAGGTAAGCTAGAACTGTTAGTTACTGTTTGCAAAGCAACTTCTACGCTAGGTAATAGACATCTACATTCATATATGTTTGTTCTTTTCTTTTTAGGTACAACTAGAATATTATCATTCGAGTTACAGGCTTGAAAGTATGCATTTTATTCTTCCGAGTAACAGTCTGCAGCACATGCATTTTTAAGGTATGTTTTCGAACTTCGAGTTGTAAAGATAGCTAGGTTAGCTGATGTACCCTACACTACATTAATATGTTTGTTCTTTTCTTTTTAGGTACAACTAGAATATTATCATTCGAGTTACAGGCTTGAAAGTACGCATTTTATTCATCCGAGTAACAGTCTGCAGCACGTGCATTTTTAAGGTATGTTTTCGAACTTTGAGTTGTAAAGATAGCTAGGTTAGCTGATGAACCCTACACTACATTAATATATGTTTCTTCTTTTTTTAGGTACAACTAGAATATTATCATTCGAGTTACAGGCTTGAAAGTACGCATTTTATTCATCCGAGTAACAGTCTGCAACACGTGCATTTTTAAGGTATGTATTCGAACTTTGAGTTGTAAAGATAGCTAGGCTAGCTGATGTACCCTACACTACATTCATATATGTTTCTTCTTTTTAGGTACGACAAGAATATTATCATTCGAGTTTCAGGCTTGAAGGCACGCATTTTATTCATCCGAGTAACAGTTTGCAGTGCGAAGATTTTAAGGTATGTCTGACCTCAACAGGCTGAAACTTGGTTTCTTACAAAAAATCGTAACTTTAGTCTATTGATAAATAGTCGTTCTCTTCAATCCTCATGCTATAGACGAGGTTAATTTTATAATTTCAAACACACACATAGCTATGTCAGACCTCAACAGGCTGAAACTTGGTTTCTTCTAAAACATCGTAACTTTAGTCTATTGATAACTAGTCATTCTCTTCAATCCTCATGCTATAGACAGGTTAATTTTATAATTTCAAACACACACAGAGCTATGTCTGACCTCAACAGGCTGAAACTTGGTTTCTTCTAAAACATCGTAACTTTAGTCTATTGATAAATAGTCTTCTCTTCAATCCTCATGCTATAGACGAGGTTAATTTTATAATTTCAAACACACACAGAGCTATGTCTGACCTCAACAGGCTGAAACTTGGTTTCTTCTAAAACATCGTAACTTTAGTCTATTGATAAATAGTCGTTCTCTTCAATCCTCATGCTATAGACGAGTTTAATCTTATAATTTCAAACAGTCATGTCCGACCTCAACAGGCTGAAACTTGGTTTCTTCTAAAACATCGTAACTTTAGTCTATTGATAAATAGTTATTTTCTTTAATCCGCATGCTATAGAAGAGGTTAATCGTATAATTTCAAACTCACAGTCATGTCCGACCTCTATAGGTTGAACATCGCAACTTTAGGCTAATCTCTATTGGTTGTTCTCTTTTCAGATGTTTCCCTGCTCGCAGTGCGATGTTCATTTTACAAGACGAGATGCCCTTACGCGTCATGTAAAATCGAAACTTCGTGAGGCGTCTGATACGTTCTCCTGCGAGCAGTGTGAGGCGACCTTTACGACGGTAGATACCCTTACGCGTCATGTTAAATCAAAACATCCTAGCATAACATCCGCTTTATGTGATGTTTGCGGGCTGTACTTCGCTAATGTAGAGCAATATCAGGGTCACTTAGCAGAGGTACATCAAATATCTACTTGTCCTCAGGTAGTAGGGAAAAAGCGTGCAGCTACTGATGTAGCTGTAGAAACTACTAGTAGTAAAAAACCTAGGAAAAATGAACTTCAAACTATTCACTGCGAGCACTGTAACACTGATGTACCATCTTCACATTTTCAGGGACACTTACGGAGTAATGCACATAAAAATAATGCGTGTAGAAGTGGCTGTAATGCAAACATCGAGGAAATTAATACTGCATTTAAAAGTAGGATTTCTAGTTACAGAATTCGCACCAGTCAAAAGTTTCATAGCACTTCAAACTTTTTAAATTGTGTTCAACCAGATGTACAACAGCTTCTTGCTAAATCTTTGTCCAATCATAATTTATTTAAAGTTAATTTTGAACTTTTCGCCTTGTACATTAAAAGCACGGATGAATCCGAAATAACGGACATTAAATCATTTAATACGAAGAATTTTGTCATAAGTCAGTCAACTAATTTTGGTGAGTAGTATAATGGGAGAGTTCGGCGGCCTCCTCCTCCCCCGCGGCGCGTGAAATTTGAATTCTGGCGGAAAATTTGAATTTTTGGCGGGAAATTTGAATTTTGGCGCGAGATTTGAGTTTGTAAACAAAGCCACGTGCTTTTTGACAGCTGTCATCGACAACAACGCATCGCTAACCTCGGTACTGCCATCTTGACGGGCCTAAACCTCAGTGGTACCAACTTAACCTAACTAGAGTGAGTTAAACAAAGCCACGTGTTTTTTGACAGCCACGTGCTTTTTGACAAACAACAACGCATCGCTAACCTCAGTACTGCCATCTTGACGGGCCTAAACCTCAGTAGTGCCAACTTAACCTAACTAGCGCGAGATAAACAAATCCACGTGCTCTGTTGATTAAAGATGGCTGCTTGTCAAAAAGATTTTTTCAAGTTATCTGCCACCACATAGAGTGCAGCACTGAGGTTTGCGATGCAAGATGGCGGGTGACAGCTTGTCAAATAGATTTCTTGTTTCAAAGGTAAGTAGCTAAAGAGGGCAGCACTAAGGTTAGCAATGCAAGATGGTGGATGACAACTGTGACGTAAAATATTACCCGCAAGATAGCACCACGATGCTCTTTTCATTTAAGATGGCAGCTTGTTAAATAGAATTTTTCAAATTAACCGCCTCAAAGGTAAGTAGCTAAAGAGGGCAGCACTGTTCTCTCTGGATTGAAGATGGCTACATGTCGAAAAGAATTTTTCAAATTAACCGCCTCAAAGGTAAGTAGCTAAAGAGGGCAGCACTGTTCTCTCTGGGTTAAAGATGGCTGCTTGTCGAAAAGAATTTTTTCAAATTATCCGCCACCACAAAGAGGGCAGCACGGTGCTCTCTTGATTAAAGATGGTGGATGACAGCTGAAGAGCGAGTAGAATTTGTTTCCAAACAAGAGCACGTGGAATTTGCCGCCAACACATAGAGCGCAACACTGTTCTCTCTAGATTAAAGATGGCGGATGACAGTTGTCAGAAAAGCGCATAGGTTTGTTTCCAAACAAGAGCACGTAGAATTTGCCGCCACCACATAGAGTGCAGCACTGTTCTCTCTGGATTAAAGATGGCGGATGACAGCTGTCAGAAAAGCACATGTGTTTGTAAAGCACGTGGAATTTACCGCCACCACATAGAGGGCAGCACGGTGCTCTCTGGATTAAAGATGGCGGATGATAGCTGTCAAATAAGCGCATAGGTTTGTTTCCAAACAAGAGCATTTAGAATTTGCCGCCACCACATTTCAACTAAAGAGTGTAGCACTGAGGTTTGTGATGCAAGATGGCGGATGACAGCTGTCAGAAAATAGCACGTGAATTTGTTTCCAAACAAGAGCACGTGGAATTTCCCGCCGCCACAAAGAGGGGTAGCACTGTGCTCAAAGATGGCTGCTGTCACGTGGAATTGTCTGCCACCACAGGTATCTAGCTAAAGATGGCAGCACTGCGGTTTGCGATGCAAGATGGCTGCTGTCAAAAAGCATTTTTCAAATTATCCGCCACCACATTTCAAAGGTAAGTAGCTAAAGAGGGCAGCACTGTGCTCTATGGATTAAAGATGGCGGATGACAGCTGTCAAAAAAGCACCTTCCTGTCAAAAAGCACGTGGATTTGTTTATCTCGAGCTAGTGAGGTTAAGTTGGTAGCACTAAGGTTTAGGCCCGCCAAGATGGCAGCACTGCCGATGACAGGTGACGAATTTTACATCTAAAGATGGCAGCACAGCGCTCTGTGGTTTAAAGATGGCGGATGACAGCTGTCAAAAAAGCACGTGGCTTTGTTTACCACACGCTAGTGAGGTTAGGTTGGTACCACTGAGGTTTAGGCCCGTCAAGATGGCAGTACTGAGGTTAGCGATGCGTTGTTGTCTGTCAAAAAGCACGTGGCTGTCAAAAAACACGTGGCTTTGTTTACCTCATGCTAGTTAGGTTAAGTTGGTACCACTGAGGTTTAGGCCCGTCAAGATGGCAGTACTGAGGTTAGCGATGCGTTGTTGTCGATGACAGCTGTCAAAAAGCACGTGGCTTTGTTTACAAATCTGTCAAAAAGCACGTGGCTGTCAAAAAGCACGTGGATTTGTTTATCTCGCGCTAGTTAGGTTAAGTTGGCACTACTGAGGTTTAGGCCCGTCAAGATGGCAGTACTGAGGTTAGCGATGCTTTGTTGTCTGTCGAAAAGCACGTGGCTGTCAAAAAACACGTGGCTTTGTTTACCTCACGCTAGTTAGGTTAAGTTGGTACCACTGAGGTTTAGGCCCGTCAAGATGGCAGTACTGAGGTTAGCGATGCGTTGTTGTCGATGACAGCTGTCAAAAAGCACGTGGCTTTGTTTACAAATCTGTCAAAAAGCACGTGGCTGTCAAAAAGCACGTGGATTTGTTTATCTCGCTCTAGTTAGGTTAAGTTGGCACTACTGAGGTTTAGGCCCGTCAAGATGGCAGTACTGAGGTTAGCGATGCGTTGTTGTCTGTCAAAAAGCACGTGGCTGTCAAAAAACACGTGTCTTTGTTTACCTCACGCTAGTTAGGTTAAGTTGGTACCACTGAGGTTTAGGCCCGTCAAGATGGCAGCAGTGAGGTTAGCGATGCGTTGTTGTCGATGACAGCTGTCAAAAAGCACGTGGCTTTGTTTACAAATTCAAATCTCGCGCCAAAATTCAAATTTCCCGCCAAAAATTCAAATTTCCCGCCAGAATTCAAATTTCCCGCGCCGCGGGAGGAGGAGGAGGCCGCCGAACTCTCCCATTATACTACTTTGGTGATGTACTTAGGGATGTCTCTAACATTATTTCAACTAAGAGCGAGGAATTTCAGGAAAAGGAATAAGGGTGGGCTTTAGTTGAAATAATGTATCTAGAAGTTAACATCAATAAGTACAATCCTATGCGTGGATCTTCGCACATCGAGCTGCCGACATGGATTCAGCAAAGAAAAGCTGTTGTAAACATCCAAAACAATGACGAAGCATGTTTTGCATGGGCGGTGATGTCGGCTTTAAATCCTGCTAAATCAGACGTAGCTAAGAGAACATCATCGTATCCACACTATTCAACGCAACTAAATTTCGATAGTATAGAATTTCCTATGCAGTTAAAAGATATTAAGCGCTTTGAGGAACTAACTAACATTAGCATTAATGTGTATGGTGTAGAGAAAAAGTCTGTAGTAGGTCCTCTGTATTATATATGTCATAAGAAGAGTACTCATGTTAACTTACTCTATATTGAAAACAGTGAAAATAGCCACTTTTGCTGGATTAAAAATCTGAGTAGACTTGTTGGTAGTCAGTTGTCAAAAGATAGGTGTAAAAAGTGGCTATGTGATGGATGTTTGCAGTATTTTAAAACTGAAGATCAGTTAACGAAGTATTCCAAGAATGACTGCAATCATGTACGTACAGAGATACCTACTACAGGCAATAATGTTTTAAAATTTACAAATGTTCACAAGCAGATGTGGGTATCTTTCGTGATTTATGCAGACTTTGAAGCCATCCTCACGCCATGCAACACATGCTTACCTAATCCTGACAACTCTTCCACTAATACTACGCACATGCATGTCCCGTATAGCTTCGCGTATTACATCAAGTGTAGTTATGATAGTACGCTTAACAAGTTAGAGCTGTATCGAGGACATGATGCTGCTAAAGTATTTTTAGAAAGACTTGAAAGTAATGCAGTTGTCTTGGTCGTATTCTAAATAGTAATATTCCTATGAAGCCACTCACCGAAATTCAGTTAAATGATCATGAACGTGCTACAAAGTGTAGCATTTGTGATGGGGAATTTTCCGAAAATGACCCTAAAGTTTTTGATCATGATCATTTAACTGGTTTCTACAGATGTGCCGCTCATTATAGCTGTACAGAGTTCCTAAATTTATCCCTGTAATTTTTCATAACTTATCTCGTTACGACTCTCGTTTCATCATTTCACAATTTGGAGCTTCAGATGAAAAAGTAGATATAATCCCTCAGAATAAAGAGCGGTACATTGCGTTTGCAAAGTCTGTAAAAGTAGATACGGACCATTCTATAAAACTGAGATTCCTTGACTCGTTTCGCTTTATGGCGAGTAGCCTCGATAAACTTTCTAGTCATTTACAGTCAGAACAATTTACGGAAATTCGACGCGTTTTTCCCGAAGAAGCGCAGTTTAATTTACTTCGGCGTAAGGGTGTTTTTGTTATGAATATCTTGACTGCTTAGAACGCCTCGAAGAACGTGCCTTACCATCGAAACAATCCTTTTACAGCTCGCTGAATTCAGCGGATATTAGTGATGATGACTATTTACATGCACAACATATCTGGGAGCAGTTCCACATTCAAACGCTAGGTGAATACTCCGATTTATATTTAAACACGGATGTACTTTTGTTAGCTGATGTTTTTGAAAATTTTCGCTGTGTTTATAAGAAAACCTACAGCCTTGATCCGTGTCAGTATTTTACTGCGCCTGGGTTAAGTTGGGATGCGATGTTAAAATACACGCAGGTGAATTTGGAACTGTTAACTGATATTGATATGGTGCACTTTATAAAATCATCTATTCGAGGCGGTCTAAGTCAGTGCAGCGGGCGGTATTCTAAAGCAAATAATAAGTACATGCCGAGTTTCGATTCTAGTCAGGAATCTCAGTATATCGTTTATCTCGATGCTAATAATCAGTATGGGTGGGCGATGAGTCAGCATCTACCGGTGAGTGGTTTCCGCTGGCTAACGCAGTGCGAAATTGATGCTTTACAGCTGCACGCCCTAGGCGATGAAGCTGATAAAGGCTATTTCCTCGAAGTTGACTTACAGTATCATAAAGAGTTACACACTTCTCATAATGACTTACCGTTCTGCCCTGAAAATATGAAGTCCCCGTACATCGCATCAACGACGAAAATGATAATTGCTAATTTGTGTGATAAATCTAAGTATATCATTCATTACCGAAATTTAAAACAGTGTTTGCAGCATGGTTTGAAGTTATCCAAAATTCTTCGCGTACTAGAATTTAATCAGTCACCGTGGCTATAGCCATATATCGATCTGAACAATAATTTAAGAACGAATGCGGTTAACGTGTTTGAAAAAGATTTCTACAAGCTCATGAATAACAGCGTGTTTGGTAAGACTATGGAAAATGTTGACAAACGCGTTGATGTAAAATTGATTTCAAACTGGGAAAATATTAAGAAAAGGTATGGTGCTAACTATTTAATAAGTAAACAAAATTTCCACAGCTGCACCATCATACATGAGAATTTAGTTTTATACAGATGAATCGTGTTAAGGTTAAGTATGACAAACCTACCTACGTCGGCTTTGCAGTACTTGAATTGGCTAAAACACTCATGTATGAATTCATTACGATTATATGATGAAGAAGTACGCGCATAATGCTCAATTGCTCTACACAGATACCGATTCGTTTATTTATCAAATCAAAACTGATGACTATTACAATGATATAAAGCCAGACTTGGGTAGGTTTGATACAAGTAACTATCCTGCAAATAATCAATATCATCTACCGCTAGTGAACAAAAAGGTTCTAGGTAAAATGAAAGATGAATGTGCTGGGAATATTATCGATTCATTTGTAGGTACTAAATCCAAGTCATATTGCATAAAACTCTGAAATGAACTACAAATAAAGAGATTGAAGGGGATTAAAAAGAATGTAGTTCAGAATCAGCTAAGTTTTGAAAACTAAAACAATTGCATTAAAAGTAATCCACCTATTTTGCATAAGCAAATGTCTGACATTAGAAGCAAGAAGCACCAGTTGTACACTCATTTAATTAGTAAGGTAGCCCTTAATAATGTTGATTGCAAACGGTTTGTCATTCCAAATTCTACCAACACTCTAGCCTGGGGGCATAGTAGTATTGATCGGTACTACTTTACATAAAGCAGATGCATGTGTGTGTGTGTGTGTTTGTGTGTAAACATTATGCTAGAGGTGTGTACTTTGTAAAATATATACGTTAAGCTGTCTTACATCACAATTCACTGTACATATTGTATAAAGATAATAAGAAGTACGCTGATAGTGCATACAAGAATTGTGTTGAGAAGGGAGAAGTACGCAAACATCACTACGGTAAAACGATTCGAGATAAAACTTGTACATACAAGATGTAAATAAATAATGTAGAATTAGCATATTCTTTTATTTTAGATTAGGTATTACGTTCCTCCCGCTCCTTATTTGCAAGATAGAGTTTTTGTTTATTACTCATAGAAGAAAAGCAAGAAAGAAGGTGTTGAGCAGATTCGTAAGTATAGTATCGTCTAGTTCGGTAAGTATGTCGAGAACAGAATTTTTTTTCCTCAAAAGTGTTTGATTCTAGTCTTGCAATGCAGTGTTCTACAACATCGAACTATGAACAGCAGTATGTGTTCAAGTATAAACATGCAGGTACGCGATATGTGCACTGCCTTATGCATAAGATTGCGTTGTATGTTCGATAAAGCTATGCCTTAGCAAAGTAAAGGAAGTTATAAGAGTTGCTATCTTACGCAAGCTGTTCAAAATTTTAGTCTTACTTTTTATCTTAGAACAAAGATATACACCAGATATGTTGTAAACACATTAACCGATGTTCTAATCATATGTTGTATCGACTACCGTGTTCGATTATATTCCTAATCACTTCTCTTGTAATATCTTCTTAGAACAAAGATATTCCTTGACATGTTCTTTTAAATTGTCTACCGCTACCACAAAGAGTGCACAGCACAGTGCTCTGTTGATTGAAGATGGCTGCTGTCAAAAGGCATTTTTCAAATTATCCGCCACCACATGTCAAAGAATAAAGATACCAGCACGATGCTCTCTTGGCAGCTTTTCAAATTGTCCGCCACCACAGAGTGCAGCGCGGCGCTCTGTAGATTAAAGATGGCGAATGTGGAATTTGTCACCACCACATAGAGTGCGGCACTGCGCTCTCTTGATTAAAGATGGCGGATGACAGCTGATGGAATTGCCCGCAAGAGTGCGGTACGTTGCTCTGTAGTTTGTCCTGACAGGTGACGAATTTGCAGCTACTGCCCACATGTCAAAGAATAAAGATACCAGCACGATGCTCTCTTGGCAGCTTTTCAAATTGTCCGCCACCGCAGAGTGCAGCGCGGCGCTCTGTAGATTAAAGATGGCGAATGTGGGATTTGTCACCACCACATAGAGTGCGGCACTGCGCTCTCTTGATTAAAGATGGCCGATGACAGCTGACGGAATTGCCCGCAAGAGTGCGGTACGGTGCTCTGTAGTTTAATGATGGCGGATGACAGCTGACGCAAGAGTGCGGCACGGTGCGCTGTAGTTTAAAGATGGCGGATGACAGCTGACGCAAGAGGGCAGCACGGTGTTCTGTGGTTTAAATATGGTGGATGACAGCGCATAGGTTTGTTTCCAAACAAGAGAATGTAGAATTTTTCAAATTGCCGCTACCACATTTCAAAGGTATCTAGCTAAAGAGTGCAGCACTGAGGTTTGTGATGCAAGATGGCGGATGATAGCTGTCAGAAAAAAGCACGTGAGTTTGTAGAGTACGTGGAATTTGCCGCCACCACAAAGAGGGCAGCACTGTGCTGAAAGATGGCTGCTGTCACGTGGAATTGTCTACAACCACATTTCAAAGGTACCTAGCTAAAGAGTGCAGCACTGAGGTTTGCGATGCAAGGTGGCTGCTGTCAAAAAGCATTTTTCAAATTATCCGCCACCACATTTCAAAGGTAAGTAGCTAAAGAGGGCAGCACTGTGCTCTATAGATTAAAGATGGCGGATGACAGCTGCACGTGGATTTGTTTATCTCGCGCTAGTGAGGTTAAGTTGGTAGCACTAAGTTTTAGGCCCGCCAAGATGGCAGCACTGCGGATGACAGGTGACGAATTTGCAGCTACTACGATAAAGAGGGCAGCGCAGTGCTCTGTGGTTTAAAGATGGCGGATGACAGCTGTCAAAAAAGCACGTAGCTGTCAAAAAACACGTGGATTTGTTTATCTCGCGCTAGTTAGGTTAAGTTGGTACCACTGAGGTTTAGGCCCGTCAAGATGGCAGTACTGAGGTTAGCGATGCGTTGTTGTCGATGATAGCTGTCAAAAAGCACGTGGCTTTGTTTACAAATTCAAATTTCCCGCGGGTGGTGGAGGAGACCTCTGGGAGGCCTCTGGCTGTGGTGGTGGTGGAGGAGGCCTCTAGGAGGCCTCTGGCTGTGGTGGTGGTGGTGGAGGTGGCCTCTGGGAGCCTGCGGTGGCGGTGGCCGCAGAACCCGCCTATTATACTACTCACTTGGTCGCCGATTCTATGAAACTAAGTTCAACGTCAAATAGACGCAATAGACTACAAGTCACTTTCCATACGGCTTCTCAAGCCAATGCCTTTTTGAGTAACCCTATTCTCGAAACCCTAAAAATTAAAGCTTATATTCCATCTTCACAAGTGTTACGAGTAGGAATTATTCGTGGAGTGGAAAAAGGCCTATCGAATGATGAAATCTTACAGTATCTGGAATCTGAGGCACCAGTTAAAAGCGTGCAACGTCTTAATCGTCGTGCAATTCAAGATGGAGAAATCCAATACCTTCCTACAGGTTCTATAAAAATAGTTTTCAGGGCTCAAACGCTCCCATCCCATGTTGCCTTGTTTAAGGTGTATATGGCAGTTGAACCTTACATCTGTTCACCTATTCGCTGTCGCAAATGCCAGCGCTATGGACATACAATTCGGCAATGTCAAGCCAAAAACGCACGTTGTGGGAAATGTTCGCAGCAGCATGAAACCCAGGCTTGTACTGAGCAATTCACGCAATGTGCCTACTGTAAGAAAAATCATGTTTCGGGTTCCTCAACCTGTCCTGAACACAAGTATCAAGTTAACATTAAAAGATTAATGAGTACTGAATACCTGTCTTTTCCCGAAGCTAAAGCTCGTATTGCCCTTCCAATTTACCATTCCGAAGAACAAGAACATCAGTTCCCTCCTCTACCATCGAATCCCCCATCTCCTCCGACACCAAACCCTCGTAAACGTAAGTTTACTCAAGTAATCATGCAATCTAACCCTCCTACTCCCGAGCCCGGCTTTGATCGGCAAGGATACATGGCCATCCTGCGAAATGAGCCTTCGGTTCCAGTAAATTCATTCCCGTCAACGAGTGCCATGCAACAACCTCTGCACTTATCATACCCATCAAGTTCGTCACCATCTCTTGGGCAGCAACCTTCCGCAGCCCCCCAAGATATAAGCTATCCTCCTACCAAGGACGACTTCAACAAGAAATCCAGCAATTGCTGGTAATGTTAATCCAAAGTATGAGCCACGAGCCTCAGATTCACCATGTATTATATGAACTACGAGATTCTATCATGAACATTCTTGCATGATTACATTACTCCAATGGAATTGTCGAAGTGCCACCTCTAAACGACATGAGTTACAAATATTAATAAACGAAACGCAAGCTAATATCATTTGCTTACAAGAAACGTGGTTTCAACCACATTTCATTTTCAGATTAAGAGGTTATCAAGTATTCCGATACGATGGTAACGGTTTTGATGGAGTCGCCACGTGTGTACAAACTTCATTACCCTTTACACAATTACCTTTGCAATATTTCATCCCATACACTTATGCAGTAGGGATAGTACACCATAATACTTGTTTTATAAATATCCATTGCCCCCCCCCCACATTTACATTACTCAGAATCAATGGACGCAATTTTTCCAACAATTTGCAACATTCCAACACCTTTTCATTCTCGGTGATTTCAATTGCCATCACACTGAATGGGGGTGTATCATAGATACAATAAAAGGCTCCAATTTACTTGCTGCTTCAAATCATCAGAATCTGTTTATTTTAAACGATGGTTCCCCGACCCGTTTAATTCCCCCTGGATCTCCACCCAGTGCCGTAGACCTTACATTATGTCGCACCACCATGGTCCCTGTCACCACCTAACACACATTATCTGATACCTACACCAGTGACCACTTCCCCATCATCATAACATATGGTAATCGCCCAATAACTTCCCAGTTTAAGGCACATTCATGTATAAGTAATGTCCGATCTTATAAAAATTTCAATATTTCAAACTATCAATCATATCTCAATCATATCTTGCAGCAGGAACACGAGTCACCTATTACCTTTCCAACCTTACTCCCTTATTTAACCCAATATTTAAATATGTTTCATCCGTGTCGACCGCTTAAAGTGACGACCCACCCACAGGAATACGAAATAAAATGGTGGGATAAAGAATGTCACGAGCTCATTCATCAGCGAAAACAATTATTTAAACAATACCGCCAATCAATGACTCAGCAGCATTATTTCCAATTACGAAATCATATTGCAAAAACAAAGCTTGTCTTTAATGCTAAAAAACGAAAAGCTTGGCAGTCTTTTATTTCTACATTAACTCCTCAATTACCAGCAGCGAAATTCTGGAACGTGATCCGCATGATAACGAGAACATTCCAATACAAAACTTATTCTTTCTATCCGCGACAAGTTTTAGAAGACTTTTTATATACCCTCGCCCCAGTATCAGTAAATCCGCCATTTCTACCCACCTCACGGGACAATTCTCGTTCTTTTACTTCGTTATTAAAGCCAATTACACATAACGAACTACAATCTGTATTATGTACCGTTAATAGCTCGTCTCCAGGACCTGATGCAATTACTTATCTCATGCTCAGGGCCCTACCCCCTCACGTCCAAATTAATTTACTACAATATTATAATAGTATTCTTGAGACATTACACGTACCAACAACATGGAACGATTTATTCATAACTCCTATTTTGAAACCAACAAAACGAACTACCGAGCCTGAAAATTTTCGTGGCATAGTTTTGGGATCATGTATACGGAAAGTCTTCTGTAAAATCCTCATGAAACGAATGGCGTGGTTATTGGAATATCACTCGCTATTACCTAAGTATCAGTTCGCTTTTAGACGTGGTAATAGTACACAGGAACCTATCATTATTTTCCTACTCGACATCTTATTGGCAAAATGGCGGAAACAATCTACCGTGGCAGTCTTTTTGGATATTAAAGGTGCCTATAATGCTGTGTTATTGCATATTCTCTGGGAGAAATTATTTATTTCTGGATTTCCCATCAAATTCCTTTCTATTTTAAATCAACTATTTACCAATCGCCGGTTAACCATTAAATCAACTCAACACACAATTGAAAGCCGCTATACAGCACAAGGATTACCACAGGGTTCGATACTAAGGGGAATTTTGTTTGCCCTTCATATGAAAGATCTCGAATCTATTCTGACTCCACACGCTCGAATTCTAGCTTACGCGGATGATTATGTTATTTATTGTTCTCACTCCAACATTGACCATTGTAGAGCCACAATATCTCGCGTTTTAAGTTTAGTGTTTCGGTGGCTAACAACCCATGGACTTTCCCTTTCAATCGCTAAATGTGCAGCGATGATCTTTACAAATAAACGAACCTTTGATAAAAGCCCTATTAACTTTGATACCCTTTGTCCCACAACACTTATATTTAGGCATATATATCGACCAAAGACTTACATGGCAACCCCAAATCCAGTATTTAATTCGGAAATCTGATCGTTATATTACTATCTTACGAACGGTAACGAAACGTGCATGGGGTGCTGACCCCTTGTCAGCATTACAACTATATCGTGCAACCATTCGGTCCATACTTGATTATAGCGCCCATATTATTGATTTAACCGCTAAACACAGTCTACTAGCTTTGGATCGTCTACAATTTTCAGCACTACGTATCAGTGTGGGTGCCCTCCAAGCAACACCAACTAACGCTTTACTAGTAGAAACTACGGAAGAACCACTGTATATTCGCAGGACAAAAATTTCAAAAAAATTCCTACTAAACATATTAGCAGATCGAACTCCCTTATCGTCCCTAAATTAAAATTATTATATGAATATTATCAACAGTGTCCTCCACCTCATCATCAGTTCCCCGCCATATATATGGGGTATGCGGAACTCCACCATCTTACTGAGACTATACTTCGCACACCACGCGTAAATTTGTATTCATATGACTATGATATTCAAACATTCCGTCCTTCTATTATCATTGCCCCTTCTGATTCATTAAACCAATCAATGTATGCACCTCATCCCAAATTATACGCTCTTAAGAAATTTAAAAGTTCAATAACCTCACCAGATTATCACCTTTTTACCGATGGGTCAAAATCGACTACTGGAGTCGGAGCAGCATTTTATGATCCACAAATACAAACTAGCTTTAAATATCCGTTGCCTAATAATTTAACTATCTTTACAGCCGAATTATATGCCATATATCAAGCTCTCTTATATGTCCAACAGTTGCAATCCAAAAAAATAAATATATTCAGCGATTCTCAAAGTGTATTACAAGCTCTCCAATCCTTCGCCCATAGTCAAAATACATATGTCTACGAAGTTAAACACCTTATTTTTCAACTCGAAACATCCGGTTTTGTTATAACGTTAATATGGATTAAAGGACATAACCGGCACGTAGGCAACGATATGGCCGATATAGCAGCAAAAGAAGCTAGGGTAGATACCGCGAACTTATTACAAATCAAAATACCGATTTCTGACTTCTTCCCATATATCAAAAATGAAGCTAAACACACATGGTGCACAAAATGGCGTTTATCAGCTAGTACGAAAAGCCACTATTACTATCAAATTCAACCGAGTATTCTCACACTTCCGTGGTTTGCAAATGGTACGTATACACGTCGTCATATTACTAACATCATCAGACTACGTTTTAATCATGCCTTAACCCCGGTATATTTATCTCGATTTCATATTACGAACGACCCAACTTGTTCCTGTGGAGAACCTCAGGGCGATAGTAACCATTTATTTTTTCATTGCCCCCAATATGCACGCCAACAGGCCATTTTAATGCAGAAATTAATTAACGTCCACGTACCTTTCCCTACACGACTTTCAGCTTTGTTGTATCAACCTTTGCCTAAGATCATTGCTATCTTAAACGAATACCTTGATATCACTCACATCAAATTGTAATTACGATCTAGATTTTCAGTTGTTTTTTCCGACATGTTGGTGAAGTGGCATTTCTATATGTTCCGGGTGAGTGGATCTCTCACCAAGAGTTTTATTACTCTCCAATCTTGCACAGTGCAACACGTTTCTATTGCTCAAGATTAATAGTTCATCTATCTAAGTGTAATCGTGCTAAAACCGGTCATTAATGACGTAAACGTGTGCTGTTGTGATATAAGTGAAATATTTCATTGGACTCGTGACTGGGAAAGAATATATTGGTTCCCGAATAAATATCCGCAAGACAAGACAAGACAAGACAAGACAAGCGTAACGTCCCTTCTTTCTTGTACACCTTATTCAAATCACTTCTGTGACATTTCAAAACCCACATATCACACCTACAACAACACATCGGTATTGAAGGTTAACTGCTGCACTATACAATAAAATATGCGTATTACATTTTAAGCCAGTTAAAATATGGGTCGAGGTCAGAAGATTATGGAGTACTATAAAGATCTCTGTCCCTGGAAGAATATATATGCAAACACAATATTACTTACATTTTCTTGTCACGAGGTAACCTGAAGAACGGCCGCGCATTCTTCTCTACTTCATAGTTACTGCAGTGAAACACAGCACATACCTTTCCCCTCATGTTGAGAGGAGATATCAAGGAATGACACACGCTACTATTTAATTATGTCAACTCACTGAAAACGCATAAATAACGCATAATGTAGACTTGAATCCTTGACGTCTTTCTGTTGTAACGACTAGCCTGCTAGCACTTATAATGTATTCTATATTCGTTTTTACCTTGTCTGTATCATTCTCTCTTTTGGCTATTAGCTGCAATAAAAAATATTTATAAATAACACCAAAAACTTCCCACAAAAATACACGTGCTCTTATGACAGAATCAGTAGTTTTCAGGTCTACTTGCTAGAGAGAGCTCCAATAGCTCGCGTATTGTCTCTACTGTATTTGGCGACACTGAGCGAGATATCGAGGGACAGCTATTGGAGCTCTCTCTAGCGAGTAGACCTGAAAACTACTGATTCTGTCATAAGAGCACGTGTATTTTTGTGTGAAGTTTATGGTGTTATTTATGCGTTTTCAGTGAGTTCTTCAGGTTCCCTCGTGACAAGAAAATGTAAGTAATATTGTGTTTGCATATATATTCTTCCAATGACAGAGATTTTTATCGTACTTCATAATCTTCTGACCTGCTCGACCCATGTTTTAACTGGCTTAAAATGCAATACGCATATTTTATTGTATAGTGCAGCAGTTAACCTTCAATACTGATGTGTTGTTGTAGGTGTGATCTGTGGGTTTTGAAATGTCACAGAAGTGATTTGGATAAGTGTACAAGAAAGAAGGGTCGTTACGCTTATATAAGAATTATAAGATCTGTTCAGATCATTTCCAGGCCAGCGACTTTAAAATTCCTCGACTATACAGCCAAGGGTATGTTACATTTTTACTCTGATTGTACGTAAATATTCCTCCAAGCATCAATATCGACAACATTTTCATACTTTTCTTTCTTTTATCCCCTTCTCAGATTAAAGCCGGGATTTTATATATTTTCTTTCTGTTAGTAGGCTTCATGTTAAGAAGAAAATTGTCCAGCTATTAAATGTTAATTCATTGCATCATATGTGTAAGGAATGTTCCGATATTTTTATTGACAAATGTCTTAATGTGATGATACAATGTTTTTAAAAGAGATAAAATACAAATTCTACCGTAAGAGTTCAGACAGGAATGCTAAAGCTAAAAAGTAATGCATAAAGTAAAGATCAAGCCGTTTCACAGCAGTCCATTTCACACCTTGTTTGTATGTCTAATTTCAGTCTCCAATTTTAGTGTCGCCAAATACAGTAGAGATAATACGCGACACTTACGGATTTCGCCTTACTAAAATGGGAGACAATTCGACGGTGGCGCTCCTAGTGACTTGACCTGTACACCTTATCCAAATCGCTTCTGTGACATTTCAAAACCCACCGGTATTGAAGGTTAACTGCTGCACTATAGAATAAAATATGCGTATTACATTTTATGCCAGTTAAAATATGGGTCGAGCAGGTCAGAATATTATGAAGTACTATAACAATCTCTGTCACTGGAAGAATATACAGTATATGTAAACGACCGCGCATTTTTCTCTATAGTAGGGCCCACGAGAGTTGAAGTCTGACAGGTGAGCGGCGAAATCTGTAACTACGAAGTACGCTGCGTTGTCATAATTAACTCCATTTGCAGCCTACCACCCTTTCAGACAGGCTGAGTGATTAATAAAACATGTAGGCCTAGGCCTAATACAATTCATTTACCTTGACCGGTTCCTAAGCTCGTGTTAATAATTCCAGCATTTAAGACAGAACACGACATTATCGATATATATAAAAGATTTCATAATCACTGACAAAATCATCAGTTTCTGACAATAACCTCAACAAATGCACATGTTAATCACAGAATAGAACAACACTACCCACATTGATAGATTTTTATTATTTAACTCAGATTGTTAACGGTACCTGTACAATTAAGAAATAATCTACGCTATAATAAACACAATAGGAAGACGATACTTCATCGAGAAAAGAAATCAGTCAGAATATGAATGACAAAAGTGACTGAGAGCAAGCCAACCCACGTGGCGATAGTGTCCTAAAATGTTGCAACTCTGTTATCGTTGCCATAGCAACAGGCCATTTTCGAGCAGCGTTAGTCAACTTTTTCTCGCCGGTGGCGCTAAACGTCAGACTTCAACTCTCGTGGGCCCTACTTTACTTCATAATTACTTCAGTCAAACACAGCACATACCTTTCCCCTCATGTTGAGAGGAGATATCAAGGAATGACACACGCTACTATTTAATTACGTAAACTCACTGAAAACGCATAAGTAACACTTATTTGGTAACACCAAAAACTTCACACAAAAATATACGTGCTCTTATGAGAGATTCAGGTCTATCCGCTAGAGTGAGCTCCAATAGCTGTCCCTCGATATCTCGCTCAGTGTCGCGTATTATCTCTACCAGGACGAATAGAAGTACATAGTGTGACGACTTCTGCTGTTTGGTATGTTCCTACACTACGCGGCGCTGGTGTAGGTAAACAGGGATCAGCTGTCCCTGACCATGTGATTTTAAATGAGATCTGATGTGACTTAATTCGGAATTTATCGTTTAAATAAATTATTTAAAACCGTGTATTTATTATTGTTATGTTTCAGGAATGTGCATTCTCTTTACTGACCGTTGACTGTGTTTGTGTGCGATCTGTGTTTCGTGCAAATTAAGATTATAGTGTTCCTTGTTTTGAAAGTAATATGTGACAAATTCGTAGGAAATATTTTACATTTAGTAATGATTTAATGACATTAGTTCTGAAATTGGTTCGTCAGTGTCTTAACGAATATGTCAAACGGGTATGTGTGTATAGAGCTATTTCATTAATTCACCACAAAATCAAACTCAGTTGCAATCATCAGCTATAACCTTAAAAAAACACATGTTCGACTGTTAGTGTACCGGTACATGCTACGTAATATAAACACATTAAAACTCTGCAGGCACCCACATGATGTTACGTACCGGTATGTCATACATGTGTAATTCCTACATAACTACTTAAGTTAAATTATACATTAACATGCTCAAATTAATGAATCTTATCAGCACTTAACCCCATCAGTCAGTTAACTGAACACCTTGGACATTTTCCGGGTATGTTTTGCGGTCGTACAAGCTTGCATTTCTTTCCGTACTTCTTTTGTTCGGAAATAAAATCGGCATCGTATGTAATGAAAAATTAATTTTGGTACCAAGTCCTGAGCATGTTCAGTACAGCACCCAAGTCTATAAGAAACAGTAATTGAAGGTAAACTATCCAGGAATTCTTGAAATATTTCACCCCATATGCTTCTTATACACTAATATTTCTCACAACAACTTCCTCTACATGAGAAAACGTCAATAATAATTCACTCGATGGATAAATAGGATAGTTGGATGCGTTAAAGTATTCTTTTAGACTTGTTAGGTCCTCCTCTGTATTGTTTTGCATAGAACCAATACATGTTGTACAGCCTACCACTTCGCTTGCATGTTTAACAATATACCTACAGAACTGATGAATGACATTAATTTTTGAACTGGTGAAAGGAGCTATTTGTTCATCTTCCCAACTTGATAATGGTGGACCGAGCTAGTTGGCTGTGCGGTTAGGGGCACGCGGCTGTGAGCTTGCATCCGGGAGATAGTGGGTTTGAATCCCACTGTCGGCAGCCCTGAAGATGGTTTTCCGTGGTTTCCCATTTTCACACCAGGCAAATTCTGGGGCTGTACCTTAATTAAGGCCACGGTTGCTTCCTTCCAACTCCTAGGCCTTTCCTATCCTATCGTTGCTATAAGACCTATCTGTGTCGGTGCGACGTAGAGCAAAAAAAAAAAAGATAACTGTGGCTGATCAAAGGTAAGCGTGCTGTAATTTTTTTCCTGAGATGTACTTGTGATTTTGGCATTCTCTTTGACAACCAGCTTTTGCCATGGCTCTAATCTGACTGAAAAATTATGTTAAGTGTACTATCACTTTAAGGCAGATGTTCGACCACTTTGAGAACAGGGTGGGATCTTTTGGGGGTGAAACAAAAATGACTCTTATCATTCGAATGTTTATTGTAACCCGAATTACAACCCGGGACATTGCAAGTTGTAGGCATATTTATGCGGTATTCAATTGAAGCATATGTCAAAGTATACATCCTACTTCTCACTTTTCAGTTCATGAAAAGTTAATGCCAGCTATTTTGCACTTATACAACTGGAGAATGTATAAAACTACTGAAAAAGACCACAAACTGTTTGCACACTTCCACAGTAAGCCGACGAAAAGCGCGCATACTTGGCCCTTTTACCGACAGCAGCGCTGCAGGTGGCGGAGAACATGTACACCGTGTCTGTTAACATGTGATTCAGAGCGAGTCGTCACACTACTACTCAGAAGTAGAAGAAGAAGTCAGTGTCGTGCGAGCATTCAACTGAAGCAGATCGCTGATAGTGTTCGCTGTTCTTGACTGGTGCTGAACTGTTCGGAGTGTGTGACGCGACTACGTCCTGTCACTGGCTACCTGTAGATAAGTAATAGAGTGCATAGTTTTAAGGGATGTCTCTAGATAGTGGAGGTGGTGGTTTGGGTAGACCTCCAGATTCGATTCCGGTATCGAAAGAAAACCTAATCCTGGAACAAGTTTCTTTAGAAGGGATGATTGTGGATAAAGATCTACCTAATCAAGACGTTATGGATAGAGGCAGAGTTACAACTCCTAACACTAATAATAATACAGTGTCTCACAATGATAAACCCAACACTTATTCAGACATGCACATAGGGCCGTATATTGTCTATGTCGAATCGGATGATCCTGACAAAAAAATAGGATACCTACACCCTATGGCTTTAGGCAGACTTTTTTATGAACGGCAGATTCCCAACATCAAAGCCATTCATAAAAAGGGCCGAAATCGAATTCAAATTACTTTTAGCACTCGAAAGGATGCCAATAATTTTCTTTCCAACCCTATTCTTGAAGAGAAACGCTTGAAGGCATTTGTACCTTCCTCCAATATCCACAGAGTTGGTCTGGTGCGGGGGGTAGATACAACTATATCCGAGACTGAACTATTACAGTACATTGATTCACCATACCCAGTGATCAAGGTTCAAAGAATGAATCGCAGATCGTCCAAAGAGGGTAAGACCGAATACATACCTACCGGTACGGTAAAGGTCATCTTTCAATCTCAACAACTACCAAAGACCGTTTCTATCTTTAATGTCATTCTGGAAGTCCAAGCGTTCATTTTTGCACCTCTCATTTGTCGTAAATGCCAAAGATATGGCCATCCATCGACAAATTGCAGAGCTAGGGAACCTCGCTGCGGGAAATGTGCATTATCTCATAACACCCAGGAGTGTACACAGACATTGGTGAAATGCATCCATTGTGACGGAAATCATCCGGCAGGGGATGAAAGGTGTACCGAACATCAGAGACAGAAGGAAATTAAACGGATCATGAGTGTTGAGAATAAGTCCTTCTTGGAGGTAAAAAATTATTTTGCTCCTTTGGAACAGGATTTTAATCCTTTAACATTACCGCAACATTTCCCCTCGTTGGTACCTTCTTCTAGTACATCTGAACCATTAACCCCACGTAAAAGGAAGTTTTCTGCTATTGTAACTAGCCCACCCCGAAAACCATGTAGACCAGGTTTCGATAGAAGTAACTACATGAATTTGTTAAGGGACCCTCCACGGGAACAACAATCTATTCCGGCAATCAGATCTCAGTTACTTTCTAACTCTGGGAATGTACCCCAAATTCATAGTTCTACTAGTACAGACCAAGTCCGTTCTGGGAACGGTGTTCCTGAGGCTTCTGTCTCTAAGAAGGGTGAATCTTCTAACGTATGCATTCAGTCTGAGGGGAACTTTCAAGATTTATCGAAAAAATTTGACTTCATTATGAATCAAATGGGCCAAGATGTTCAGTGGCGTCATTTACTTAAAGTTTTACACGATGAAGTTATTACTCTATTAACACATCACAAAAAATGAGAATTTTGCAGTGGAACTGTCGGAGTATTCTAAACAAGAAACACGAGTTAATTCAAATTCTACAAGTTTTTGATCCACAAATCGTTATCCTTTGTGAAACATGGCTCAAACGAAACTGTCATTTCCGAGTCACTGGTTTCAATGTCATACGTTTAGATGGTTATGTTGCGAATGGTGTGTGTATCCTTATTAAAAATAGTATCGATTTCCAAGTCAGAGAGATCAAATATGAAATTCCCAATGTTCAAACAATCGCAATTACTCTCAATAATTTAACCGTCGTTTCCTTATATTGCCCTCCTAAAATTAGACCGACATATGACCAATGGAATAATTTCTTCGCACAATTCCCCACGTCCACTATTATTGGGGGCGATTACAATGCCCATAATCCAATTTGGGGAAGTGTTTCTTGCTGCAAAAAAGGCCGGGATATCGAGAACATCATAAATAAATCCCCTCTTACAATTTTGAATGATGGATCACCTACACGGATCACTGCGCCTAATACTAATCCCAGTGCTGTCGATCTGACTATTGAAACTATTGATTTGGCTCATAAGCTTTTGTGGCAAACAGGGAATGATACCCACCAAAGTGATCATTTTCCTATTTTTATTACTATCACATCAACCGAGCTCCGAAAGCCAAATAAATTTCCGAAGAGTGTACGACAAATGAAACATATGGATACTTCCTTATTTCAAAGGTATATTCAGGATAACTTGTCCATTGTCGATAACGCAGGAAATAATGATCAATACCAGACATTACTAAATATTATCACGCTGTATTTAGACACGTACCATCCACCTGAAATTAAATACCCGTCTCAATATACCCCACACGTTCGTTGGTGGGATGAAGAATGTTCGGCATGTGTACAGCGTCGAAAAAATGCTTTAAGGAAATTCCGGCATGACGGGACAATGGCGTCTTATCTTCAATACAAGAAAATAGCCGCCCAGATCCAAAAATTATTCAATGAGAAACGACGATTGGCTTGGAAAATGTTCACCACTTCATTAAATAGGCAAACTCCTCTTCAAGACGTCTGGGCTGCAATTCGAAATTTATGCAACTCCAACCGCAATAATCCACCCCATAACGACTGGGATAGTACGACTCTCCTTCAATTTTATCAAACTCTAACTCCTGATTATGTCGTACCTCAGCTCCAATATCCGATAACTGGTCTTACGCATAAATTTCAAACCTTGCTGCGACCAATAATCCCATCGGAATTCGATGTTGCTTTATATCATACGAAAACCACTTCCCCAGGAATGGATTATATATCCTATCATATGCTTAAAAGTTTACCGCCACAAGCTAAGAATATCCTCCTTCACAAATTTGACTATATCTTGGAATTTGGTACTATACCTATGGAGTGGAACTATTTCGTATTAGTACCTATCAAGAAACCTGGTAAACCGAAATATGATCCAACTAGTTACAGAGGAATTTGTCTAAGTTCTTGTATTCGGAAACTGTTTCAAAAGATCTTACTCAACAGAATAATGTGGGCTCTAGAATATTATGACTTACTACCGAAGTACCAGTTTGCATTCCTCAAAGACCGCAGCACGACAGATGCTTTGAATATCTTATTAGTCGATATATTGTTAGCAAAATCCAGAAAACAACACGTTATGGCTGCCTTTTTAGATATTAAAGGTGCTTATGACAATGTTCATATTCCCATCCTACTCCAGAAACTAAGTACTATGGATTTTCCTTCCACGTTGCTTAATATCTTAGGACAATTATATACGTATCGACGTGTAAGTCTACCTCAAATCGCTCATCAAAGCAATTGCCGCTCTGTATCCGTTGGGCTTCCACAAGGGGACATTTTAAGTCCGATTATGTATATGTTGTATACTGCGGATCTTGAAAAGGAAATTGTAAAAACGGCTCGGATACTGCAATATGCCGATGATATAGTAATCTATTGCACTCAAAATACCATAGAAGAATGTCGTCTTACTCTAGAGAAGACTTTAGAATTCCTGCAGACGTGGATGATACAAAATGGTTTAGAGATAGCACCGGCAAAAAGTTCAATTCTCATATTTACCCACAAACGTAAATATGATAAGTCTCCCATTAGATGCGGTGAACAGGAAATCTCCGTCAAAGAAACCGTTAAGTATCTAGGGGTAACGATTGATAATAAACTATCGTGGAAAAATCATATTGCAGAGATCTGTCGCAAAACGGAACAAAAGCTCCATGTATTAAGATCCTTAACGAACAGAACCTGGGGAGCTGACCCAGCTACCCTTTTAACTGTATATAAAAACATTATCAGGTCTGTTTTTGACTATGGTAGTCAGTTTATAGATATGGCTTCGTTGGATCAAAAACAGCGATTAGACAAAGTACAGTACAAAGCTGCTCGACTGATTACAGGTTCAATGCATTCGACTCCTACAAATGCTTTACTAGCTGAAATTACCGAACCACCGTTACATTTACGACGCAAACATGTAGCTACTAAATATATTCTCAAGAAAATGGCCCGATATAATCATCCGATTCTTCCCAAGCTGCAGTTATTATCTGAATATTTTGGAAATGGACCTGTAGTACACCACAAATATCCGGCACTCCTGTGGGCTTATGTTCAGTTTATATATCTACGCCCTCACGTTGTTCAAACAAGAACGCACCCTAAGTACTCTATCATGTTTCCTGCGACTATACAGTTACCTACTATCATCCGTACAAAATTCGATGATTCCAGTATCTCCGAGAATTTAAACAGACTGCTAGCAACTAAGTCATTCAAAATTATTATAGATCAATATAATCAATACATTCCCTTTTATACTGATGGATCAAAACATCAAGACACATCCGACGTAGGAGCTGCTTTTTATTCCCCTATGCTGCAATTATCTAAACAATTCATCTTACCCCAATACGCATCCATCTACACAGCTGAAATATTTGCAGTTCGTCAAGTGTTAATATATATTAAACATTCTACGATCCAAAAGGCCCTCATCTGTACAGATTCTCTCAGTGTTCTTCAAGCATTAGAAAATCCTACAAAGGCGGACAATTGGTATTTAGAAAATCTACGACAACTATTGTATGATCTAACTATACTCAATCGTTCCGTATTATTTACATGGGTGCCAGGACATTCTGGCATAACAGGCAATGTCATGGCCGATAAACTGGCCAATGAGGCAGCTGATGGACAAGGACTACGCTACCATATTGCACTCCCACACAATGATGTATGGAAAATTTGTCAGAAATTTCTCCGAGAAAAGTGGAACGAACATTGGCGTCAATCTGCACAATTTAAAGGTACCGGTACACATTTCTACAATATTCAAAATAACATTGCTATTAAACCATGGTTCGCAAAAGGCAAGTACACTCGACGTCATATCACTACTCTAGTCAGACTTCGCTTGAATCATGCCTGTACACAGGAACATCTGTATCGTTTAAAGATTAAGGAAAACAACTTGTGTAATTGTGGTCACTATGTCGGCACTATAAATCATATTTTGTTTCAATGTGAGAAATATCCCCGACAGCAACAACATCTCATTTCCACTTTACTATCACTCGGATTTCAACTTCCTCTCACTATTTCTTGTTTAGTATACCATCCGACAGTTCGCTTAGCTGAGTTACTGACTAACTTTTTTCACGCATGTAATATCCTAATTTAATCTGTACGATCCTGCCTCCCTTATTTGTGATCTGGTCATGTATGTCTATAGTAGTAAATCGCCGTGATAGATTACACTGGCGTGAAGATGTAGAACCCTGTGTCCCCGTGCTAAATCCCTGCAACCTAACACATGTCAACTTGTTCTGTTGTACATATCTGTGGTATTAGACGCCTCGACTGTTCCTCATGTCTCTTTCCTACACAACCTCTCCCACTACACTAGTGTGTACTTCCGTTTCCCCCTACCCTCAACTCTATCCCTTTTTGTAACAGACACTTTGATTGGTGAAGTTTAAAACAACCCAGTGACTGGACGTAGTGCGCTGCGCAGAGTCCAAGAACAAACAAAGAAGCAGAAGAAGAAGTCACACTACTACTGTAATTGGCTGGGTGAAATAATAGAGCCCATAACCTCTCCGACAACAACAACAAATACTACCCATGGGGCCTAATTGGTGTCGCGTATTGTCTGTTCAGTTCATCCTCGTTCGCTCTGTCGTGTGGTGCGGTTGTACAGCGCGTGCGCTTGTATCGAGTCGGTTCTAGAGTGTTCTACTTAGTGCTTGCCGTGTGGTAGCGTGCAACACGTAAGTCGACATGGATAGTGACAGTGGCGGAGGTGAAGAACCTGATCCTTTAGCTAATGATAATGTTGATCATGAAGAAACAGTGAAGACAAATCATCATTCTGCAACTATCTCTAAGAATTCCTCGGTGACTAATAATCATAAACCTTCTAATACTCCTAATTCGTCTACTATACCCACTAACCATAATCTTGCTGCATATAGCTACCCTACTAATCATCAGGGTCCATATATTGTATTTGTGTCCGGTAAAAGTACGAGTAACATTGGCAACCTACACCCAATGGCCCTCGGAAGACTTCTACATGAAAATAATTTCCAAGTTCACTCCATTCAACCCAAAGGGAGAAACAGAATTCAGGTCGTTTTTCTATCTGCATTACATGCTAACTCATTTTTACAAAGTAAATTTCTTGCCTCACATAACTTACATGCATTTATTCCACACTCAAACCTATTTCGCATAGGTATAATTAGAGGAGTTGACAAAAATCTTACTGAACCTGACATATTAGCTCTAATCAAAAGTGATATTAAGGTCCATTCTGTACAACGGTTAAATCGTAAGACGGTCGAAGACGGGAAGGTCGTATACGTGCCAACTGGATCAGTCAAAGTAGTCTTTTGGGCGAAACATCTTCCCAAATATGTATCTATTTTTCAAGTTGTGTTAGAAGTGACTCCATTTATTTTTTCTCCAATTATTTGTGGGAAATGCCAAAGATATGGTCACACTCTCAGAAATTGTCAGTCGTCCACTTTTAGATGCAAAAATTGTGCCTTAAATCACGCGACAGCTGATTGCCTATCTAATATAATACAATGTTTGCACTGTAATAAGCAACACGCATCAGGAGCGACTGAATGTGAGGTACACAAACGCCAAATTGAAATCAAAAAACTAATGTGCCTCGAGAATGTATCTTATTCTGAGGCTGCTTCGCGTCTATACCCACAGACTATCGCCCCACAAGACACTCTTCAAAATTTTCCCCCCTTGCATACTCCTGCGCCTACACCGGTTGTTGAAACTCCTCGTAAACGGAAGTTTACACAGGTTATTGTTAAAGATTTGCCACCCAAGCCGACTCCTGGATATGATCGTATGGGGCACATGCAACTTCTGCAGAACTATCAAATTCCTCGACACGCAGCGATACCAGCTCAGCACCACCCCCCTGCACATCTACAGCAGAACCCAACTACATCACGACAACCCTTATCGCAGCAAACGGTAAACGAAGCAGCTTTGACATCTCAACATGATATGCAAAAAGACCAGGTCATACAATGCCTACGTACGCTCATGTTGCTATTACCCCCATTACTTAAGGACCAACCGAATATGTTATCCATGATTGGACAATTCTGCGACAGCCTACAGTCCCTATTCTCTAAAGACAATGAAGATAATTCAATGGAATGCTAGAAGTATTCGCAATAAATACCATGAACTGAGAATATTAATAAAAGAAACATCACCGGATATAGTACTCTTACAAGAAACATGGCTTGCGCCCGATAGGGTTTTTTCTATACCTTATTATCAAATTGAACGCATAGATGGCCCGGGGTATGATGGAGTAGAGTTTTTAATACATCAATCCTTCACATATCAGCTATTTCATCCACAATGTCAAATACCTAACGTATATGTACTAGGAATAATAATTAATAATATACATGTCATAAATATATATTGCCCACCTGACCAATATATATCATATAGACAATGGCAACAATTTTTTCAACAATTCCATGCCCAAAACCAGCTACTTATTTTAGGGGACATGAATATTCATCATACCCAATGGGGTTCCCATGTGGACACACCTCGGGGAACTAACTTCTTAAACGCAATACAGCGAAGTAATCTAGTAATTCTCAATGATGGGTCCCCGACCAGACTAACTCCCCCTGGAGCACCTCCAAGTGCAGTGGATATTTCATTATGCAGTTATACTATAGCATCCACAACTACTTGGCGTACATTGTGTGATACACATAGCAGTGATCATTATCCAATATTTATAACTCATGGTTCCGGATCTATAATGAAACCCCCATGGACTAATCAAGTAATGAGTACAACACGCTCTTTGCATAAGTTTGATCCCGAGACTTTCAAGGTATTTATATTAAAACAGGTTGAAAAATATACAGTCGATGAGTTTAATTACAATAAGCTCTATCACATTATATATCAATATCTCGACTGTTATCACCCATTTAACCGAACACCCAATGCACACTCCCACAATATTGGTGGCCTCAGATGGTGGGATGATGAATGTCACCACCTCATTCTTAAAAGGAAACGCCTTTTTAAAATCTATCGGAAAACACTAAACTTAGTGAATTATATTCGCCTGAAACGCCATACTGCTACAATACGTCGCATATTTCATCAAAAAAGGCGAACAGCTTGGAAAGCCTTTATCAATTCTTTCCATAAATATATATCCGTAACAAGACTGTGGAACGCGGTTCGAGCACTAACGCGTGTCTCCACACAAATTACTAGACCTTTAATTCAGACAGATATTTTGGAACAATTCCTTTATTCATTAACTCCCCATACGGTGGTCCCAAAGTTCGTCCCTAATTGTAACGATTCTCCACTATCGTCTTCAGTTTTGCTACAGAACATCACCCTACGTGAACTCACAGCAACGCTACAAAAATGTAACACATCCACACCTGGTCCGGACTACATTACCTACACAATGATAAAAGCACTCCCCAACCCGGCATTACAAGCACTTGTTAATCACTACAATCACATACTACAAACCTCTACCCCTCCGGACGACTGGAATAAATTTTTCTTAATACCTATTCCGAAACCTCGGCTACCGTTGAATAATCATAAACATATTCGTGGAATTGTATTAGCCTCTTGCATACGCAAAGCATTTTTAAAAATACTCCTACAACGTTTTTTATGGTACCTAGAATACTATGAATTGGTTCCCAAATGCCAATATGCCTATTTTAAAGGTCGCAGTTCACAAGATGCCATTAATATACTAATAACTGACATATTACTTGCTAAAACAAGAAAATATCACACAATAGCCATCTTTCTGGACATACGGGGAGCGTTTGACTCAGTCCCATTGCATATGTTATGGGCCGCATTATCATCCAAAGGTATTCCTACTCCGTTCATCACACTACTCCGAAACCTCCATACATATCGACAGCTCATAATCAAACACCCTGATGCACCCCCGATTTCACGTCAAGCTACAGATGGACTTCCACAGGGCGATATTTTTAGTGGCATATTATTTGCCTTGTATCTCTCAAACCTTGAACAACTTGTACTCCAACATGCACGTATCTTACTCTATGCTGATGATATAGTCCTATATACATCAGGGAAGGATATTAATGGTGCCCGTAATACTATTACTAAAGTCATGCTTGAGGTACAGAACTGGTTAAATGACCATGGTTTATCCATATCTCCAACTAAGTGTTCAACACTCATTTTTACACAGAAACGGGTCTACAACACTGAACCATTACAAGTGGCTTCCTATGAGATACCGATACATACATATCATAAATATCTCGGCATCATCCTAGATAATAAACTAAACTTTACTAGACATATCCAGTACCTCCGAAATATAGCAGATAATTATACAAAACTCCTCAAAGCTATAACACGACGATCATGGGGGGCAGACCCTACAACAGCCAAGACAGTATACTGTGCTACAATTCGCTCCAGATTAGATTATTGCGCTCATATCATTGATATTGCTAATCCCGCAACACTGACTAAGCTAAATACCATACAACACCATGCATTACGTATTTGTTTTGGTGCACTAAAATCTACACCAACGAATGCTCTCCAAGTGGAAACGGGAGAACCACCACTCCATATACGTCGGCAGTTCCTTACTTCTAAGTACCTAATACGACGTTTCATAACAGTTTCACATCCTCTTGTACCGAAACTCCAACTACTACATGAACGATATAACTCATATAATATCAGAGACAAAAGAACCCCTGCTCTAATAACAGTCTTCCAATATGTATCGACATTAACAAACAATATCATAAGGTGCGCCAAACTTCCCCATTATACAGTACCGTATGAGGTAGTACAATACCACACAGATACGCTCCAAGCTACAACTACTACTTTTGCATTCCTACAGTATCAAACCTCTATGTTTTTACCACCCTCGAAAAAAATCCGCTTATCATACTCTAACATTGGACATAATTTCTATACCGATGGATCTCGGAATTCATGCGGGGTAGGAGCAGCATTTTATTATGAACGAATACAACACATTGAACTATATAAACTCCACCCGGATTTCTCTATATTTACTGCAGAACTTATAGCGATCAGACAAACACTCCTGTATATAAAAAACGAAGCAATCCCTAACGCTAATATCTTCACAGATTCTCTATCAGCATTACAATCGATCCAGTCTTCTAAATTCACGATGAACTGGTATGTTTATAATGTTAAACAACTATTATATGACCTACGTACTACTGGAACTAAGATTACAATTATATGGATTCCAGCTCATAAAAATATTCCCGGTAATGAAACAGCGGATAGAGCTGCCAAACAAGCATCACTGCTCAACACCCCTCCAATGACATTTATGACTCCAGTTACAGATCTAATTCCATTACTAAAGCAACATCAAAAAGCGACATGGCAACAGTTCTGGAATGACACTGCAAGAATAAAAGGGACCTTCTATTACAATATCCAACCCTCTCTGCCAATCAAACACTGGTATCAACGATCAACTTACACACGGCGTCATATAATAACTATTATTAGGCTACGTTTCAACCATTCGCTTACGCCCTTGTTAAAGTACCGTTTCAATATTGTCAGCCAACCGACATGTCAGTGTGGTTCAAATGAGGCGGATGCAAATCACCTCATTCTCCAGTGTCAGTTATATACTCAGGCTCGAGCACGCTTAATTGCAAGTCTAACCTGTTTACGAATACCACTTCCAACAAGTGTTGCTTGTCTTGTTTACAATCCGTCACCGGACATCATATACATATTAAACAGATATTTAGAGGACACGGGCATCATATTGTAAACATACCATAAGATTCACGTTTCATTAATAGTTGTGTCACTTACATAGACTTCATAACACTCCCGACTATGCCTACTTAGGTTTTGTTTAATTTTTGTTATTATACAACTCTAGCAGAAACTGAGCACAATGTTCGCGTTACTATTGTCTTTTGTCGCCTCTAGCACATATGTTCATACGTTGCTCATTTGTTAGAAAGATCCAGATTCAGTAGGTAAATTCTCTTTGGTAGGTCAGATGCTCTTTGGTAGGAACGTTTAGGGTAACACGGCGTTAGTCATATCACATGTCCTTGATAAGCTTTCACTACACCTTGCGCGATATATACATTCTACCCCTCTATTTGTGTTACTCCATCCATAATACTAGATCCTTTAGTTGTTGTGTGCTATCCTTTGTCCTTCCCAATTGTCGGCCCGTTCCGTATGTCAAAGTAGAAGACGCCAAGATGGGTCACTTCGGCGTGAAGATATAGTACCTTGTGTCCCCGTGCTTACTCCTATGTCTATTACACTTACACCCACAAGATGTAGATGTTCACCCATACCAGTGATCTTTGTACTGTGAGATAAAGTATTTCTTCGTCACCATAACTACATGTTTCTGAGTGTTTGACAGTGTTTCATTTACAAAGTATTGGAACTGGGTGTTAGTTACATACAGAGCCCAACCAAATATCAAGAAAGAAAGAAAGAAAGTCTGTTCAGTTTTTGTCCACAGTTCCCTCTTAGCAGTGCTCGTGTGCAGTTGAGTTGACAGTTGCTGTGAGGAGGTAGCGTGGACGGTATAGAGTAGTGCTTTTGCGAGTGTAATACGTAAGTTATGGGGGAGCAAAGTGGTGGTGAGGAGTCTCCTGATCCTTCAACCCTCAAAGTTGCTCGGGAAGAGACAGTTCAAATGGAACAGGATGAGGATGATAGTCTAAGTGAGAATAGTAGTACAGTGAGTACACCTAATACACCCAATGAGGTAGTGAATAAAGAGACTGCTACTTCGAATTCGAAGACTGAGTCGCAGGAACTTTATCCTAGTACTCATTATGGACCTTTCATTATTTTTGTGGAGTCCACAGCATCAGGCAATGTCGGTAACATGCATCCTATGACCCTAGGTAGGACTTTCTATGAGAACAATATTCCAGGCATAAAATCAGTGGCCCGCAAGGGACGCAATAGGGTACAAATAGAATTTGTCTATGCTGTACAGGCAAATTCATTTTTGAAACACCCTATATTAGTTGAGCTGCAGTTACGGGCATACATACCTAGCTCTAATGTATTGCGGGTAGGAGTCATCAGGGGAGTAGAGAAGACCTTGACTGAGGATGCCATATTAAAGCACTTGAAGTCTCCTGCTACAATAAAATCTGTAAAACGTTTGAACCGTCGAGTTGTTAACGAAGAAGGCACACAGTATGTACCTACTGGATCTATCAAAGTGGTTTTTCGTGCACAGAAACTTCCACAGTACGTGTCTTTATATCAAGTGCATTTAGAGGTGGAGCCATATGTTTTTGCTCCCATCATCTGCAAAAAATGCCAGCGGTACGGGCACGTTGATAAGCATTGCAGAGCAACAAGTCCCAGGTGTGGGAAATGTGCATTGCACCATACTACGGCGAACTGTACTGAAACTTTCTTTCAATGTGTGCATTGTCGCGGTTCCCATTCAACTGGCAATGTGGATTGTCCAACGCACCAACAGCAGGTCCACATTAAAAAGATAATGAGCCACCAGAATTTATCTTTCAAGGACGCTGTTCAAAAAGTCCAACCTAGGGAATATAATCTAGTGGACACTTCTCAAAATTTTCCCCCTTTAAATGGGGAGGGGCAGACTCCTACACAGTCGAATCCCCGTAAGAGGAAATTCACTCAAGTAATTTTAAAATCCCCGAGACCAGCACCAGCCCCAGGATATGATAAGGAAGGTTACCAAAATTTGGTTCGCGAGCTTCCCCGCATGGAGATGGCGGCTTCAAGACTTACACCTGTTTACGGCGGCGCAAACCGTCGGATGGAGGCACCTTTTGACGAACCTGTTGCCACGAGTAGCGCATCCATGGCGCAGCCACTTTCGTCATTTCATAGGCAAAGAGAACATCTTCAAAGTGGTCTTTATCAATCTATTCAGCAATTAGTACAATTATTGGGTGATCACCCCGCGTTAGCGCATAATGTATTCCAGTTAAGGGACAGGATTTGTAATTTTATTCAATTCTATGATCAGAATCACTCAATGGAATGCTAGAAGTCTCATGAACAAGCGTCATGAGCTATATAAATTAATACAGGAAACAGTACCTCACTTCGTAGCTATACAAGAAACTTGGTTTCATCTAGAGACTCGCATCAAGTATCCAAATTACACAGTTTTACGTAATGATGGACCCGGTTACGGGGGGGTTGCCTTTTTGGTCCACTCATCCGTGACATATAGCATCCATTTGAACATTCAGGCCATACCCCATACATATGTTATAGGATTATATTATATGCATTTTTTACTTGTGAATATCTACTGTCCTCCTGAATTTTCCATTACTGAGCGACAATGGAACCAATTCTTTCAACAATTTAATACCGAACCATATGTTTTTATCTTTGGGGACTTTAATCTTCATCACACCCTGTGGGGAGGACATTTGGATACCCTTAAAGGTACACAGTTCCTTAATGAAGTAAATAACCATGCTTTCGCTATTTTGAATGATGGCTCTCCTACGCGTTTGACTGCGCCTTCTGCCCCTCCTAGCGCAGTAGATTTAACATTGTGTAAGCGAAATATGGTGTCTATCGCTACATGGCATACTTTGAGTGATACTTATTCCAGTGATCATTTCCCTATTGTTATTACTTATGGAGTAGGCAGACCTTTTTCTCCACCCCCCCACACTGTTTCACATAACATGATTCGATCTTTAAGGAGTTTTAAACCACAAATATATACTGCCTACATTGAGGACGCGTTACAAAAAATACCGGTAAATACTTTTTCATATCAAACTTTAATGCAGATTTTAACAGCTTATATTAACCTTCATCACCCCATCAGCGCTTCACCTCCTTTATCTTCTAGAAAACCTGTGCATGTTAAGTGGTGGGATGAAGAATGCCATTTGATGATTCAAACTCGTAAAGTACTGTTTCGACAATATAGGCAGCACGCAACACCTGAGCATTACTTCCGGCTCAAACGACACATGGCACAAACCCGCCGACTTTTCCATCAAAAACGGCGTGACGCTTGGAGGGAGTTTATATCGTCCTTCACGCGCCAGGTTCCGATTGCAGACTTGTGGAATGCCATCAGGGCAATCACAAGAGTGACGCAGCACTCCCCTGCCAAGACCATCCCAGGTCAAGTATTAGCAGATTTTCTTGTTAGAGAAGCGCCAGATTTTGTAGTGCCACAGTATGTTCCTTACCAAGACCCACTAGACACACGTTTTTCCGTATTGCTACAACCCTGCGACTATCAGGAATTAGAAGCAGTACTCCGCTCATGCTCAAATTCTTCCCCAGGTCCAGATAATGTTTCCTATCAAATGCTCCAATTACTACCTATTCGCGCAAAGAAGGTATTACTAAATAGGTATAATGATATTTTTCGCAATCATAGTACACCTGTTAGTTGGAATGAATTTTTCCTAATCCCCATTCTTAAAAACAAGCAGTTACCCACAGAGGTAAGTAATTATCGCGGTATAGTCCTCGGTTCGTGCATCCGTAAAGTGTTTCTAAAGATCTTACTTCGAAGAATCCTATGGGTATTAGAATACTATAACTTGACGCCTCGATATCAATATGCCTTTTTTAAGGGACGCAGTACATCTGATGCATTTAATAGTTTTGTTATCGATTTACTTTTAGCTCGTCATAGAAAACATAGTACCATAGCGGTTTTTCTTGATATTCAACGGGCTTATGATTCCGTACCTTTGCACATCTTATGGGAAAAACTTGCAACTCTTAAGATTCCTGAGGGATTTATTAGCATTCTCCGACAACTTCTGACTTATCGAACACTACGATTTAAATCGACGCCTTGTACACTCCAGCCCCGGCAGGTAAGTAATGGGTTGCCTCAGGGCGATATTCTGAGTGGTATTCTTTTCGCTCTTTTTATGAAAGATTTTGAAACGGTCATTTTACGTCATGCTCGCATACAGGCGTACGCTGATGATTTTTTGATTTATTGTACACACGAAGATTTACAGCTCTGTAGACAACATATTAGTCTCGCGCTTTATGAAGCTAGAACATGGTTAGAGGCCCATGGGTTAAATCTTTCCATAGCGAAATGTCGAGCAATGATATTTACACATCGCAGAACCTATGACCGATCGCCACTTGCCTTTGATCAGTATGAAATACCAGTGGTTAACCACCATAAATATCTTGGGTTATTTATCGATCAAAAACTTACATGGAAACATCATTTTTTATATTTGCGTTCGAAGAGTGAACGGTATATTCAGGTTATACAGGCCGTAACCCGTAGGCAATGGGGGGCAGATCCCGTTGTGGTGCTATCTCTGTACAAAACCACTATTCGGACGATATTGGATTACGGATCACATATTTTCGACGTAGCATCTTCTACTAACTTACATATTCTTAACACTTGTCAATATCAAGCAATACGATCCTGTATTGGAGCTTTAAAATCCACACCTACCAATGCCCTCCTCGTTGAAGCCTGCGAAGCTCCCTTACAAGTACGTAGAAAAATACTTGCAACGAAATATTTACTTAAAAAGTTTTCATTCACAAGTCATCCTCTAATTCCGAAGTTACAGTTACTCTCGGAGTATTATTCAGTTAGGCGCCAGGGTTTAAGCAGATTGCCTGCATTGTTTCATGCATTTAATACATTAAAGTCGAAGCAGTGTACCTTAATACACAGTGCTACTTTACTACCCTATACTTTACCCTATCCGGTTTCTCATTTTAAGCCTCAAATCATTTGGCCTATGCGTAATGGCTCTACTACATTTCCTTGTCTGCAGGGGATCGAGATATGTCCAGTTAAACGAGTGAAATTTTCTCATATTCCACGAAGCATAAACATTTTTACAGATGGGGCAAAGAACATTAATGGAGTCGGTTCCGCTTATTATATACCTTCTCTAAATTTTAGTGAACAATATGGTTTGCCTAGTGTCTGTTCGATTTTTACGGCGGAGCTATTTGACATACAGCAAGCCTTACTTTTTGTTCAGCGAAAGGGATATACGCGAGCTACAATCTATACGGATTCGCTGAGTGCATTACAATCTTTGGTTTCTGATGAGTTATCCTATAATTGGTATATTTACAATGTCAAGAGTATCCTTTATATGCTTGACAATGTCGGTATTTCCATAACTTTAGTATGGGTACCAGGTCACGTGGGTATCGCCGGTAATGAAAAAGCAGACTGTTTTGCAAAACAAGCTTCTCGTCTTCCTGTTCCGAATACTAACAATATGGTTCCAGCTTCTGATTATGTAGTTATTTTTCGACAGGAGGGACGTTCAGACTGGCAGAATTTCTTCCGACAAACTGCACAAGTCAAAGGTAAATTTTATTATCATTTACAACCAAGCCTTTTAGTTAAACCTTGGTTTATACGAGGATCTTATACTAGACGACATATTATTAACATCATTCGGTTACGGTTTAATCATGCCCTCACACCACAATATCGATCACGGTTCCATTTAACGCAAGATACCAACTGTTTGTGTGGTACAGATATTCGTAATGGCGATTCTAATCACATCCTCTTTGAATGTTCTTTGTATGCTAACCAACGTAAAAAACTTATGGCTAACCTCCAGCGACTTAAGCAGGTTTTTCCTACCAGTGTTTCTTGTTTGCTCTGTAATCCTACAGAAGAGATTATTAGAGTGCTAAATTTGTTTCTAGATGAAGCCAAGATCGTGTTATAATTTTGTCTATAATATCCAGTGAGAATTACTCATGCTTTCTCAGGTTCCATTTGAGTGATTCCTCATATCATTAGTGTATTACTTGTGAGTGCTATTTTGGATTTTTCGTGTGGGTGACGCTTTAAACGCAGTGTGATTGCAAGATTGGAAGTTTCCCGTATGACAACAGTCTATACTAGCAAAATGGGGTAGTTATGTGATATAGTGAAGTTTCGTGTTTTGTGTTTTTCTACTTGCAAGTTCAGGCATCAATTATTGAATTGAAGTGTTTTCATTTAGACTAGTGTGTTTACATGCGTAAGCGAGTATTGACTGGGTGAAATGTCGTAGACACAGCCCAATAAGCATCAGCAAGCAAGCAAGCATAAGCATAAAGGAAGGAGAAGCAGAAGAAGAAGAAGATTGTATTGCTGAGAACTTGATCCTACTGTCAACTGTTCCAAGATGGCAATTCGTAGTGGCCCAAGAATGTTGTAAACATGGGTTTGTTTACGTTAATTGTTTCCGTACCCAGCTGATGTAATTTCAAATGGTTGACGATGAATATTAGTTAATTTGTATAATATAAGTGCTTGAAAGTGTTTATAAGAGCCAATGGATATTTTAAGATCTATACTTACACACTGTCACGTGAGAATGTGATTGTTTTGAAATGGGCCGCTCGTGCTGTGTACCGGGTTGTAAGTCGAACTATGGCAATGCATCCCATGTAACTATTTTTAAGTTTCCGAAGGATAAAACATTAAGAGAGATCTGGTTGAGAAATATACACCGGGAAGATTTTGACATTAATAACAAAACTGTTGTGTGTGTAAAGCATTTTGAACCGAAGTTTGTGGTTAGGGAGGACTTATTTCCTACAGAATACGGTGAACCTGTTCGCGTCAGCCGGAAAAATCCTAAACTAACAAGTGATGCTATTCCTACAATTTTCCCAGATGCACCGTTTTGCGTTAGAAGAGAGCGGGTAAAGAAAGTGATAAGTACGGAGGAGCGGAATTTAACCAAATTGTGTGATGGTGAAGGGGATATAATTCCTAATTCTGATGACTTCAAAGGTAAGGTTAATTACAAACGGGTGAAGTCATTTTTGATACAAAAGAGATTCGTTTCTTCCTTGAGTGAAAGTCTTCTGAATTTAACCTTATCTGTCCGACCTCTCTTGAATAACTCTTGTTCTCTTCGAATTCCGACGATGTTACGTTTGTGTGGCCCAGAGAGTCTTTTATATTCCGACCGTCATGTCTATTACTTTTCTGTTCTGAAATGTCATATATTTTGGTTATGCAAGATTTATTATAGTTCATATTTATAGCACTTCTTATTTAATCTGACCCAGGACATTCTAGGTTTGCCAAATGACACAGAATAATACACAGTAATTTTTTATGAAAGACGATAAATCAGATTATTCCTAAAAAATAATATAGGTGATGAAATGAAATGTCGTATGGCTTTTAGTGCCGGGATATCCCATGACGGGTTCGGCTCACCAGGTGCAGATCTTTCTAATGATGAAGACAACACATACACCCAGCCCCCGTGCCATTGGAATTAACCAATTAAGGTTAAAATCCCCGACCTGGCTGGGAATCGAACCCGGGACCCTCTGAACCGAAGGCCAGTACGCTGACCGTTCAGCCAACGAGTCGGACATATAGGTGATAATTGACCATGTTCAATGACATGAACTCCATATAAATGATGCTGAAGAGTTGAGATGGAGTATTTAATTCTTGAGATGACTATCTCACCTTGCAGATTTCTTGACAGTTGATATTTTTGTCACCATATCATGAAAGATTTGGGAATTGTTCCTCTTACACCAAAAGAACAGTCCAGTTACAGTAATTTTTCAAAGACTCAAGGAAGAAAGGGATGGTTGGATTATAAATATTCTTTTTCTGATTGTCCACACCAGTCGGGTGAGAGGCTGAAGATTGGATCAATAATTTCTGTTTCATTCTTCCATGATCAATATTTGTAATATCAATCCTGCGAATGCTGCCTCCATCGGCAATGCAGTGGACTTCTTCGTACACTTAGAGATTTTTGAGATGAAGAGCATTAGCAATCAGGTTTATGATATAAATCTGTGGCATTTGATTTTAAGCAGTTCTCCTTGAGAGCAACTCCCCAGCACATGTGGTGAGGTTTCATACTCACTGCAATGTCTGCAGGGGCCTGTGCTGTTAGAACGTCCCGTCAGAGTACGCACTGGTGCAGCCATTGCGGTCATCATCAACATCTCCCTCCATTTTGAGCAAGTTAAAACATCCCATCTAGTAATCCAAGAATTAGTGGAAGAAAGTTGGGCAAATAACTCAACATGTCTTCCTTTTTGTGGATTTGCACACTATGCTTCAAATTTGTGTGTTCTGAGTATATCTTGCAGTTGTGTAAGAGATGTTGATGTCTGCATTTAGTTGAAGTTTAGATAGGCAGTGAATTTTTTATTGCTGCAAAATTTTAAACAGCTTTTATGTGTGCATCATTCACAGCTTCTTGCTTAAGGTTGATGTTCAGCTGTTGAAGGTATGCTTCCCAAGTTGTGCGCTTTAATGCTAACTCTTTATATTTGTGGCTCGAATATATCATACTTGTTGGCATGTCACTTGGAAATTGTAGAATTTGATCATGTTGTCAGCTTTTAACAGGTGTGATTTTAGAATTTTCTCAACCAGAATAGTCTGGAAGGGGTATATCAATGCCGAGCCAGTAAACTGATTTATTACAGTCAGTTGGAGTCGTGGTAATCTGATGCAAGTAAACTTTCAATTTTTCAAGTCTTTGATTTTTATTGAAGGCTAAAGTCTGACTGAAAGTTGCCCTTAAATATATATTTTTTTTTCATTATCATTTATGAAAATGAAAATCCACAGCCTGTTTCGAGTCATTCTACCAGGTCAGGAATGAAATGAATGAAGCCCCATGTAGCGGCGAGACAGGAATGTGCCAAGTGCCAAAGCCTATCACACTCGTCTGGGACAATGATTAATAACTAACGGATGAAATGAAATGATATTGTAGAATGAGTATTGAATTTTCACGACCACATTGTAATCGAAACCGACTTTCAGCCTATTAGGTCGTGAAACGTACTAAATGTACGTATGTTTGTCGATATTGTAGAATGTTGTTGGATTGAAAGATGACAGGGAAAACAGGATTATCCGGAGAAAAACCTGTCTCGCCTCCGCTTTGTCCAGCACAAATCTTGTATGGAGTGACTGTGATTTGAACTACGGAACCCAGCAGTGGGAGGCCGGCGCACTGCTGCCTGAGCCATTGAGGCTATATTATCATTTATAATTGTGATTTTTCCAGAGAGTGTCACAATATCATCAGATTGAAGCTTACCATTTTTTATAATACCGGTACTGTAACAGCATTTGATTGTCTGCACTATATGCAGACCTATTTCTTGAAGCAGATTGATGACAGTAATGACTAGGATTGAAGCTGCTGCTATGATCATCAGATCGTCAACAAAGCACAGGGATGTTAAAGGTGCAGTGTTAGAAGTCAATTGAAAACCAAACGTTTCTGATACTTTGACGTCAGTAAGTTCTTTAAGGATGTGGTTTATATCCTATTTAAATAAGAAGTGAAATAGTATCTCTTTGGATCACTCCACATTTGGTGTTTGTCTTATCTGTATAACCATAAACAGTTTGAATTTGTGTTTTCTGTGAAGAGATTGACTAGTAATTTCTTAATGGGTCTGGGGAGTATAGAGTTCTGTACTGTTGCCTTTAAGTGATTGTGTCCAGTTCTATCGAATGCTTTGTTGATGTCAAGCAATACAGTGCAGCTTGGTCTTTTGCATTACAGCTGTTCGTAAAATGCCATACACAATTTTCACATTAATGAAAGAGCCAGGGGTGATGACAAAACCTCTCTGGAACTGGTTGAAGGGGATGTATTCCTGTACAGTTTTATCAAGGATCTTACTTAATACGCGCTGAATTATGGAGCAAATACTAATCGGTCTTGATTTGGACAGATCGTTCTCTTCACCACCTTTATGTATAAGAACAGTTGTGGCTGCTTAGAGAACTTCAGGAATGAACCCACTTTGAATTCTTCTTCTTAAGGTTTGTCGTAAAACATCAGCAAGTGGATCATTAACAGATTTCAATAAAACCTTATCTGGACCTGGGCTAGTATCAATTGCTATGCTCTTGATAACTAACTCTTGAGATATTGAAATTGGATCATCTAAGATATTCCGAGATGAAGATAGTTGCATACGATATATGAACATAATTGCATATAAGTTATCATTCATATAATCAGTATGTGTCCTTCATGCGATCATTAGGGGGTTTCAGATGTATTCCTAAAAATCCTTCAACATCATCTTTCTCTAGTTTCAAATTATTAGTTCTTTTGTCATTAAAATTTTTCTAATTGCTGTCCTCCTTTGGTAAAAATATTCATATTGAGTCCATTCGTACTCAAATTTAGTTTGTAGCATATAAAAAATTAAGAACATTGATCATGGATGTATGTTGGGTATTCAGCCCGAAGGCTGGTTTGATCCTCTGCAGCTCCACCAACAGCTGTCATAAATAGCCTAGGCGTCACTGGAAAGGCGTACTAGGGAAATGAGGAGTGAGGTAGTTTTCCGTTGCTATGACATATCAGCCTGCCAAGCCCACTGAAATGCATGCACCAACCAACCCTATGAGCGATATTTGCACACCATTCATAACAGGGACTGGCTGCATAAGGAATGGTATTACTAGCATCACTCATACCTCAGTCACTTTCATATTGTCAAAGCCAAGGATGAGACTGAGACAGGGCAATGAAAGTAACAAATTTGATATAGCCCATACCAGAACACATAGTGCACTGTAAACACTACATCTCGCCAGCAAAGGCATACATTGATCATAATTGTTGTGTACAAAATGTCAATGGTACAACACAATAAAGACTTCAACTGCACAATAGATACAACGTAAATTCCAATAATAAATAATTTCGTGTGGCTATTTCTAGCCGAGTGCAGCCCTTGTAAGGCAGACCCTCCAATGAGGGTGGCTGGCATCTGCCGTGTGTAGGTAACTGCGTGTTATTGTGGTGGAGGATAGTGTTATATGTGGTGTGTGAGTTGCAGGAATGTTGAGGACACCACAAACACTCAGCCCCCGGGCCATTGGAATTAACCAGTGAAAGTTAAAATACCCGACCTGGCCAGGAATTGAACCTGGGACCCTCTGAACCGAAGACCAGTCCGCTGACCATTCAGCCAACGAGTTGGACGTAAATTCCTGTAACTTCACAGGTTGAACATGATTTCTTGGAATACTTCAGTTGGATATTGCCAGTGCGTATTAGACAAGACAGTGATCTGATTATGCATATTTACAAGATTCTGAGTTGCATTGATTTACATTGATTCTAGACTGAAAGCTAAGTGTTTATACAACAGCCTGTTTGTTAACTCTTGGTTAACTTCAGTGCACCTGTTCATGACACATTCTTAATAGGGAGTGCCCATACGTGTGTGACATTCAGTGCAGTAAACCGCCGGACAGCGATCTGTCTTATTCTGCTAGCTCTCCTCCTTATGTACTCGTTGAGTGGTGACATCGGCACTGCTGTCTGCTCGCCAGCCGGAACTCGCTGTCATAAATTGCAATGCTCCTCGCGCAGTGTGCTAGTTTCAAATCGGGCACCACAGCAATAATAAGTTTGAATCAAATTTAGGCTATACAAAAAACTAGTTTCATTAAAGTTTGTAGAAAGCAAAGAACATGCATGTCCTCACTGACTGACTGATTCATCATTGCTGAGCCAAAACTACTGGACATAAAGAAATGAAATTTTGAGGATACATTTACATTTCAATGTAGGTGCTCGCTAAGGGAGGATTTTGGATATTCCGTCACTAAGCAGGTGAAAAGGGAGGGGGGTGAATTTTTAAAATAAGTGTATCTATGTCTCAAAACTTTAAAAGTTACAGATCCAAAAATTAGTATTTAAAATCTTCTTTAAAAATAAAGAAACACATATTTTTTTGTTTTTGGAAAATCCAATGAATGGGGCTTAAACAGGAGTAAGAAATATGGGTGAATTTTTAGAAAGACTATATCTACAGTATATCTCAGAAACGTAAAGTGTTACAGACGTAAATATTGGTATTTGGAAACTCCTGTAAAAGTAAAGAAACATCGGTGATTTGTTTTTGGAAACTCCACTTAAGGGGAACTAAAAAGAGGGTGAAATTTTAAAATGAGCTTGTCTATACAGCATATCTCAAAAACTTAACATGTTAAAGAAGTGACAAATGGTATTTCTTTATCTCTTATCAACCTAACGGCGGTGGGATGTAAAGGGAGTTGAGACCAATTGATTTTACTGTTCATAATGTACTACTTGATTCTGATCATAAACCAATAATTTTTAATCTTTCCTCGGTTCGTTTTCAAGAACTATCTTTTCCTTTGGAGAATTTAAAGTTAGATTACAGTAGATTCTCCTGCATATAAATAAAAATTTAAACACATTTGAAATAAACGATAGGAATGATATTGACCGTGCAATTTTCACCTCTATAATAAGGTCAGTAATGCACGGAAGTATATCATTCGTATCACCAGAAATCCTGCGCACTTGCCTACGCGCAATAATGGTGCTGGTCACATTGTCAGCAATGACAATGGGAGCAGATGTAATTTACCGCCAAGTAGCGGTCTTGCATCTTGCTGTGCGGTCCCGAACATCAATAATAATAATGTTCTGGACCGTCGTCAAAATGTTCAGACCGCGCAGGAAACGGGTCCTGGCCGGGTAATGAAATGACTACGAATGCAGTCCAGCCACGGGTTCAGTACCATCAAGGCACCCAAGCTGACACAACGCGAGATCTCCTCAGAGATTTGATCCACATTAAAAATGCTTATAGGAAAAGATAGCAAAGATTTAGGGACCCAACTGACCGGGCGGAATACCTTGAGCTAGCCCGTGAAGTAGAAATCAATTGTTGGAAAGAAAGATTGAAGAATGGGAGGAACTTTGCCACCAGATCGCGAATTTTAGCGGATTATACGAGGATTGGGGCAGAAGTCATGGCAACTATTTTCGTTCTTGTAGATATGTAAACGGATCACAAACATATATGTGTCTTGTGGTAGTTCTGCAGGCATAGTGTTTATGCAGAAAAACAGATGACTCTGCGATAGCAGCGAGGGCTGTGAAATCAGTCAGTTGGTGAGTGTCGTGCGAGATGGAAGTAACCCGTGTTGAGAAGCTCACTTACATCAAAATAGCCATTCTCCAAGGGAGAAATTTGATGGAATGGCACAGTGAATTAGTTGAAGCCCTTGGGAATAATGCCCTACCATACCATACAGTAGCACGGTGGGTAAGAAAGTTTCAGCAAGGACGTGTGTCAACCAATGATGAGCAACGTTCGGGACGGCCTGTCAGTGTACGGACCGACGTGGCACGTGCTGTCATTGAGCAGCTCCTGGATGAAGACAGACGATGGACGCTACTGGAGTTAGAGAGGGCAAGTGGCATCGAGAAACGCACCGTCCACAGGATATTGCGTAATGAGCTGCAACTGCGCAAAATCGCATCATAGTGGGTACCGCATGCACTGATGGAAGTTCAAAGGTGGGTGCGCTATGCAATATGCTCCGACCACCTTGCACGCTGGCAACAGGACGGCGATCAATTCTTGTCACGAATAATCACCATCGATGAATTTTGGGCCAGGGCATACGAATCAGAACCAAAACTGAAACATCAGTCCGCGGAGTAACGACATGCTGGATCACCAAGGAGGCAGAAGGTCCGTCAGAATCCTTCCCCAGTGAAATTGATGGTGATCGTCGCGTGTAACGTCAGGGGTGTCATTGTTTGGCACTTTGTTCCACATGGCAGAACAGTGTCCGCACAGTACTACAGGGACTTCCTGGTGCGAGAGGTACAACGTGGCATTCGGGAAAAACGTCCGGATCTTGTGGACAGTGCAATAATCCTGCACGACAATGCAAAACCACATAAAGCTGAGTGTGTGTAGGGCAGTTACTGCGACGTTGGGAATGGGAAGAATTGGAGCACCCACCGTACTTTCTCGACATTTCATTCTGTGACTTTGATCTCATTCGAAAGATTAAGGAACCACTACGTGGTAGGCAGTTTGCAACATGAGAGGACATTGCTCATGCTGTGCGCCAACAGGTAACCCGATTCACACATAGTGCGGCAAATGCTGAGGCAGATGGTATTTAGCGCCTCCCACATCGTAGGCAGTGTATGGTGTCAGTAGCAGGGGACTACTTTTAGGGTCTTTAGGCCCAGGTTTGTCACGTCAACTTTATGTGTACTGTGTTGTCATTCTTTTGCACCAGGAAGGCCACACTGCCGTAATAAATTAGTGTGTTACGGTATTTCAGTGCTATTCATTGTCCACTCATGTAGTTAACACCTTGTCCTTTCGTCTGTATATGTCACATCTTCCAACCGGACTGGTATCTTCAAGAAAAAAAAGTTGCCATGGCTTTTTCCCCAACACTCATATATAAAATGTTAAGCATTCAGTTATAAATTTCAGTATAATACCGTAGCGAAGCACGGGTATCTTGCTAATTAAAAAAATTATCGTAGGTAGTTTGAATCAAATACCCTTGTTGGCGTGCTCGGGATATTTTTTCTGTTGATAAGATGAAAGTCTGATCTGCTGAGTGAGTTCAATATTTATGAGCTTGGGAACTCACCTGCCCTACTTTCGAGTGGGTGATCTAGTCCAGCACTTGTTTTGCTGTCATTCACTTCCCTCTAGAAATTAGCTCAACAGCAGTAGTTGTTTGTTCACATTGTTGCTATGTGTGCAAAGTTTTTACACCGCGTGCACCTGTCTGCCTCAAGTAATACTTTTTGTAAAGTGTATTTATTAGAATGAATGGATGGAGAAGATTTACAGATCAAGAAATTCAGTCTCGTTTTGAAGCATTGGAAGCCAGCCTCACGGCGTAGTGGTAGTATGCCTGCCTGTTACGTGTAGGCCCCGGGTTCAATTCTCAGCCAGGTCAGGAATTTTTACCTGGTTCGAGGTCCACTCAGCCTACGAGATTACAATTGAGGAGCTATCTGACGATGAGATAGCAGATATGGTCTAGAGAGCCAAGAATTACGGCCAAGAGAATTCGTCATGCTGACCACATGGCACCTTGTAATCTGCAGGCTTTTGGGCTGAGCAGCGGTCGCTTGGTAGCCCTAGGCCCTTCAGGGCTGTTGTGCCATGGGGTTTCATTTGGTTTGAAGTATTGGATGATGAAAGTTTGGCAGAGATACATCTTCATCAGAAGAGGAACATGGAGACAATAATAATAATAATAATAATAATAATAATAATAATAATAATAATAATAATAATAATAATAATAATAACAAGAAGAACCCCCAAAACGTGGACAAATTTTGGAATAAACTTTTAAAGGTAATGTAAAAAATTCCAAAGAATGACGTCAAAATCCTCTTAGGCGATTTTAATGCACAAATCGGCCGAGAAAAGGAACACAGGAAAACCGTCAGACTCTACCTGGTGCACAAATTTACCAACAAAACTGCTTCATGACTCATTGAACTATGTCAACAGTGCAACCTTAAAATCATGTCCACATCCCTCAGGAACTATCCCAAGAAACAAAAAACCTGGAGGTCCCCCATTGAATCCATTGGCGAATTTCACATTCATCATGTAGCTATCTCATATCCGCAACAGAAAGAGGTAGACGATGTACAAGGTGAGAAGAGGAGCAAACATCGATTCTGATCACTATCTGACAAGAGTTAAAGTAAAATTTACTTCAAGAAAATACCATCCCAAGAAAATCCAACAGAAATTTGACATAAGAAAGGATTCCTGTTACGAATATAAAAGAAGATGGAAAAATCAACCAGCGAAAACATGGGAAGAATTCCACATCAAAATCATACAGAAGGCACGAGAAATGGTACCCTTAAAAAGGAATACAAAACACCCCTGGTGGAACTCAACATGCGACTAAGCCCTAGTGAAAAGAAAATCTGCATTTCAGAAATACAACAGTAGAAAAAACCAGAAAACTCAACAAGAATTATATGAGAGCAGAAACAAGTATCCAAAACCATCAGACAAGAAAAAAGAAAGCACCTGAAAGAATAACTGGACTCAATTGAAGAAAACTTTAGAAACAACAACACAAGGGATTTCTACAGAACGTTCACAGAAAAAAATCCGAGGATACATTCCACAGAACTTATGTTTCAGGAAACAAGGCAGAAAATTGGCGCTTACTAATAAAGAAAACTGCCAAGAACTTGCACGGTACTTCTCAGAACTTCTTAACTGTCCCGAAGCCACTGAAAGATTTCTTGAAAAAGCAACTAGTTTCACTCACCCAGAATCATCTCCACCAAACCAGGAAGAAATTCAGAGCCACATTAAACGACTAAAGAACAACAGAACCTCAGGAAGAGAAGAGATTGTCGCAGAATTTCTTAAGAATCTTGGTCCAAATTCACTCAAAGAACTTACAGAAATCATACAGAAAATCTGGAAAAACGAAAAACTTCCCAAAGACTGGAAATGTGCCTTGATTCACCCACTTCACAAAAAAGGAGACAAAACTGATGTGAACAACTAGGCTATAGGGGAATCTCCCTCCTTGAAGTCAGCTACAAAATTTTCTCTGCATGCCTGTTGAAAAGAATACAAGAACAATTCAGGCATAAGATTGGTGAATATCAAGTTAGGTTCCGCCCTCACAGATCGTACACTGAACAGATCTTCAACCTCAACACCGCTCTAAAATTCAGGGCCCTCAGAAAGCTTCCAACATCTGTACCTTCGTAGGTTTCAAGAAGGCTTATGATTCAAGTGATCGTCAATCTCTGTTCAGCATCCTGAAAGAACAGGGACTAGACTCCAAAACGCTAAACTTGACCAAACAGACCCTCACTGACACGAAGTCAAGAGTGAAATTCATGGGAGAAATCTCAGACGAATTCCTGATAAAAACTGGTGTCCGTCAAGGAGATGGATTGTCACCCCTCCTTTTCAACCTTGTCCTAGATAAGGTGATGAGGGAATGGGAAAAAGAACTGAAAGCACAAAATAGTATGGAACCCAGTAAACATTGGGACACAAAAAACAAGCTTGAAATTTGCAGATGACCTGACCCTTTTGTCCAGCAATGAAGTTACAGCAATAAAGCAAGTTGAAATCCCCAAGAATGTGCCAGAAAGGTCGGACTTCATATCTCCTTCCAGAAAACTGAATTTTTCTGTTCAAAACTGGACATCCATAGCCTCAATACAAAATACGGACAAATCAACATAGTCCCTCACTTCAAATACCTGGGCAAAATCCTCGAACCAACCGGACAAGAAAAAATAGCCTAAAACAACCGTGTGCAAAAACTCAGAAGAGCATATGGGAGAACAAGAGAAATCTACAACAAAAAATGTATGTCTCTCCACATTAAGATTAAACATTACAACACTGTAATCAAACCTGAGGCTTTATATGCAGGGGAAACACTTGTGCTTCATAAAAAGGACGAGCTGGATAATATCTTAAAAGAAGAGCAAAAATTTTAGGACCAAGACACATGGAAGAAGGGTACTGCCTCCAAAGCCGGAAATCCACAGAAAAATTATCTAATATTGGGGCAGATCTCAGGAAAAGAAGGCTAAAATTTTATGGACATGTTAAGAGGCTTCCAGAAACCAGACTAACCCACTAAGTTCTTGAAAGAGTTGAGAAACTGAAGAATTTCCCCTGGATACAACAAACAAAAGCAGACATGAAGAATGCGCATATTCAACCTAAAGAAATTTTGAATCAAAATAAATATAGAAAGAAAATTGACAAGTGGGAAGTTACTCCAGAGAATGAAGAGCAGGTACCAAGTGGACGGAAGAAAGGAAGAGGATCTTTAGTGAACAGATGAAAGCATCCTGGATCCTCCGCAAAGAAAATCATAAATAAAGCTTCATGTGTTCCGATAGGGACCATTCGTGCATAATAATAATAATTACATAAGTACATTTTTTTGGTTTTTGGAGATGCTGGAATTTAGTTCCACTGTGCCAGTAATTCTAGCAGCACGAGACTGACGTATTTGAGCAGTGGAGTGAGGCAGGATCAACAGTCTGAGCCACTCAGCCCAGTGTGTGAGACTCTCAGTCATCACAAAGTGCAGAAGATAGTCTTTCTGAAGATGACATTCCCTTGGAAATACAACTTAATTACTTCAGAAGAAAGGATGCCACTTCCAAATGCCTGCTCGAAATATTGTGGCAGAGCACCCTGGCGTAAATCAAATAACCAAAAAGTACACAAACTGCTGTTGAAACGTGGAGATTATGATTTACAGATAAAGTGATAGAACAAATTATAAAGTACACCGTCGTTCAAGTAGATGGAAAGAAGTGAAAGTATTCCAAACCACTGCTTGAATACTGTACTGGTGTTATGAAATCTGCTCGTTTCAACACTGAGGCATTGTATGCCACTGGTGTAGAGCTCGTAATCTGAGCTCTGTCACAGAATTGATTTCATTTTCTGATTCATTCCTTCAGGTTTGATGACAAAAGTACTTGTAACGAGAGAAAAATAGTTTAACTTAAAAGGTCTTCACTCTGTTGAAAAACAGGTTAAATGTTATACTACAACATGAAACACATTAAACTCACAGTTAAACAAAGAATGACATGCTTCATTCTTAAAAGAACATTATCAGATTCTATCAAGTCACACAGAAATAATACTTAGAACCTTTCCCAATAACGTTCTGCTTTGTCCCCTCAGGTTATTCATGCAAACACTGGGCAGTCACATGTGCTCAAAGAGGATAGTTACATAGCTGTAACCGGTTAGAGTGTCGTAGTAGACTGCAGAGTAAACCAATAGAGTAAATTAATATATTATTTGGGTCCACCTTTTCAATACAAAATGTAAATAGTTTAAATTACATAAATGATTAGGGACTAGTTTCGACCTAGTACTAGGTCATCGTCAGCCTAAAGCAAAATTAAAACACAAAATATCGAAGAAATTAAATAATGTAAAGACACGTATGGTTTTGTAAAAGTACATACCATGTGAGATATTGTGCAGCACTATGTTAAAAAATAACTCTCTGAAAGAGATTCATAATAAGTCCAGTGCATATTAAAAAGATGTTATAGAAAGGAATCCTTGAGTTGCTGGAATATGCTGGGTCCTTTAAGATGCAGGTATCCAATTGAAGAACCACTGAGCCGAAGTTACGTTGTTTATTTATGAATAAAGTCCAGTGCGCCGTATAGCATTAAAAAGTCCAGTGCACACTAAAAAGATGTTAAAGAAAGAATTCTTGAGTTGCTGGATAAGGAGATTAGAATATGCTGGCTCCTTTAAGATACTGGTATCCAATTGAAGAACCACTGAGCCGAAGTCACGTCGTTTATTTACGATTAAAGACCAGTGCGTCGTGTAGGATTAAAACGTTGATAGGGATGGAAATTTTTCAGTTGTTGGTCAAGGAATTCAACATATGCTGGCTTCTTAAATTTGCTGCTGTATATTCGAAGAACAACTGAGATGAAGTTACGTCGTTTTTAAGACATTCATAGGCGTAAAAACACATGGATGCTGGAAAGGCTCTTCAGTTTATTGGAACATGAAGGAAGGTAATTGTTGCGCGTGGAGGCTTAGGAATCCAGAGATGCGCTATATTATGTTAAAAAATAGAGATCCATAAAAAGGTCCCGTGCGCCGTATAAGAGGAACAAGTTGTAAAAGTAATACTTAAGTTGTTGGTCATGGAAATCGAAAAAGATTGGTTTTCAAGCGATGTTGCTGTTCATTCAGAGATCAATTGAAATTACAGTACCGTAACATTGTCTTCTCAAGATGTTTATAAACTTGAAATAAATGTTGATGCGAAGTAAGATGCTAGAAGAAAGCTCTTCTGTTTCTAGAATCTTGAAGGACGATGGATGTTACGCGAGGAGGATTAACATATATGGAGTTAAATAAAGGTGGATAGAAATTCGCAGTTCAATGCGGACCATACATTTCATTCTGAATAAATGACAACAAGGAAAGAAATTTGGTCAGGTGGAAGTAAATATTTAAATAAATTATGTCAAAAGGGAATTTACGCGTGTTGTAATAAGCTGAAGAGAGAAATGGGGCTAGGTGAGGTTCAAAGGAAATCTTGAGGAGGTGAAGGGAGAAAAATAACGGAAGGAGAAGAAAAGGGGGAAGGGGAGAGGATATTAAGGTGGGGCTGAGGGATGTGGGAATATGGAAGATTGAACACTTGAAAGTAAATTTGCAGATACGAGGTGAGTTTCATATAATCTATGATTTAAGAAAGATTTTTTTCTTATATAGGAATTTAATTTCTTCTCTTAGCAAAATTTTGTTTGTTTTAATTTGGGTCTTAGCAATGTAAGGTGAAGGTCGAAATCTTTTCAAGTTGCCTTTGAGAAAATTAGGTGTCAAATTATACGTAATACATTGTTTAAGAAACTCGATATCCTTGCCTAATTTGGCTATTTTAACTTTTAAACCTAAATAGACGTTTGTGGCTGAGTTTTAATGAATTTTGTCAGGTAAACACCAAATGTGTCACCAGAAGTCTTTTTGCATGCTGATATCGTATGACATGGAGTTTGGTTAGACTTGGTTTGAACTTGCTACCTTGGGATCCGGAGGTCGACACTCTACCACTCACCTACAGAGGTCTATCAAATCAGACTTTATTGCCTATAAATCACAGTAATCTGGCTTTTCCAGTCTGAGACAGGTCAGCAAAGCCAGACAAATGTGCAAGACATCAAGACGAAAGTGCTCTAGCCCATACCCAGTGCTCTACCTGCCGTTTTTACAGACTGCCTAGATATGTGCTGAGTTATTTGGGTGTTCCAAATTAAAATGTAAATCTCTTTATTTAAATGATAAATTTTCATTATTATCAGCATAATTGCATCTGTTACATCCGAGTTTAAATATTTAGTCGGACTATCAGGTAGTGTAAGCCCCAGCGTTACATGATTATGAACGAGCTGTAGAACATTAGAAGTTCAAAATATTGTGTTATGTCCTGTCCGTGATAATAACACTAAAAGAGTTCAGTTTTGCAGTTAACGTTTACCTGTCCGCTATTATTACATTGAAATTTTATCATATTCATTTTTTTACGTGCTATTCTCTGCCCCCCGGCTGATGAAAATTTATGGGGAGAACACTGCATACCAGAAGACATAGTGCAGACCAGCAAAATTGAAGTTTGCTGCTTTCATCTAAGCAACAAAATAGTTAATAAGGAGTTGAAGGTGTATATAGACAACCAGCAATACAGACACAGTAGATACCCTAAATATCTAGGGTCATGTTGGACAGAACATTGTCTTACAAATAACATCTCCAGAATGTTGCTGTGAAAGTTATTTATTTATATCGTGTCAGAAGCATACATAAGTTTAAAATTAAAGATAAGGAAAAACATAAAACATAATATAAATACTCCAATGGAGAAGAGCCACATTAAACTATGTGAGCCCAAAACCTTGCAACATCAAGTACATTTGGCTTTGCTTTAACCAGGTCTTCTGTTGTGCAGCTGAATGGGCATGAACTGCATTGCAGCAAATGGGCTGTGGTCTGCTCTTCTCCACATACACACAAGGTACCGTCCACTTCGAAACCCCATTTCTTCTGGTTTACCCTGCACCGCGTAACACCAGAGCGCAGTCTGTTCAGTGCTCTCCAATTCACCCAATCTGTGACATGGCCAGGAGGGAGTTCCTCTTTTGGGGTCATCCATTGACTGATCCTCGTATGTTGACTCCTGACGCGCCATTCTTGAATTCTTGCTTGCTGCGCTGTTCCTGCAAGTGTTTCGGTTACTCTCAAGAAGCTTTTCCTAGACTTAAGCCGCTGGCGTGGTGGCTCATATCCAAACAAAGGGTGGGCTTCAGATGTCAACACCTTTCTCTTTTCTTTCTTGGCTGCCACTTCACTGCGAATATCGGGAGGTGCTATCCCTGCAAGGCAATACACTTTTTCCAAAGGTGTAGGTCTCAAACATCCAGTAATAATGCGGCAGGTTTTGTTGAGTGTTACATCAACTGCTTTGGTATGGCAAGATTTGCACCACACCGGGCATGCGTATTCAGCTGCGGAATAGCAGAGCGAAAGGGCAGATGTCCTCACTGTGTCTGGTTGTGCTCCCCAAGATGTTCAAGTTAGCTTCCGCACAATATTGTTTCTAGCAGCCACTTTCTGCTTGATGTTCAAACAATGTTTTCTGTAGGTTAAGGCACAATCCAGAGTGACTCCGAGGTATTTCGGGGTAGGATTGTGTTGTAATGCTATGCCTTGCCAAGTGACCTTCAGATTCGGGAAGCTTCTCTGTTGTTTAGATGGAAAACAGAGGTTTGCGTCTTAGTTGGGTTTGGTGTTAGTTGATTCTTCTTGTAATAGCCAGCAATAGTGTCTAGAGCTGTGGACAATGTTTGTTCAATCGCCTCGAAGTTATTCCCCTGAGAAGTGATGACACAATCATCAGCATAGATGAAACTATTCGTCCCGGCAGGAAGAGGCTGATCATTTGTGTAAATATTGAAAAGCATTCGTGCCAACACGCTTCCCTGAGGTAGTCCGTTCTTCTGTATCCTCCACCTGCTTCTTTTTCCCTGGAACTCAACGAAGAAGCTTCGATTTTGAAGTAGGTTTCTAATGGCACAAGTCAGATGGAAGTCCTTTGTCATGCTGTATACCTTTCCAAGGAGAATTTGGTGATTAACAGTATCATATGCTGCCGAGAGATCTATGAATGCAGCTCCTGTGATTTTCCAGCTTTCAAAGCCATCTTCTATGTACTGACTTAATTTCAACACCTGCGATGTGCAGCTCTTCCCTCTCCTGAATCCAGCTTGCTGTGGAATCAGAAGTGGCTGGATTTTATCAGTCAACCTATTGAGGATTAGTCTCTCCAGAATCTTAAAAAGATGGCATAATAAGGAGATTGGCCTGTAGCTCCTAGGGTCAATTTTATCTTTGCCTGGTTTTAGAATGGCTATGACCCTAGCCTTCCTCCATATTTTAGGTATCATGGAAGACTGAATGCAGTTATTCATGAGTTCTAGCAACCAGCACTTCGCAGTAGGACCAAAGTTCTTAATTTGTTCCATTCGAAGGTCATCGAGTCCTGCTGACTTCCCAATCTTACACTTACTGAGAGCTAATTCCAGTTCAGTTAGTGTGAAATGCCTAGATAACTCATTGCTCTCGTCTGGTTGTCTAACTATAGGATTCTTCCCTACTTTCATGGAAAGCTTTGGTTTTCCATTAAGCAAAAGTTGGTGTGCTATTTGATCTGCACTCACATTGGCATGTGTGTTACCTTGTGTAGGATCATTGCTCAAGCGTTTTAAAAGTCTCCAAGCTTCTTGACTGCTCCTACCCATATCGACTTCAGACATCAACTTCATCCATGTCTCCTTCTTTGCCTGGGAGATAGAGGAAAGAACACTTTGTGCGGCTTGAATCGTTTGCTCACTCGCAACAACTATGTGTAACAACTTGGGGATCTACAGCTGCAACTCTCTAGGTTTGGTGTATTCAGCAGCCGAATACTGTGCTGCTGTCTGGGTAAATAGTGTCCACACAAGTGCGTCTCATCACTGGCACAATCAAATCTACTCGCGTACAGTGGTTATCACTGATAAGTCATATTCCTCCTCCAGATCTTAGATGTAAAGATGTTCTGCTAAGAGAATTCAACAAAATAATGAACAGTGCAGAACTGCCGATACATGAAGGTAACTGTGATGCAATTACTAACCACCAACAAGAAATGCCATGAACTTGAGGAACAGTAACTGCCAAACTTCCGTTGAATGCCAGAAGAGACTCAACGACAAATACTACCCAAAAATGCCTCCTGTGAAGAAGATGCCATCACCTGGTTTGAACCTCCCTCTGCACTGAACAAGGACTACAAGTGGAACAGAGTGTGACTGCGGTGCTACACAACAGCACATCATCACCGATTGTATGACAAGAAAGTAGTGTTTATTATTATTTATTTTCCACTAATTGTAGGTACAATTTAGGGATGGTGAATGGAGAAAGGGCATAGCCCCACATAGATGAAAGTGCCTTCATCACCGCTTAAAATTACAATATTCAAATATACAATTACATTCTACATAGTGTGCTTATATACAGTTACCGTATTTACATAATGCTCACAACACACACGCTCTCTCTCTTTCTCATCCCCACATATACGTTAGCTAGGCCGGCTCACTCATACCCACATACAATTTCACTCACTTGGGATCCCATAAACTTTCATCTGTCCACCCTCTCATACTGAAATATTCACACAGTAGAAAAATTATGTTATGTACAGAAGGTTTCGCTATATATATGTTGTCTTTGCTATCACGGCCCCAGAAATTGTAGACTATATCCCAAAATTTAGATATATACATGTATAGAAGTGTAGATCCTACTTAAGACAGACACTGCATCTCCAGCCATACGCTAAATAATAAAATAACCATAGGTCTCACCAGCAAAGGCATAATTTGTGAATAATGTATACAAAAGACAGTCTTAGATACACAGGCTAATAATAGCTTTTACATTCACATATGACATACTAACTCATTGATGTAATAAAATAAACTCTCTCAGTTTCATAATTATGAAGGAGCCAGACACTTTTGCTGCGGTGAAAATTGGTATCAATACTGCTGTGGTTCCCAGGGAGGTCTTCTATACAATGCCCGTTTTTTGAATATCAGTGTTTTGTTTTTACTTGATTTTAAGGGCATAAGTGGTGAAAGAAGAGGTTAAAAGATGGGAAAAGTGTTGTAGCCCTTCTGTGAACTTAGGTAATATTCTGTGAATGATTTCAACAATGAAGACCCAGCAAAGAAAACAATGTCTGGATGGACGGGTGTGGCATGGTCTTATAAACCAAATGCACGGTGTTTGTCCCCTGTAATGTTGCATGCGGCCGCCCTGCTTTAAGCATATATATGATCTTATATGAAATCTCACCTTATAAAAGATGCTGGAATTGTCTCCCTTCCTGGGTTATACAGACATTGTATCTGGTAACCACATTCTGGCTGACGCGAGTGAGTTCTGCAACTGTAATGTTTCTGATTTCATTCGTAATGTTTTCTTTCAGTTCCTCCAATGTATGAGGATTTGTTCGATACACTTTTTCTTTCAGTTTACGAAAACCAAACTCCATGGCGCAACAGCCCCGAAGGACCTTGCCCTTTTTTCAATACATAATACGTTGTTAATATGATCACAACATACTTTTAGGCATTGTATTTTTACTTCATCCTATTAATGTCACTTATTTATTTATTCGTATCAGAAGCAATACATCATATAAATTGTTAGTTAAAAGAGAAATAATTAAATAGGCTAACTGGTAAAAAAAAAAAAAAAAAAAAAAAAAATACTAGAGGTACATTCAAAATAACAATTATACCCTATCGGACCAGAATTTGGCAAGATCTCGACCATTTGGTGTGGCCTTCACTAAATCTTGCATGGTGCAAACGAAAGGGCAGGAGTTGCAACTAAGGAGGTGCACCATGGTTTCTTCTTCTCCGCAGGCACAGAGAGTTGACTCTTCAGATAGACCCCATTTCTTCATATTGTTCTTAGATCGACCGACTCCAGACCGTAGCCTGTTCAGACTCTTCCATGTAGACCAGGACTCTTCATAACCGGCTGGAAGAGTTTCAGAAGGATCCATGATCCATCCATCCAATGAGATGAAGGTTTCTGGATCGCCAGGAAGTTAGTCTTGATGATTGAAGTGACTCCGAAAGGCACTCAGTAGAATGAAGAAAACTTCTCCTCGATTTCAATCATTGTTGAGCAGGTTGATGATCATGTAATGGATGTGTTTGCAAAATGTCTACTTTAGATTTTTCACATTTGGCAGCTACTTCACGTCTAATATCTGGGGAAGCAATGCCAGCCAAGCAATATACTTTATCACAAGGTGTAGATCTTAGGCAACCAGTTATAAGCCAGCAAGTTTCATTTAAAGCAATATCTACCTGTTTGGCATGACATGATCTATACCAAACAGGGCATGCATATTCTGCTGCAGAGTAGCTCAGTGCTAAAGCAGTAATTCTCATTGTTTGAGCTTGCATTCCCCAGCTGGTACCGCATAACTTGCGAAGAATGGAATTTCGCGTAGTTTCGTGTTAAGACAATGTTGTTCATATGTGAGTGCACGATCCAGAGTCACCCCTAGATATTTAGGTGTTGAGCAATGATCCAAGAGAGCACCTTCCCAGAAAATCTTCAGTTTTCTTCTTGCCTGCACATTCTTTTAGTGAAAAGCGCAAACTTGCGTCTTTGAGGTGTTAGGCTTTAGATGGTTTTCTCTGTAGTATGGACTCAGTTCATCTAAGGCTTCCATTAGTCACCATTCAACACTCTCAAAGTGATCACCCTGGGTGACAATAGCTCGATCATCTGCATAAATGAAGCTTTTTGTTCCTTTTGGTAAGGGTTGATCATTCGTGTAAATATTAAATAATATTGGAGACAAAACACTACCTTGGGGTAGGCCATTCCTGAGGTTCTTCCAACGACTATGTCGCCCTTGGAAATCTACAAAGAATCTTCGATTTTCAAGAAGACATCGAAGAAATTCAGTCAGATTCTTTTGTCATCTTATAAAGTTTACTCAACAGAATTTGATGACTAACTGTGTCATAGGCCGCAGTTAGGTCGATGAAGACTGCTCCAGTTATTTTCCTATTTTCAAAACCATCTTCAGTATATTGGCTCAAATGGAGGATTTGTGATGTGCAGTTCTTCCCTCTTCTAAAACCAGCTTGTTCTGGGATCAAAAGTGGTTCAACTATTTTCGAAAACCTTACCAGAATCATTCTTTCTAAGATCTTGAATAAATGACAGAGCAAGGAAATTGGTCTGTAATTTTTAGGATCATGTGGATCTTTTCCTGGTTTGAGGAATGCTATAACTCTAGATTTCCTCCAAATTTTGGGTATTCTGCATGTTCGAATGCAATTGTTAAACAGATTTAGTTCCCATTCTCTAGTAACAGGTCCAAAATTCTTGATTTGTTGAATACAGATTTCATCTACACCAGGAGCCTTTCCGTTTTTGCTGATATTTATAGCCTCATTCAGTTCTGCCATGGTAAAGGGATTAGAAAGCATACTGGTCTCTGGTATGAATTTTGTCTTAGGAGCATCTACTTTTGTTTTAAAACTGGAGTTTACATACTTGCCATTTTGGATGAGTTGGTGAGCAATTTGGTATGCATATATATTGCAAACAGATGATGCTTTATTAGGATCATTACTGAGACGCCTGAGTAGCCTCCAGGCCTTCTGACTACTCCTATCCATGTTAACCTCTTCCATCAATTTTAACCACTGTTCTCGTTTAGTCTCTGAAATAGCAGAGAGAAGTTGTTGTCCGCTTGCAATAGTTTCAGCACTATAAGGATCCCTTTCATACAAATTGAAGTAGTTTTTCAGTAGGGCAGATGTTTCCTGGCAAAGACCTTGTATGTAATTAGTTCTGCATCCTCTTGGAATGGCTTCTTTAGAACACAATCTAATGGCATCAATAAATTGGTCATATGCCTCTGGTACGGGACTGATCATACTAATCTTTTTATCTAAAGAGGAAGTGAAACATTCCCAGTTTGCCTTCTTGAAATTATATCTTCTCTTAAAGTAAACACTCTGTGGTCTGACTGCGGCTAATATCTGTGACATTATGGGACGATGTTGTGTGTTAGGAATAGGAAGGCAGACAGATTTAACACACTGATGGGCAATCCGCTCACCCACAAAAATAAGGTCTGGATTATATCCACGTTTCCATCTTCCACTGTTGAAGGATGAAGGTTATCATGAATGAGGGTCAGTTGGTATAATTCTGCCCAGTACATAACAGCTTGTCCATTCTCATCATCATGTGGATAACCTCATATAATGCTGTGGCTGTTGAAATCACCCACGAAGATGGACTTCTTCTTCTTCTTCTTCTTTTCTAGCCTATTTCAATCCACTGCTGGATATAGGCCTCTTCCATATGTTTCCATCGTCTTCGGTCTTGAGCCACTTGGAACCAGCGTGTTCCAGCCAACAGCTTTACGTCGTCGAGCCATCTCTTTTGGGGTCTTCCAATGCCTCTCTTGTGTCCCCATGGTCTCCAGTGAACAATCCTAGAGATCCACCTGTTATAGTCTTGTCGAGCTACGTGTCCTACCCATTGCCATTTTAGTCTTGCTACTCTCTCTAGGATGTCTGTTACATTAGTTCTTCTCCTGATGTCCTCTGAACGGATCTTATCCCTAAGGCTGATCCCTTGCATCTGTCGCTCCATAGCTCGTTGTGTTCGCTGAAGCTTGCGAGCGCTTTCCTTCGTCAGAGTCATCGTTTCCAGACCGTAAGTTGTAACTGGCAGCACGCACGTATTATAAACCTTGGTCTTCAGGTTAATTGGAACATCCTTGTTGGTGAGGATGAATCTTAGTTTTCGGAATGCAGTCCAACTCATACCTATTCTGCGAGGAATTTCTGCACGTTGGTTGTCTTTTCCAAGTTTTATCTTGTGTCCAAGATGTACTCATCGACAGCTTCTATATATTGGTTTCCCATTTTAAGTGGTCGACTCTCTGGGCTTAGTATTTTCGTTTTATTAATGTTCATTTCCAAACCAATCTTAGCAGAAGCAGTTTTTAATTCTTGGATCATGCTTTCTAGCTCATCTATATTTTCACTTATGAGCACAATGTCATCGGCAAAACACAGGTGGTTCAAATATACCCCGTTGATTTTTATTCCTTTATTATCCCAATGAAGGGTTTTGAATACATCTTCCAAGGCAAGGGTAAACAGCTTTGGAGAAATTGTGTCACCTTGTCGAACTCCTTTGCCAACTGAGATTTTATTGGTGATGAGGTCTTCGTCCACTCTGACTACCATTGTTGCTTGATCATAAATGTTTTCCAGAAGCTTTATATACCTTGAGTTTATCATGGCATTTTGAAGTGCCTTCATGATTGCCCAAATCTCCACTGAGTCAAAAGCTTTTTTATAATCAATGAAGGCCAGATGAATCTTGATGTTGTACTCAGTGGTTTTCTCAAGAAGAAGACGAATAGTCTGGATGTGTTCAACAGTTGAGAAACCTTTACGAAATCCCACTTGCTCGGCAGGTTGATAAAAATCCAGTTCTCTTGTGAGACGGTTGGTTACAATTTTAGTCAGGAGCTTGTAAAGGTGTGATAACAAACTCACAGGACGATAGTTCTCTAAATTTTCCTTATCACCTTTCTTGAAGAGAAGTATCACTTCAGCATTTTTCCAATTTTCTGGTATTCTTCCAGAGTTAATACACTTGTTGATGAGTATTCTCATGGCTTCTAGCAGATCTCTTCCACCTAATTTCAGCATTTCATTCGTTATTTTATCCTCCCCAGGGGATTTTTTATTCCTTAGTTGTTTAAGTGCATTTTCAATCTCAGCAGTGGTTACTTCCGGTGTTACTTCATGTGTATAATTCTGGGCTAGTTGTTCATCGCTGGATGGTTTATTAATGGTTGATGTATACAGCTTGTAGTAGAAATCTGTAATAACTTCAGTAATGTTTTGCCTATCTGTGACTATTTCTCCATTTTGGTTCTTAAGTTTTGTAATTTTTGGTCTTCCTGTAGACATGTTGTTCTTTAAAATCTTCATGTTTTTATTTTCTTCAATTGTTTGCATGATCATGTTATTATTAAATTTCCTTAGATCTTTCCTTATTTCCTTGCGAATGGTCTTGTTAAGATTTTTGTATTCTGCTGTATCCCTGTCCATTGTCTTCCTGTCTTTAATGAGCTGCATGGTATTAAGTGAAAGTCGGCTCCTCTTATTAGTTTTCTTCAATGGGATCTCCTTTGCTGCATTTTGAATACTGACTGTAATTTTCTCATTAAGTTCGTTCACGTCCAAGTATTTCAAATCTTCTGTTGGGTTAAGGTTTTTGGTAAGAGCTTGTTGAAATGATGATTGATGTTTTTCTAAGTCCTCTACTCTTGGAAAAGTGTACCCCCTTGTCATTTTGGACCGTTCAAGTGTGAGGTCAAATGCGAAGGTTGCTCGAACTAGCCTATGGTCGCTTCCTGTATCAAATCTGTTGAGAACAGTAACATCTGTACAATATTTCTTCTTGGTGGTCAGGATAAAATCTATCTCATTCTTGGTTTGTCCATTGGGGCTCTTCCATGTCCATTTTCGTTGGATGGGTTTTTTAAAGAAAGTATTCATGCTATAGAGATTTTCGGCTGTGAGATATTCTAGCAATCTTTCTCCTCTTTCGTTTCGATCGCCTAGTCCATATGTACCAATGTTCTCTGGGTCTTCAATTTCCTTTTGACCCACTTTTGCATTGAAGTCTCCAATGATGATACAGAGTTGTGTCTTTTCTGAATTTTTCGCTTTGGTGATATCTTCATACAGCTGTTCCACTGCCTCTTCGTCAGAAGTACTGGTTGGAGCATAGACGTGTATGACTTGTATGGAGAATTTACTGTTCAATTTGAGGACGATATATATCACTCTGAAAGAGACACAAATCATCTTGTGTATGAATTCTTTGATATTTTTATTGACAAGGATAGCAACCCCATGTGTAGAAGCATCCCCATTATTACATAAGATGACATGACCTGATGGAAGGGTCTCAGCTTTTTCTCCTTGAAGGCGAGTCTCACAAATACCCAGAATATCCCATTTTATGTCATGCAGTTCTTGTTCCAGCCTTTCCAGGTCTTCAGCTAGTCTCATGGTTCTTATGTTGTATGTGGCTATTCTTACTTTTTTAGTCGTTCTTTTCGAATTTTTGCCTCCCCCAGAATCCTTGAGGCAGACTGACGTATTGTCAGTGTGAGATTCTGAGTCTTTCACTCTACTCACCTGGGGTAGTTTCGTTTGAAAATTCGAAGTCATAGGAGTTTATGGAAGGTGTTCGGCAATAAAACACCACGCTTGCCAGGCGTGTTGGTGAGTTGTGCTTCAGCCGCCTCTAACATGGGGAACAGACGCTGTCGGGGTACCGCCACTAACATGTGGAACTGTCGTGCCCTTAGTGTGTTGTACTCGTATTAATCCCAACGTACAGGGCTGCCTCTTCCAACATCTCCGCCGTACCGAAGGTTACCCTCTCCGCCGTTGATGTCGTTGAGGTCTTCACTCGTAACCCTGAGCTGGGACCCTTACCAGATACTACACACCGGGTCAGCGTGCTCTGGGACTCACATAGGCAGGGGCGCCACTCCCTGGGTAGAGCTGCCTCCAAGGAGGGTCTCTACCTGCTACCTGCCGAAGATGGACACTTTCTGCAAATTCAGATTATCAGGTTGTCTGAATGAAAATCTTACCTTTGGGGGTTTATAAATGGAAAAAATGATAAAGTTACTCAATTCTATTGCAATAATTTCTATGTCATTTTCATCTGTGATGGAGGTTGCAATAATCCTGATATCTGGTTTAGTGAAGATGGCACTTCCATATTGGCCATGAGGACGTTCAACTGCCAATCTCATTCCAGGTATTTTAGGACATCGTTCATTAACAACCTATGAGTTTCTTGTATACATAAAACATCACAGTTATGTTTTAGGCATATTTCATGTAAAAGTTCTTCTTTACAAGAAGACAGTCCTTCAATGTTAAGAGAAATAATTGTTAAATTGGGCTCTGATAAGAGCCTTTCCCTACTAGAATGAATCATTTCAGATAGTACTTTAATGATGCTTCTGGAATGCTGACGTTCAGTTCAGTAACGGAAATTCAATTCCAACTACCTATGCAGGGGCACCACGAGCAGGAATCAGCTTCACCCCCATTAATGTCACTAATTATTATATATTATTATTATATATACTACATAGTTGTATATATTTATTCATACGACCTGTTTCAGCTGATAATGGTGTCCATAGACACCAAAACCGGTACTGAATAAAAAATGTTGTGATCATATTAACAACATATTATGTATTGAAAAAAGGTGGATCAATCAAATTTCCCTCTATTGTATGTTATCTCCTTTCAATACGGACTAGATATGAAGTTTATAATGTTGAAGGGCCTTGCCCTACCAAGCGACCGCTGCTCAGCCCAAAGGCCTCTAGACTTTGAGGTGTCGTGTGGTCAGCATGAACAATCCTCTCGGGCATTATTCTTGGCTTTCTAGACTGAGGCCGCCATCTCAGTCAGATAGCTCCTCAATTGTAATCATGTTGGCTGAGTGGACCTTGAACCAGCCCTCAGATCCAGGTAAAAATCCCTGATCTGGCCGGGGATCGAACGTGGGGCCTTCGGGTAAGAGGCAGGCAAGCTACCCCTACACCAGAGGGCCGGCATCTTTCAGTTTACCCCACAAATAAAACAATCAAACATTGTTAGAAATGGAGAATCGGACCAGCACTGATCAAACTGTCTGCAAACACTTCTGAGATTGTAAAAAGCAGATCATCTGCTGTACGAGCGAAGGCTGAATCTTGTTGCAGCCACCCACACGATTTTCCTTCTTCCGTTACCTGATGGAAGAACGGCGTTTAAAAGTCATCTCGGTACCTCTCTGCATTTACTATTGTCTCAAAAAAAATAGACCCAATTATTCGTCTTGCACTAGCAGCACACCAGTAGGGAGCCATGTTTCCCGTATTGCAAAGGGTTTGTATCGGCCTCAGCTCGATTGAGTTAAGTGTTTCCATGATTGTACCAGAGAGGGCAGCTCCGTTGGTCATGAGCATGGAAGATCATTCTTTCGGCAAGACTGTTGTTTTATCTCTTTGGAGCGAATCTTTGCATTGTTATGTGTGTGGAATATAAACATGGATCCCATGCAAATTGGAGTGGCGTTATAATGCCATAAATGGGTTTTTAATTGATTTAAACTTGACCCAAAATACCATCCTTCTTCTTATTTTGATTATTGATATTACAGGTATGGTAATCTTTGTATTAATGTTATTTCTGCGGTTCTGTTTTGCCATTCGCCTCTTTTATGATGGCCGATTGATACGCATCCTTCTGCTCTACAGCAAGAATGGGCTGTGTGTCTGTTGTTGACGTGATTGTGATGTGCTCATAGCTGGGTCTCTGATTGATTTTATTTATATGCACTACATTGTAAATTATTTTGCCATCGAATGAATGTACGCCCTTCTTGATTTATAAATTTCATTTTTCCGTATTGATAGTTACCAATTGTCATAAAAGGAAAAGAAAGTTCACCTGATCAATACTTTTTATTTACATGTAATGCAGATTATCATATGACTAGGACCGGTTTCGACCTCTTAACAAGGTCATCCTCAGCTACATTAGAACCTTATTTGCATTTTCACCTTATGCCTCATAAAGATCTTTATGACATACTCTATTGTTTAACAATGTTATTGAAAACATTTTTTATACTCTTGCTAAAAAAATTTAAAACATTACATCATAACTGAAATTGTGACAAAACAAGCTTATATCTTAATATACACATGCAGTGTAGTGGAATGAATTCGTCTTTAAGCTTATTGAGTATAAATGTTTACCATAGGCGTTTTGCCTATTCAGTTGAAATAAGCCCCACTTTATAAATGTATAGTCGTATATGAGGGGAGCTTTGTTTATATTCGTGAATGTTATAGCAATGAGCTACCAGTAAAATATACTAATTAACTAAAGTTGCGTGTTGATAAAATGTTATATTACATGTTCACATTAAAATATTAAAGTATGATAATGTACTTAGTAGAGTAAATTGTGTGTTGACTTCAATAAAATTTTTACATATTCACATTAAAATGTTATGAAATGTGACTAATGTACTTTGTGACATTGAAAGTCTAAAATAGCTGTTGGTCTTAGTTCTTGCATTATATTATGTTGTTGCATTAAAATACTGCACAAATTTGCCTTTTACACAAAACATTAGATATTTGACACATTGTAAGATATGCTATATATGAATGTCTTTTAAGTCCAAATAGTAAGTGACAGCACTTACTTATATTTATAAATGCACAGTAGCGTAGCCAGGATTTCAGTTTGGGGGGGGGGGGGCATTTATTAGAATAGCTTTTAGAATTACGCATAATAATAGACATATCATATATAATACCAAATCAGTCAACGATAACAACAAATATCTTCAGTCAGGAGTCTATCGGATGAATTGCAACAAGTGTCTAACAAGTTATGCGGGACGTACTGGCAGAAATTTCACGATTAGATATATCGAGCATGTTAATCCCATCACGCATAATAATTTTTCTGCAATAAGACAGCAAATGCACGAGTACAGGCACAAATTCACGGATATAGATAATGATTTGAAAATATTAAGTACAAAACCCAAAGGTCCTTTACTTAATATAAATGAAGAATTGTACATAACATTTCATCAGTATACAAATCCCAACTACAACATTAATGAAATATCTGAAAAAAAACAATATTTTGTTCAATAAGATTATCCCTATCTTAAAGAATGACAACGTCAGACTAGTCAACAAACAACATCATATACAGGCTACAGCACAGACAGCGAACTTGCCTGACTCCGCCCACACACACACGCTGAAACTTCCCCCACTCGTCCCTCCGCCCCCCTCACAACAGACAACACCAGAACCATTAGTAAGAGATACAATACGCGACAGACAGCCAAACAACTCACATCACAACTATCCCACAGCAGTAAGTAGATTATTTCAGAACTTATACTATATCACGTAAAGTTTCATTTCAACTAGAATTTTTAATTCAATTCATTCATTCCGACTTACAGATTTTGCCAACTTCATAAAAAGGGAAAGGTACCACCAACATTTACAACATTCAGAGTGAGAAAATTCCAGAACAACAGTCCCATCAGACAGGCGAGAATATGTTCAAGTCAATTAAAAAGTGGTTGAGTCATACACAAAGTGTATAAGCATTGCATATTAAAGCTTGTAATTTGAATTTGCATTTATAAAATATAAGTAAGTGCTGTCACTAACTATTTGGACTTAAAAGACATTCATATATAGCATATCTTACAATGTGTCAAATATCTAATATTTTGTGTAAAAGGCAAATTTGTGCAGTATTTTAATGCAACAACATAATATAATGCAAGAACTAAGACCAACAGCTATTTTAGACTTTCAATATCACAAAGTACATTAGTCACACTTCATAACATTTTAATGTGAATATGTAAAAATTTTATTGAAGTCAACATGCAATTTAGTCTATTAAGTACATTATCACACTTTAATATTTTAATGTGAACATGTAATATAACATTTTATCATCACGCAACTTTAGTTAATTAGTATATTTTACTGGTAGCTCATTGCTATAACATTCACGAATATGAACAAAGCTCCCCTCAAATATGACTATACATTTGTAAAATGGGGCTTATTTCAACTGAATAGGCAAAACGCCTATGGTAAACATTAACACTCAATAAGCTTAAAGACGAATTCATACTGCTACAATTGCATGTGTATATTAAGATATAAGCTTGTTTTGTCACAATTTCAGTTTATGATGTAATGTTTTAATTTTTTTTAGCAAGAGTATAAAAAATGTTTTCAATAACATTGTTAAACAATAGAGTATGTCATAAAGATCTTTATGAGGCATAAGGTGAAAATGCAAATAAGATTCTAATGTAGCTGAGGTTGACCTTGTTAAGAGGTCGAAACCAGTCCTAGACATGTGATAATCTGCATTACATGTAAATAAAAAGTATTGATCAGGTGGAACGGAGATCCATTCACGCCGTACAAAGTGCGTAAGCTGATGGGTTTATGCGTGACCACTGGGTCCCTATTATCCTACTGCTAATTGTCTGCTCCGTGCATGTTATCTCTGACATATGTGAGACCTTTGTTTGTGACCATGAGAGTTATACTATATGAGTTGGTGTTCAACTTATTAACTGGAGCAACTCTGCTCGTATTGTTTGCCGATACCGGCAATGTCTGAATGTTTGGGTGTGCGTTGGTGAGTGGAAGGAGAGAAAGGATGATGCATCGGTCAGCTCAATTTATATTTTTGACTTTGTTTCTGATCCCCGTGCTTGTTGACGGTACGATGATATTTATTTTGCCTTGGTCTCTGTCATGGCCGTTTGCTTGCCCACGGGGCCGCCATGTTTTTTTTCTTATATTCAGGCTATGCGTATGCCTGTGTTTCTCTTTGGGTTTTAATATTGTTTCTTTGGTCCAGAGATGTTTCTCTCTGTGCTATGTTGTGATTTTTCACATATTATTTTATCTTCTCTGGGTTTTTTCTTCTCCTTGCTGCATGGGAACCTTAATCTGTGATAATTGTTGAGACGATGTGGAAGTTAAATAGACGCGTATGTACAGAATTTTATTGATCTCACGGAAAGAATGACCGAGTTGATCCGTGCGGATTTTATTCACATTACCACATTATGTAGCGAGATTGCAATTTAGACGGTGAGCCCGTCGTATGAATAATTTAAGCTTGGTATTTGAAAAGCTGTGCTTAGGCATTAATGTTAGGACTTCAATTGAATGAACTCTGCACATGCACGTATCCTTTCTTTTAATTGCTGGCTTCATTTCTTGTTTCTTTTCGAATTTTATTATATCAATAAACCCTCATTTAAATTTAGTTTGAATTTTATTGCTAGTAGCCCTAGTCTCGTTCCTGTTCTGCATTGAAATGAGGGTCGTTTCCAGTTCAGGGCTGTGTCTTTGGCATTTCCTAGTCGCGGTCCACGCTTCGAATCTCCCGACGAGTGGGTTTTATGGTGATGTAGATTGTCGGTAAGGGGGGTGGTGCGGGTCAAATGGTAGCAGATGCGAGGTCGACTAGGATATCTCCTCTGAAAAAGGATCGGACGAGGTAGAACTGGAAATGGTGATTTATGTTGGATATATTAAGTGAGTCCTAATTCTCCCTAGATTTAGTCTTGTGAAGCCGTTATGTTCTGACCTTGATCCTGAGTGTTATTTATAATTTATGTATTCTTGTGACCATTTGCATGTGTGTGTCGTGTTTGTTACCGCTGAAACTTTGCCTAGAATATGGAAAGTCAGAAAGCTTTAGACATGAATAACGAAAGCGAAGTTTTTACCGGGGAAATCTCCAATCTTGAGAGAGAAAAGTGGGAAGGTATTGATTTATTTATTTATTTATCGTGTCAGAAGTACAAAGTAAGAGAGACAAAAATTAAACAAGGAAATTTTAAACATTGGTTGACCAAAAATTGGCCACGACAAGCGCATTTGGAGTTGCCCTCATTAGATCTTCAATGGTACAAGTGGCTGGAGAAGATGGACACAGTAGAAGATGCTCGTTAGTCTGCTTAGTACCACACTTGCAGTAAACTGTCTCCACAGGAAGGCCCCATTTCTGTAGGTTGGTCTTGCATCTCGTGGTGCTGGAGCGTAATCGATTGAGAGCCTTCCATGTTGTCCACTGTTCAGAATGTCCAGGAGGAAGTTCTTCCTTTGGAACCATCCATTCTCTCAAATGTTGACATTTTTCCCGCCACATTGAGATTCTTGCTTGTTGTGGTGTTCCTTTAAGAGCTTCAGTGGTTGTCAAGAAGCTCTTTCTTGATTTCAACCTAGGATGTGCTGGTTGACAGGCATACAAAGGATGGGCTTCCATAGTCATAGCCTTGCTTTTCTCATGCCTAGCAGCAATCTCACGTCGGATTTCGGGTGGTGCTATACCAGCGAGACAGTGGAGTTTATCTATGGGAGTAGGTCTTAAACAACCTGTGATAATACGGCAGGTGTCATTTAGTGCTACATCTATGTTTTTGGCATGGCTGGACTTATGCCACACGGAGCATGCATACTCAGCAGTGGAGTAGCACAGTGCTAACGCGCTTGCTCTCACAGTGCAAGGGTGAGCTCCCCAGGTGGTGCCTCGAAGTTTCCGCACTATGTTGTTTCTGGCAGACACTTTTTGTTTCACGTTTAGGCAATGTTTCTTATACGTAAGCGTACGGTCCAGAATCACTCCCAGATATTTTGGAGTCGAACAGTGTTGAAGAGGGATTCCTTCCCAGGTGATTTGTAAGGTTTTAGCTGCTTTTTTGTTATTGAGATGAAATACACAGCTATGAGTTTTGGCAGGATTTGGCTTCAAGTCATTTTCATTGTAGTAGTTCGTAAATTCTTTCAGAGCTTTGGATAAAGTCTGTTCTACCTTTCCAAAACAGTTGGCCTGAGCAGTGACTGCACAATCATCAGCATAGATAAAACTCTGGGTACCTTCAGGTAGAGGCTGATCGTTAGTATAGATGTTGAATAACAGTGGTGCGAGCACACTGCCTTGCGGTAACCCATTCTTCTGTGTTCTCCATCTGCTTCTTTTTCCCTGAAATTCCACAAAGAATCTTCGGTTTTGGAGAATATTTTTAATGTTGCACATTAGATGGAAGTCTTCGGTGATGTCATACAATTTTGTTAGAAGAAGCCGATGGTTGACTGTGTCATAAGCTGCAGAAAGATCAATGAAGACAGCGCCTGTAATGAGCCGATTCTCAAAGCCATCCTCAATATGCTGTGTCAAGTTTAATACCTGTGATGTGCAACTTTTTCCTTCTCGGAATCCAGCTTGCTGTGGAATAAGAGACGACTCCACCTTTCCTATCAGTCGCTCAAGAATGAGCCTCTCCAGGACCTTGTACAGGTGACAGAGCAAGGAAATAGGCCTATAGCTTTTGGGATCCAGCCGATCTTTGCCTGGTTTAGGGATAGCAATGACTCGAGCCTTCCGCCAGATTTTGGGAATCTTGCATTCTTGGACACAGATATTCATTAATTCCAGTAGCCATCGCCTCGTAACAGGACCAAAATTTTTGATCTGCTCTACTCGAATGTCGTCTAGTCCAGCTGCTTTACCCAATTTGCACTTCCTCAGTGCTGATTCCAGTTCAGCTTCAGTAAATGGTGGAGATAGTATGTTGCTCTCTTGGTTTGGCTTCCGTGTTATTGGTTTCTTATCTAGCTTTCTAGATCGGGTTGATTTTCCATTTACTAGCAACTGATGGGCAATTTGATCTGCCTTTATATTAGCATATGTGCTGGCTTGGGTATTGTCATTATTGAGACGACGTAAAAGTCTCCAGGCCTTCTGACTGCTCCTGCTCATGTCACAATCTGTCATTAATTTTATCCACTCATCCCTTTTAGCCAGTGATACTGAGGAAAGAACGCTTTGTGCAAGGATTGATGTTTCTTCGCTAAAAGGATCAAGTTCATATTTCTTGTAATATTCTTCTAGCAAAGTGGCCGTTTCAGGTTTAATGCCTTTGATAAAACTGGTTCTGCAACCTCTTGGAATTGATGCCCTTGAAGAAAATTGGACGATGTCAACAAACTTGTCATACTCTTCAGGAACAGGAGCGATGCTCAGAATCTTCTCATCCAATATGCTGGAAAATCTTGCCCAGTCAGCCTTCTTAAAGTTGTATCTTCGCCTAAAACGGACTTCTTGAGGTCTTATTGGTGGCAAAATTTGGCACATGATGGGCCTATGTTGTGTGTTTGGAATTGGTGGACATACTGCTTTGGTGCATGTATGCATAATGCTTTCACTAACAAAAAGGAGGTCTGGATTATAGCCTCGTCCCCATCTTCCACTGTTAAAAGAAGGAGAGAGTTTGCTATCATGGATGAGGGCGAGTTGAAAATGTTCAGCCCACGACAGAACTGTCTCACCATTCTTGTCCTCATGTGCGTAACCCCATACATGACTGTGACTGTTGAAATCACCTATAACAATGGAGGCTTTACTTTTATCAAAATTGTGGGGTGGAATGAAGGAAAATTCTGCTGCAGGTGGTTTATAAACTGAGGTGATTACACAGTTACTTAGTTCAACGGTGATGATTTCAATATTGTTTTCATCTGACTGGCAAGCACTTCTGACTTCTAAGTTCGGCTTCACAAAAACGGCACTTCCATACAGAGCGTGTGGTCTTTCAGCGATCAGTTTCATGCCAGGAACAAATGGGCGTTTCTGCTTCATATCTCTGTGTGTTTCCTGAACACATAGAACATCACACTGCTTGTCGCGACAAAGTTCATACAAAAGTTGTTCTTTACAAGATGTTATGCCTTCAATGTTAACAGAAATGACTGTTAAGGTTGGTTCTGAAAAGAACCGTTTGTTGGATCTCATATTAAATAACTCTGTTACTTCTGGTGTGAGAGAATCAGCCGTCTAGGAAGAGTCCTAGTCCGTTGCCCAGGAGACACCCGGATGTATAACAATATCGCATGCAAATACACCCTACTGGGAGGTTTCTCTCGTGTCTCCCGAAGGTATTGATGAGGTTAATGCATCACTCGTGTCTGGTAGGGATAGTGGTAGATGCCCTGACGGTAGGAATGCTATTGCAAGTAGAAATTGTGCCCTCGACGAGAACCGTGTGGAGCCCGTTTTCCCCAATTCTAGACCCGCTAGTGATCGTAACGGTAATGTTAACCCTGTTTTTGATGTTGTCAGGAAATGGAAGCTAAATTTTTCTGGAGAAGGGAACAGCTCCAGTGTCATTGAATTTCTTGAGCGGGTGGAAGATATCGCCGAATGTAGCTCACTACCCCTTGACCTGTTCGTTCCTGTCATCCCGGGGATGCTGGAAGGGCCAGCATTAAAATGGTTCAGGCTGATCAAAGCCAACATTGTCATGGGACGATTTTGCTACTCGTATCAAACAGCGCTTTGGGTTGTCCGACATGGACTACTGTTTAAAACAAGAAGTTTTCAGAAGGACCCTGGGAGTGGGGGAAGGAATTGATGATTACGCCACCGGTATTTTGACCTTGTTCAACCGTTTGTGTGTCAAGTTGCCTGAATCGTAAAGTTTCGACCAGTTTTATAGAAATCTAGCCCCTGATTATAAACTATGCATAAAAAGATCTCAGGTTGAATGTATTGAAGATATTATTAATTTAGGTCGTGAGTTCGAGTCGACAGTCAGTCAGTATAAATTGTACCGTCCGCCTCCTACTTCGACCGATTGTTCATTTCCCGACGTTGCCTGTCGTACGCCCGTCAGATCGGTCTCTTTTGGTGCAACCCCTTCGCCGTCTCGCCCCTTTGGTGGTCTCGATCGCAGGTCCAGCTTTGTATCTCCGCCTCGACGCTGTGTAAACGCCATTCAACCTTCTTACTCGCCTATGGTAAGCGATACTGGAGCAAGGAAGTGCTGGAATTGTGGGAAAGTAGGGCATGTTTCAAAGGACTGTCGATCTAAGCCTCCTCTGAAATGCTCGAAGTGTGGTCTAGCTGGTGTCACTCAGCACGTGTATCCTCGGTGCAACTCTCGGCAGGGAAAGTAAATGCGCGCCGGCGTGATGGCCCGTTTTTGGCGCCTGATGTTGGTGTTAATAAAAGGATTTGGGCCTTTCCTCGCCTACACCCTGGGCCAAAATTTTATGTTTGATCGCGCTTACTGTATGCCTTATTAGACACCGGTTCCTGCGTTTCCTTTGTGAACCAATCTCTTGTGTCTTCTATGGATTTAAAATATCCCCAAGCCTGTGAGAGCTTGGGAAAGTTCATGTCTGCTGATGGCCGTCAGGTATGTCCCATGGGTCGATTCAAATGTCATATTAAAATTCATAATCTTTCGTGGGATTGGGCATTAAATGTTGTTCCCGATCTATCTGTCCCGGTTATTTTGGGAACCGATTTTGTGCTGGCTACTGGTCTATCTATTCAATTTATCACTCTTACCTTTGCCTTTCGGTTCAAATCAGGCGTAAGTTACCCTTTTGAAGCCCCTTTCAAACGTGCTACCGTATGCGCCCTTTCGAAATCTCAACTTCCCAACGTCTCATGTGATTTGACTGACAACCAAAACTTGATGATAAACGGTCTGTTTGAAGAATTTTCTGATGTTTTAACTGCTAATTTGGGTTGTGCTAAAAATTTCTCCTATTCTATCGAACTGAAAGATGATACCCCTTTTAGGTCGGCTCCATTCGGTTGCTCGCTCCCAAAACTGTCTGCTATGAGAGAATGTGTAAACGACCTCTTGGAAAAGAAGGCAATTAGTCCTAACATAAAGAAATAAATTAACTGGATTAAATCCACTATATATATATTTATTAATAATAAAGCCAAGCTTTCAGCCAAATTGCATTGGCCTTCATCAGGGCATGTGAAGTTTTGCCCCCGACAGTGAGCAAAGAAATTATCTGAATGAACATGGAAGTCATGCCCGTACTATCCACGGCCTACCCCACTAACTGGACTCAAGGATCGTGGCGCTGTGCTGTGGTGGTTGGGAGGGAAGTTACTGATGCACCGCCCTCTGTCGACAGTTCGAGTGCGTCCCGCTGTGCCATGGTGGTGTTATGCATGTATTTCTGCAGTACAGGTCTCCATGTATTTGATAACTTGAAGCCGTCTTCCCTGTTAATGTTATTTGGGCGCAGCTCTATCTCTATGGCTTCCCTCACAAAACGAGCATAGAAGTCTTTTACAGGCGCGATGACCTTCGCCTGGTCAAAGAGGATTTCATGGTCTGTACTGTAGAAATGTTCGGCTATGGCAGACTGGCTTATAGCGTTCTCCGTGGAGGATGAAAGAGCGACATTCTTTACCGATCTGATGTGCTCTTTCACCCTGGTGTTAACAAGCCTTTTTGTCATGCCAACATATGAACAACCACAACCACATGGAATTTCATATACGCCCGGTGTTTCAAGACATGGCTTCTCTTTGACTGGTCGAATCAGGGATTTGAGCTTCCGGTCTGCGGTGAAAACTGGAATTATATTGTACTTCTTAAAAATGCGCCTATTCTGTCAGTTATACCTGCCACGTAAGGAAGGAATACTTTTTTTCTTTTTGCTGTAGTCTTGGTTGGTGCTATTCAAGTTAGGCTCCTTGATCTTCACAGCTCGTGTTATGTCTCCAGATGTATAGCCGTTTTTCTTTATGGATGTTGTCAGTTCTCTCATTGCACTCGAGCGGTTATCATTGTCTGCAACATTATTCACCCTAGTATATAACGTTCAAAGGAGAGCTGCTTTTTGGGAGGGGTGGTGATGTGAAGACTTATGAAGGTATGTTTCAGAATGTGTAGGTTTCCTGTACATTGCATGGCCTAGTGTACCATCGTTCTTCTTGTATACTAACACATCAAGAAAAGGTAATTTGCCTTCATTTTCTACTTCGATTGTGAACTTGATCTTACCGTTAATGGAATTTAGGTGCTCTAAAAATTCATTTAAAGTTTCCCTTCCATGTGGCCAGACCGAAAATGTGTCATCCACGTAACGATAGAAGCACTTAGGTTTCAATGGCGCTGTTGTTAATGCAGTAGACTCAGAATGTTCCATAAAAATATTAGCAGCCACTGGTGACAAAGGTGAGCCCATTGCTGCTCCTTCTGTCTGTTCGTAATAATCCCCTTTGTAGTAGAAGTAATTGGATTTTAAACAAACTGCTGCCAGATTGGTCAAGTCCTCAGACAGGTATTCTCCGATGTAAGCAAGTGTTTCTTCTACAGGTATATTAGTGAAAAGCGACTTAACATCAAAGCTTACCAGGATGTCACCTTCGTCCACCCGTAGTTCACGTAACTTCTGCAAGAAATGTTTCGAATCTTTAATGTGATGTTCTGTCTTCCCTGCTGTAGCTAACTCATGGGTCGCAGAACCAATGGCACTCACGATTGGTCTTAGTGGCACGCCATCCTTGTGTACTTTTGGGAGGCCATAAATGACTGGAGGTACCGGGTCTGAATTTAGTAAGGACTTCTGCAAGTGTTCTGGAAGAGTTGAGCTCTTCACTAGTCGAGTGACTTGTGTATTAATTTTCTTAGTGGGATTCCTAATTATCTTATACGTTTCTTCTTCCAGTAGGTTGTTCATTTTTGTTTCGTAATCAGTTGTATTCATGATGACTGAAACATTACCTTTGTCAGCTGGAATTACAATTATACTCTTGACTTTGCGAAACACATTAGCTTCTTTAAGTTCACCTTTGGTCAGGTTTTTACGTGGTGGCTTCGCTTTTCTAAGCACGTAAGATACATCTTCCGCCTTATTTAACGGTAAATCTCCGATGGCACACTCTACCCCACAGACAATCTTCTCTACTGGGATTCTTCTCGGCGCCACAGCGAAGTTAAAACCTTTCTTTAGCACTGATATTGAGTTCTGGTTCAGTACTTTATCAGACAGATTTACTATGACCTTGTTATAATCTAATTCCGGTGGTTTGCGTTGGACCATTTTCTGAAATGTCCTTTCTTGATTGTCTCTACTATCCTCTTACACGTTCGGCCTGCTCATACGTTATCCTATCTATCAAGGCCCAATGTTCAGTTTGAAAGTTGATGCTAATCTCCATGAATAAACTGAGTGTAATTTTATTGTACTTATCGAAATCCCTCCTAGTTTGTTGAATTTGATTTCGCAGCAAACGTCTGCTGGCTTCCGCCAGAATCTTCTTGGCTCCAGTTGTTTTCATATGATGTTTAATCTTGATCCATGAGGGCATCATGTCACTGTCACGGCATCTCTTCAAGAAGGCTAGTCTGGTGATTGAGATATTTTCTTTCTCAATTCACCAAACTTTCTAACCTTCAAGTACATATCCTCTCCATAGTGGTTACTAATTAATGAACGTAAGTTTTCGTGGCTCATTGTATTAACATAAAGAAATAAATGAACTGGATTAAAGCCACTCTATATATATATATTAATAATAAAGCCAAGCTTTCAGCCAAATTGCATTGGCCTTCATCAGGGCATGTGAAGTTTTGCCTCCGACAGTGAGCAAAGAAATTATCTGAAGGAACATGGAAGTCATGCCCGTACTATCCACGGCCTACCCCACTAACTGGACTCAAGGATCGTGGCGCTGTGCTGTGGTGGTTGGGAGGGAAGTTACTGATGCACCGCCCTCTGTCGACTGGCTTTAATCCAGTTCATTTATTTCTTTATGTTAATACAATGAGCCACGAAAACTTACGTTCATTAATTAAGGTAATTAGTCCCTCCAAGTCTCCTTTCAGTAAGTCCGCCTTCCTTGTCCCCAAAAGTGATGGTAGACTTAGATTTATTGTGGATTATAGGAAAGTCAATAAGAATATTTTCTTCGACAGCTTCCCTTAACCTACCATTGAAAGTGCCTTTCAACATTTTCATGGCGCTAAATTCTTCACCGTTTTTTACTTTAATTCAGCGTAATTCCTTTGGATCCCAAAAGCCGTCCTTGCACTGCCTTCGCCACTCCTTTTGGACTATTTGAATTTAATAAAGTACCGATGGGCATCTCTATTGGTGGACAAGCGCTCGGCCGCCTGATGGATTCGATCTTTGGAGATCTGAAATTTTCCTATGTCTTCAATTTTCTGGACGATCTTCTCATTTTTTTCACCAAGCTTTGACGAGCACCTAGCTCATCTGCGTGAAGTTCTTGGTTGCTTGCTCAGGCACGGTTTTTCACTATAAATCCAAAAAAGGTGTCGCTTTGCTCTAAGCGCTTAAATTTCCTTGGTCATGTTATATCCGATTCCGGAATCGCTGTGAACCCCGACAGGGTTAAATGCATCAAAGAGTTTCCTCGACCCAAGAATGTCCGCTGTGTGAGAAGATTCCTAGGTATGGTCGGTTTTTACAGCCGTTTCATCAAAAACTTTTCCCAAATTTCGGCCCCAATTAAACCTTCTGAAAAGGAAAAACTGCCGTTTTGTCTGGGACGAAGCCCAAGCCCGCGCCTTCGATCAACTGAAGAATGCCCTTTGCCAAGCCCCTGTCCTCCACAGTCTAAATCTTTCCCGTGACTTTGTCCTGCAGTGTGACTCCAGCGATTGCTGTTTCTGCTGTACTTAACCAATCCGATGAGGACGGGAAGCTAGTCCCTACTGCGTATTTCAGCAAGTTGTTGCATGGAGATGAATTGCGATATTCTGTTTATGAAAAGGAATGCCTGACCGTAGTTTTAGGTGTTGAGAAATTACGTTCTTATTTAGAGCACTGTCATTTCTTCGTCCATACGGATAATCAAGCCCTATTGTGGATGAGCGCCAATGGCAAGCGACTTGGCAGGACAGCTAAGTGGATCCTCCGGTTGTCAGCCTACAAATTCACAGTTGTGCACGTTCGTGGGAAGGAGAATATTGTGGCCGACTGTCTGTCGCGTATGTTCGACGGGGTAAATGAGTGTGAGGTCGAGTCCGAGGAATACTATCGTCAGTCTGATAGTGTTGAAAGTATCAGTATTTTGCAAAATTATCTTTGGTCCTTCACGGACATTTCTGAGCACCAAAATGATGATACCGAGTGTCTAGAACTGCTGAAAGGAGTCGCTGATGGGTCTCTTCGAGACAAGTCGTTTGGTATCAGGCGAGGGTTGTTGGTTCGTTGTAACCGAAAAAAATGATAATGACAAAATTTACGTTCCTCTCAAATTAAGATCCATGATGTTGCACTATTATCATGACTTAGATTCTTACCTGGGTGCTCATCTAGGTCAATACAAAACTTTGCATCGTATCTCTCGGGATTTCTTTTGGCCTAATCTCAAAAAGAACGTATTAATGTGAGGAACTGCGACGTATGCCAACGGTGTAAACCTGCGCAATCTTCTCAAATTGGACCCCACTCCGCTGACGTCGCGATGTACCCGTGAGAAAAGTTATTTGTCGAATATTTTGGTCCTCTCACGAAATCCGAGAATGGCAACGTTGGAATTCTGTCCGTCGTCGACGCCTTTTCTAAATTCGTATGGTTGTTCCCGGTCCGCAAAATAAACTCGAGCAGCGCCGTCTACATTTTATCTCAGCATATTTTTGGAGTTTATGGGCCCCCGAAGGTCTTAGTCTCGGACAACGCGTCTACCTTCAGCAGTCGTAAATTTCGTCACCTATGTTTTGGGTGGGAAGTGAAGCATGTATTTCTGAGCCCCCACTACCCCAAACCTTCTCACGTTGAAAGATTTCACCGTAATCTGAAATCCTGTCTGAGTGCTTTCCATAGCGCTGATCAGCGCAGCTGGGATGATAATTGGAATTTTTTGTTTTAGGCTTCAACTGTGCTGTCCACGAATCTCACCGCCGCACCCCAGCTGTTTTGTTTCTAGGGAGAAGCCTTGCTGACCCGCTCCAGTTGAAATGGGACATTGGGTATCTGTCCGAGCCATTGAGAAACATGAATATTGAGGCAAAATGGAAGGAAGCCGTTGCACACTTGGTCAGAGCCCGAGACCGGGTGACAATAAGATTCAACCAGGGGAGGAAAAAGGTCACCCTGGAAGTTGGAGACCTGGTTGTGGTAAAAATGTTCCCTATAAGCTCAGCAGCGAACCAAATTGCGGCCAAACTCTGCCATAAATGGTCTAATCCCAAAAGAATTGTACGGTTTCTGGGACCTGTAACTATAGAATTGGAGGATCTGATGAGTAAGAGGTAATCGAAGGCTCATATGTCTTTATTGAAGCCATATCATCAACGGAGCCAGTAAAGCTTTATCTGTTTTCCATTTTATTTTAGTAGTAACAAATGTTTATTTTGTTTGTTGTATAATTACCAGTCTTCTAAAGTCCTTTTTGTGTCAGGGAAAATAATATAGAGGAAAAAAGGGGAATGAAACGGAATATCGGTGTCATTGGTTGAAGATGAGACGAAATGAGTTGCGAATCCCTTGGAGTCGTGAGAATGTTATGTTTAATTACAACTTTCCCTTGGTTACCTGACACCAACTCATGGAAGTATTGAATGAATTGCTTGAAATAGACTGATTGATTCAGCATGATATTGTTTAAGAAAGTACAGGGCCTCATATTGAGGCGGAGTGCATTTTATTGTGCATTGTTGTAACTCATTTTTGTAATTATGTATATAATATGTATATTCCTAGTTTTAGTTTGTTTTTAGGTCCTTTAGTATTTAGCAGTGTGCGTACTTTAGGTTTAAGAGTTTGAACCTCGCTTTAAAATGTGTCTCCTTGTCTGATCAACAAGAAAAGACATATTTTAAAAAGGGGGCAGTGAGATGATGAGCCATGCTAAAATGGCATGTTCATAAAAATGATGTTTCCCGTATTGCAAAGCCTTAGCTCGATTGAGTTAAGTGTTTTCATGATTGTACCAGAGAGGGCAGCTCCCTCGGTCATGAGCACGGAAGATCATTCTTTCGGCGAGACTGTTGTTTTATCTCTTTGGGTTGAATCTTTGCATTGTTATGTGTGTGGAATATAAACATGGATCGCACGCAGATTGGAATGGCGTTTTTATGCCATAAATGGGTTTTTAATAGATTTAAACTTGACCCATACTACCATCCTTCTTGTTATATTGATTATTGATATCACAGGTATGGTAATCCTTGTATTAATATTATTTCTGCAGTTCTGTTTTGCCATTTGCCTCTTTTATGATGGCTGATTGATACACATCCTTCTGCTCTACAGCGAGAATGGGCTGTGTATCTGTTGTTGATGTGATTGTGATGTGTTCATAGCTGGGTCTCTGATTGATTTTATTTATATGCACTACATTGTAAAGTATTTTGCCATAGAATGAATGTACGCCCTGCGTGTCGACACGGAGATCCATTCTTGTCGTACGAAGTGTGTAAGCTAATGGGTTTATGCGTGACCACTGGGTCCCTATTATCCTACTGCTAATTGTCTGTACCGTGCACGCTATCTCTGACATATGTGAGACCTTTGTTTGTGACCATGAGAGTCATACTATATGAGTTGGTGTTCAACTTATTAACTGGAGCAGCTGCTTGTATTGTTTGCCGATACCGGCAATGTCTGAATGTTTGGGTGTGTGTTGGTGAGTGGAAGGAGAGAAAGGATGGCATATCGGTCAGCTCAATTTATATTTTTGACTTTGTTCCTGAGCCTCATGCTTGTTGCCGGTACGGTGATATTTATTTTGCCTTGGTCTCTGTCATGGCCGTTTGCTTGCCCACGGGGCCGCCATGTTTTTTTTTTAATATTCAGGCTATGCGCATGCCTGTGTTTCTCTTTGGGTTTGAATATTGTTTCTTTGGTCCAGAGATGTTTCTCTCTGTGCTATATTGTGATCTTTCACATTTTATTTTACCTTCTCTGGGTTTTTTCTTCTCCTTGCTGCATGGGAACCTTAATCTGTGGTACTTGTTGAGAGAATGTGGAAGTTAAATAGAAGCGTATGTAAAGAATTTTATTGATCTCACGGAAAGAATGACCGAGTTGATCCATGCGGATTTTATTCACATTACCACATTATGTAGCGAGATTGCAATTTAGACGGTGAGCCCGTCGTATGAATAATTTAAGGTTGGTGTTTGAAAAGCTGTGCTTAGGCATTAATGTTAGGACTTCAATTGAATGAACTCTGAACATGCACGTATCCTATCTTTTAATTGCTGGCTTCATTGCTTGTTTCTTTTCAAATTTTATTATATCAATAAACCCTCATTTAAATTTAGTTTGAATTTTATTGCTAGTAGCCCTAGTCTCGTTCCTGTTCTGCATTGAAATGAGGGTTGTTTCCAGTTCAGGGCTGTGTCTTTGGCCTTTCCTAGTTGTGGTCCACGCCTCTAATCTTCCGATGTGTGTGTTTTATGGTGACGTATATTGTCGGTAAGGGAGGGGGTGCGGCTCAGTAGCGAGAGTTATGAGTGTTCACAGGACCACTGAGATGGAAGCAGGCCTCACCCGAAAAGAACACAAGCTGTGGGTCGAATAAACGATACTACTCGCTCGTGTGGCTGGAACAGCAGGTTTTAAACAATGGATCCATGTAAACTTGTAACAGCTTTGTAGCTCTGTGTGTGGAAGAAACAGAAACCCCTACTTGGAGGCTTATTTTGTGAGTGACTTATTCGATGACCATTCAAGATTCGCACCAGTGTCATCTAGCTTTTCCTCTGTTAAAAGTGTTTGTGTGTGCACATGTTTTATATTGAGCACTGAGCCAGTAGTTTCAAATTTATGTACAGTTACGTGAATCTGAACAAATGCACCGCGTATCCTTTTGAGGCGACTCGTACTTAAAATAACTTTTACGAAGGGAAATACAGTGTTGCAATGATAACTGTCACCAGGTTAACAGTTGAGATTCAGACTGGCGACAGATGGTTGCGAGGTCGAGAACTATGTGCGCGCCGCAGTCCTGTGCATTCTGTCTGGGTTTATATGAGAAACCCTGTCTGCTGTTCATCCACGTAAACAGTGATATGTAAAATAGTAGCCTCTATAGTGTGTGTGTCTAACCCTCATCTTGTTTTTCTGTGGGATCGATTATGAAGTGAGACTGGATACCGTTCTTGACATCAACCTCATCAGAGGAGTTAATGAGATCAATGACAACATCATGTATGATACTAGCTTTGAAACCTGGTATCGGTACATAGTCTACTCCTGTCATATAACACCAAGGGGTGTTCTCAAGGCCAAATCACCATCAGCAGCATCATGTGTCCTCCCTCCATATGATCATGACGGAGGGTTTGGAATTGAATCCAGGCTTTTGTCACACAATTTAGTAATTTGAAATTGTATACCTTCCCGTCTCCTTTCTTGCCAGCCAATATTGTGATTGTGACCAAGCAGCTAACCATGGTGTTAGACCATATACCTATGTATATTTGATTTGACGCCTTAACAGTTGTGGCCACTGGTGAACTGAGTAGCCTCTATAAATGGAACAGGGCCTTTCTTGCAGTAAAATTGATGAACGTAAAGGATGTTTGCTCAAACTCGCCTAGAATAGAACAATAATTCTGGTGTGTACTGGTCGAGCGGACATGTGTGATGGAGTTCAATGTTTCTTTTCCTTCTCCCTGCTGCAAGTGGACTTTTTCCCTCTTTTGTATTGTGGTAGGTATTAGATGTCTTTTTAACAGTCCTGACTGGGAACTTTGGTGCTTTTCTGCCAATTTTTATGTGTATTACCTGTGAAACAGGATCATCCATAGGTACTCACATGATCTCTTTAAGGCTATGCTGAATGATTGTTTAGAATTCATTCAATTTGTAAGGATGCAAAGATTCATCAAGTTTTCCTGCCATTCAGTTGTTATTTCTTCTCATTGTATGCTGCTGGACATGGCTAATTACTACTGCATGACTCCCTGCTAAATCTGCTGAGAAAGTAGAGGGATACAAATCAGTGGCCTCTGTAATATACGTGTATGTACGTTTGTGCAGACCTCATTGCATGTTACATCTTCTCTTGTTAATATAGTTTATTGTGTCTTATATTAGAAGTTATCTACTTGGTGCTATTGGCTGGAATCACATTAATGTTGAAAACATTTGTCCCCATATTGTGCCAAAAGGTTCCGGAAAGGTTGGGACAGCTCTATCAAATTTTAAAAAAGGAAGAAGAAATTTCGAAAATCACTTCCGGCCTAAATGCAGTTTCGGAAAAACAGCCTAAAATCGCTTCATTCATTCTTTACTCGTTTTCTTTTTTACTCAAATCCTAGCCATATTATCTTATTTACATTATTCTTTTTCTGATGTGTTCCTTGGATCAATACCCTTAGTCGTTTTTTGACTTTTTTAAAAATGTCCACACTACATGGAGTTATAAGGGCATAAGTGAAACTCTGCATTGACTTTCATTAGCACTCGTAGTGGTGCTTAGTGCTCCTAGTGGTAGAAAAAGGGAAAATTTAATCCAATCAACTGGATAACCATGATTAAGTAAAGGATTGTAATTTTTGGGAATAAATAAAGAATATATTCTCATACTTTATTATATTTTATTTGCCTAAAATCCCCAGGATGTTTTCAACATTCCTACTAACATTTAATAGCTGCAGAATATTCCTTGATAATGTTCTCAAAATTACTAATGTGAGATAATTTACCATGCACTCTTTATTATACTTGAAATAAATCTTCGTGCAGATGTGGAGACACCAACAAGCGACTGTGTGGATCACAATGCAAGTCGGCCCGCAGACTCAACTCCACCCAGGGGTCCCTCTCTAAACCCAGCTCGTTCTCAGCCCCCCAGTAACCTGAGGCATCCCCAGCACATGCCGTATGATCCATTGGTGAGTATCATTCAGCTTGAGCTTGACATTTTACTGTCTTGAGTTGTTTAGTGGACATCCATTGTAGTGGTCAGTTTAATTGGTTGACAGTTTACACCCTATTCAGTCTGTTATTTTGTGCTCCGCACCAAACAAGATTATATCTTTCTACACTATATTTTATTTATTGAGCTTCTAGTTGTGTTTTACTTATCTGTTTAAACTCTATACGGTATATCTTTGTATCCTTCTAGCCTTTTCCTACTTCATGTTTACAGTTACCAAATTGGAACCATCTCATTTCACATTCTGCTAGTGACTTGCCCCAGCTTTGCTTGGGAGCAATTTTGAGTTTATTTTAATAAGTCTTATAAGAATGGGGCTGATGACCTTTAAACAACAAGCATCATCATCATCATCATCATCATGTAAGTTGTTTGCTTCCTGATGTATGTCTGACCACAGTAAGGAGTAAGACTGTACATCCAACGACTGTTGAGCGGCGGGAAATAAATTGACATCCCAAGTGGGTCGATGGCTTAGGGCAGAGGGTGATGGCCTGCCAGTGGAGTGGCTGCAAATGTTGTAGACCACTGCCTTGGCTTCCCAAAAGCTAAGGGAAAGAAACATTGTCAGAAAATTAAACAAGCGTCTGACTTGAAGGCCGCGACTGTAATGTACTCCATGCCAGGGGTAGCCAGGGTGTCCCCCAGAAGCAGCGTGTGATGGCATCACCTGTCCATCATGCCAAGTCAGCGAGGGCTACTCATCCGTGGGTGGAATCCACTAAAGAAGCGAGCCCAAATCAAAGAAATATCACTTGATGTTGTCACTATAAATGTAGGAACACTGACATGGCGCACCCGCGATATTGCTGATACGTCAAATCGTTGACACGTGAACATCACATGTGTGCAGGAAACCCGTTGGAAAGGCCGAAAGTCACGAGATATTGGAGACGGATCTAAACTCGTCTACCGTTGAATACCGGACACCAGAGGCTAGGCTACAATCGCTGATAGTGATCTTCGGAGCCAAGTTGATGTAGTCTCTGATCGTTAAAATTGAAATAATTGATAAAGAGATTCAACCTATTCAGTACAAAAGAATAAGAAATGTAGTGAATTACATTCTTATTTAATAATAAGTAGAAGTGGTACCGGTTTCGACCCTAGTCCAGGTCATCATCAGCCGATTAAAACATGAAAAACAATGCCTAGGAAAAGGAAATAAAAGATCAAGTACACTCCGGATCAATAGAAGAGGCGATATAAAAATGAACGGGGGGTAGACACTGTAAAATTCGGAAGAAGTAAAATCACTTAAAAGAAAACAGTGCGTAATTTTCTGAGCGGCAGTATGGCACACGCAGTGTTAGCTAAAGTCTTATAATGTTTATGAATAGCGGAGAACGGTTAAATGAGCTAGTTTTTAAACACTGTCAGGCACAAAGTCATATCATAATAGAACACATACGAAGATCCATAATCGTGCAGGAGTTGAAGATGAGTAAATCTATTGAAGTGACTTGCCAGCTCCCGGTGATCAGCGCGATATATTTAACATCAGGCACTGTGGTTTCAAACGCCAAAGTAAAATGGAGAATAGCTTGATGATACAGTAATTTTCTTCGGTTGCGGGAAAGTAAGTATATAGATAAATATAATATAATTCAATATAATTGAATAAGTAATTGTGTTCCTATGCATTGTTTTTCATGTTTTAATCGGCTGATGATGACCTGGACTAGGGTCGAAACCGGTACCACTTCTACTTATTATTAAATAAGAATGTAATTCACTACATTTCTTATTCTTTTGTATTGAATAGGTTGAATCTCTTTATCAATTATTTCAATTTTAACTGTAATATTCTTCAATACGGAACAATGAAATTTCTTTGATCGTGTTATACACTGCGACACGATGACTACACGTCTTCTCAGACTTCATTAAGGTGTGAAAATACTGCCTTATAGTACGTACTGTTACTCGAGATTGAAACGAGAGCAGATGTCCGCCATGTTTGCAGGGTGTGGTCTTACTTTTACAGTATAAAACATTGTCCTTAACCCTAGAAGTGCCTAAATGCCAGGCCATTTTTGTGTGGATTACACATTTATGTTGTTAACGAATTTACGCACATTTAGATAGAGAAAAGTTAGACATGCAGCACACTATATTACTCAGAAAGCTTTATTTAATGTGCTTATATAAGTAATAGATAATTTACCTACTTATCTGATGCATATCAGGCGATTAAAATTTTGGAAAACTAAATATATTTTTTTTCTTCTTCATATTTTCAAGTTCACCATTAGTAATAAAAAGCACTCATTTAAAAAAATCACTATATATAAAACACGCAAAATTCATTCTAGTTTTTAAAAGTATGCAGTTCTCAAAAGTAAACACAGAAATAAAATCACAAAAGAATTAAGAAGTTCTGAGCTGCACACATTTCCGTCAGCCGCAGAGCACTGTCATTCTCGGAGAGTTTTCTTTTCCTGCCAGGCTTCATAGGCGTCCAGAAATGCTGCATTTTATGAAAACATTCACGGTGAACCACATATTTATTAGAATGGCAATGTACTTTTTCATTTCGGAGACAGTTACATTAAACCAGGATCGCATACAAGAAAAGGCCTTCATTTCTTCAGAATCTCTCTTAGTTTTAATTTTTTTCCGCCACTCTTTCACCGAGAGCTTTCAAATAACATCCATAAAGAACAAGTAGAAATACATAACGGGTGTACTGTTTCGGGGTGTACAGTTCCTGATGCCAGGATTTCTTATGCGGAACTTTTCGGAAATATCAAACTCCTGTTTGGGTGGATAAACCCTGCACCACTTTCATGTTACAAAAACAGTATTATCTAATTGAACGTTCACTTTCAGCTTCAGATTCTGGAAGATAATATTCTCTGCTGTCAGAAGAATCATCAGCTAAAGAAAATATATCACTGGAAGAGGAATCATCCCAATCGTCGCAAAGAACTTTGCGAATATCACTTGAATCACGTAGTTCATCATCCATGATGAAAGCTTACACTTGAAAAGAAACAGTTTAAAAATAAACTCAATAATGTGTTGAAAGATAAAGAAAGACATTCACAGAAACTAACAGAAACAGTGAGCGAGCGCGAAGTTACATATCAAATGAGACGACACGGGGATGAGGAAAGAGTAGGCGACTTTATACCTACCCTGATCTTGACTGAGTCATTTTCGGCTAGTGAAAAGTGTGATGAACGACTTGAAGCTTCCTCTTCAATGTCTTGCTTATTAAAATACCGTAAGTGAATGATAAATTATGTTAAAACTGATTAAGCGAATGGGTGTACTATGCGTCGCGCATGCGACGTTGGCATTCTAGTGACATTATATTGACAATTGGAATTCAGGAAAAGTTCAACCTATGCAATACAAAGTGTGTCGTGTAAGATGTTTACAACATGTTATTTATTAGTTTAAAGTACCGGTTTCGATGCATAGTAGCGTTATCTTCAGCTTGAAGTTACAAGATGGGTAGGATACATAACAGATTACTGTGTACAATATACATGCAATGCAACGTACAAGTGGTTACAATTTTACATTTAGGACTAAATAAACAATGGAAAAATATGATTCCAGGTGTTATAGTCTAGTATGGTACATTGATGTTGTATAATAAAAGTTGGTGAGTGACAGTAAAAATCTTGTTGTATATAATGATGAAATAAAATTAATGTCCACACTTCTGTTAATATCAATGAAGATATAAGTCAAGGTCCAGTATAATGTATAGTTGGCAAGGCCATCTGTTATTTGTTTTTAGCCAGTACACCTTAAGTTGGGTGGTTGAATGTGGTTGAATTTAAATTAAAGTTGTCTCAGCGAAATATAGATAGTGAAGTCTAAAAAGAAAGAAAAACTAAATTAGTGAATCGTATTGCTTGAAATAGGGGTGAAGCAAATTCGTCGCCGCATATGACGGAATTTAGGACTCACCTTGTTGTAAGGAGAAGTGTGGATTGAGCGTGGATGGATGTGAGTGACTTGGTTGTGGTAGAGGGGAGGTGGGCGGGGCAGGAGGATGGACTGGTGGTGGTGTGCAGTGTAGGAGAGCGTAAAAGATCGATTTCTTATTTGTGGATTTAATGCCTATAAAGACTTTGATTAAGAAGTCGAAAAGAATGTTAGGTTTTTCTGATATTTCGTTGAGGTTTAGATTGGGATTGAAAAATTGGTCTAAATGAATAAAACAGTTTTCTGTAACGTTGAGCAAGGGGCCTTTGTTTATGTTCCTTTGGGTTTCTAGATCTTGTTCTATGGTACTAAAATTGTGTTTTGAGTCATGGATGTGTTGGCCTATTGCCAAAAATCTATTATACTTGATGGCATTGATGTGTTCAAGGTATCTAACTTTTAAACTTCTCCCGGTCTGTCCGATGTATGAAGAAAAACAATTATTGCATTTGAAACGATAGACGACTGACTTTGAAGAAATGTCTGATTTGTTTATTGACCTGGAATTGTGGACTATTTCCATATTTCTATTGTTGGTCCTGTATGAAATTTTGATATTATGTTTCTTAAAGATGTTGGTTACACTGTGTATATTTTCATTATATTGAGTCGCAAGCATGACGTTTGGCAGTTGCAGGGTTAAACAAAGGCCTTAACTTTTATGTGCAGAAAACAAGTCTGTTAAGGAAACAGTTGCAAATTTCACAGGATAATATATATCATACAGTTTAGAGATTTGGATGTGAAATTTCATCATCATCATCAATGTCCCTCTCCAGTCACCCGGGTGTGAATAACAAGCCTCCTCCACTCCTTTCTGCCATTCCACTTTTCCTGCTGCATTACTTCCGCCACATTCAATCCAGCTTCTCTAATGTCCTTCCAGATCTCATCCATCCACGTTCTTTTCACTCTTCCAACTGGTCTCTTTCCCTTAACTTCTCTTTCCAATTCCCTTCTTGCTACCCGTTCCTTTCGCATTCTTTTTACATGTCTGAACCATCTCAGTCTTGCTTTCTGTATCTTCTGTACTAACAGTTCTATATTTAGCTCTTCTCTGATTTTAATATTTTGAATTCTATCTCTTCTTGTCTTTTTAACCGATGTTCTTAAAAATTTTAAATCTACTGCTTGGATCCTACTATTAGTTACCAGAGTTTCTAGCCCGTATGTAACAATTAGTATGAAATACTGTTTATATAATGTTAATTTCGTTCTCTTGGGTACTTTGTCATCCCATAAAAGCTCTCTGACTTGATGATAAAATGTTGTACCTTTACTTATTCTGTTATTAATTTCAGGGTTGATTTCATTACTTCCATTAATGATGATACCCAGATATGTAAACTGTTCTACATTCTCTAACTGTTCTCCGTCTATGTTCACTTGGCTTCTCTTTTTCTCTTTTCCACAGTGCGTGACTACAGTTTTCTTTTTACTAATTACTCTTCTAAACTCCTTCAGATTTTCATTCCAAATGTCCAGTCTCCTTTGTACTTCCCTTTCTCCCTTCTCCAAATCACCACATCATCTGCAAATACCAAAGCATTCACTTCATCACTACTGATATTCTGTTTTACACGTTTTATGATTTCATCCATCAATATAATAAACAATAATGGCGACAGTGCACTTCCTTACTTGAGACCTTTTATTGTATAAAATGTTTCAGAGGCACCACTTCCCATTTGTACACTCTTTTACTCCCATGATACAACATTTTTATCTTGTTAATTAATAATTTTGATACATTCCTTTTCAGTAGCATTCCTATACATGTTTTCTCTTAACTGTCTCATAAGCTTTTTCCAAATCCAAAAATATGAAGATGATTTCCGTGTTCCTTTCCAGATAATAATAATGGTGTATGGCTTTTAGTGCCGGAAGAGTCCGAGGACAAGTTTGGCTCGCCAGATGCAGGTCTTTTGATTGGACGTCCCTAGGCAACCTGCGTGTAGTGACGAGGATGAAATGATGATGAAGACGACACATACACCCAGCCCCCGTGCAAGCAAAATTGACCAATTAAGATTAAAATTCCCGACCCTGCCGGGAATCGAACCCGGGATCTCTTGGCGAAAAGCCAGCATGCTAACCATTTAGCCATGGAGCCGACGCTTTCCAGATGTTTTTCCATTATCGTTCGCACTGTTAATATCAAGTCTATTGTTGATCTACTCGGTCTAAAGCCATATTGTTCTTCCACTAACTGTATTTATATTATATCCCCCAGGTGTTTTGTCTATGACTTTCCCCATTATTTTTAGCCCATGTGATAATAGGGTTATACCTCTCTAATTTTCACATTTCTTCCTATTCCTTTTTTTGAATAATGGTACACTGCTTCCAATCTTCGGGTTTCCTTTCATCCTTCCATATGACATTGAGGTATAGCGACTGTAGTCCAGTGCTTCCTGCTGCCTTAATTATATCAGCATTGAATTATTCTTTTCCACTTGCTTTACCTTTAGTCATTGCTTTCCTGTCCTTTCAAATTCCAACTATGTTATCGGGTTCTCTCCTTTTCCTCCTTTTCTTATCTTCTTCCTCCAAGCAGGTCCACTTCATTTCCATTTTCTTATCTCCTTCTTCCCCCGAGCAGGCCCACTCACAAAGAATGAGGTGATTCTGGGCACAGACAAAACGAAAGTTCACCAGGAAATGTAAGAAGATTTAATATGGTCCTTGATGGCACCAGCAAATAAAGAATTATATTATAATTACTACATTATAATTGGTGGCAATCCTGAATAAAGGTGATGAAAAAACAAGAAAGAAAAATCCTCAGGAAAGTTTTTGACCAAAATGCGAAAATGGAATTAGGATGAAAATGAAAACACATGAAATCTATCAAGTTATAGAAACAATCACAGATACAATAAGAAAAAGGCTATTACAATTTTATGGTCACTTATGTAGAATGTATAATAACAGGCTCACAAAGAAAATTTTAAATTAAGCCTTATCAGGAAAAAATCACAATAATAGGCTAAAAGAAATCAGTGAAGACCTGGCATTTATGAAGAAACCGTTCAAGACAGAATAAAATGCAGAACCTTAATTGACAAACACAAATTTTCTGTAAGGAACACGGTGAGAAGATCAATATATATTTTATTGGGAAAGAAGAAGAAGAAAAAAAGAAAGTGCTAATAGTTCAAACGCGCTCCTTAGATGGGCATAACGAATCAAGAAGAATAATGTAGCAAACTGAAATCCAAAAGGAAGTTTCAAAATAAATTCTTTACATGACTGACTTTTTCTTAAATGCTTTTTTTTCTCTCCTGGTTTTGAAGATGTATATTTTCAGATGAAATAGTGTGATTAATCTCAAGTCTGTGTTTGTTGTCAATCAGAATTTACTTGAGAAACAATTTATTATTATTTTTTTAATGCAGTTTAAGCTAAAATAAATATTTTCCTACCAAAAATATATGTGAAATAACCACTGAAATTGAGAAAATTGTTGCTAATTTATTTATTTTATTTTATTTACTTCCTGAAAATTATGAAGGCTACTACAAGGACAGAGCATAACAAAGATGAATAATGCACAGTTGCTGATAAAAAAAATAGTAGAAGAGATTAACACGTTGAGTGCCAGACCGATTTTCAAAGGATAGCCGTCTAGTGCCGTGAGCTAATAACATCGAGTTACTCTCTGGTGCCAAAACGTTCACAGGCTTAACCAAGCAAATGATCGCTGAAATGAGGATGTATTTATGATATATTAGGTTAACTTATTATGTATATCAGGTAAAATATTGCGACCCCATATGGGGTCGTATTGATCATTACGAACTGTACACGTACACGCGCACCCATATGGGGTCGTACTTATACAGTAGTTACTGTCCCGACGCTCGGTCATACTTACCTTTTCCTTTGCATGGACGCGTTAAATGCTGTTGATTATGAGAGATGTGTTAGGTTGTTTATACTGGAGCCCTAAAAATGTACGATCCCCCATTTTAGGCCAGGAAATGTTTGTAAATGACGATCTTCTGATTTTGGGTTGGGAAATTTTCGTATAGAATGTAGTTATATAAAGTAGTGAAAATCATGTGAATTTGGTAAATTAGGATGTAGCAGAACAATATTATAAGGAGAATTAGTAGTTACGGAAAACTGAACAAGTACATAATTTTGTTTGTATAACTTTTAATTTGAATAAGAGAACCTAGCAGCGATGATTGTGCAAAACGGAAAAGCAGTGACTACTGTATATTGTTGAAGACGGTCATAATTGTTGCAACAGCTGGCTTGGAAACCCGGAGTACAGTGTTGATGTGAATGCTGAAGACAGTAGATCATCAATGTGGATGAACGTGTGAGATCGCTTGGTGCTCTGTACTGGGTTCAAAATCACTGTAACTGTATACTTCGTATACTTGTCCGACTTGCTCGATATATCGTCCAGACTATCTGCACTAAGTCTTTTACTGCTCGATTTACTTGTAACGACTTAAAAAAGAAAAGGAAACTCACCGCACTGCACACTTATATAAACAATCTGTGCGCGAGATAGACAATGACTTTGTCACCCTACAAAACACTCTTGGCGTACCCATATGGGGTCGCGCCAAATCAGGAATTGAGGAATGGAAATTGGACTATGCACCTACTTAAATAGACGACCAACAGATGGCAGGAAGGGACTTTATACAGCTTCAAAACACATACTTACTGCGCACCCATATGGGTTCGCACAGTTCTCGATTTAGAACGAACGTACGACCCCATATGGGGACGTGAAGTTCAAAAACTTGACTACTCTCACGTACCCAAATGGGGTCGCTTGGCACTCAACGTGTTAATGGCAATAAGACATTGTTACATAACATATTAGTGATTTTGTAAAAGTGTAAAATTGTAATTGACAAGATTGTAGTTTCTTTGGTGGCATTATTTGGGATTTTACACTTATTACTGTTGTCAGGTTCATGTGAATTCAATACCGCCGTTCTCCTTCACGTGCCTCAACTTCATGGCCATTGAAGATTCCCCAAATCGTGCGCTGTCTGTTAAGGGGATCTACGATTGGATCCTTCAGCACTTCCCTTACTTCAAGAATGCTCCAGCGGGCTGGAAGAATAGCGTTCGGCACAAGCTGTCAATCAACAAATGCTTCAGGAAGGTTGAGAAAGCACCGGTGAGTCATAATGTGGGAAAACTTATGACTATTTGGATTTGAGATAAATTCTTAAAGAAATACAGTCACACTCACCCGGTTTGCTGTTTGACTTGTTGTACAGTTTTAGATGAAGCAGTGTGATTAGTCCCAAATTTGTTTCTTATTGATCAGAAATTACCTAGACCATACAGTTCCGTGTAATGGACATTATTTTCCCGATGGTTAGTGACAGTGTGCTACGCATGACTTTTTCTTAGTTCCTGTATGTTATATTGCACTGTTGTTCAGTGTTGTTAAATTTGTGTGGTGATTGTTGTGGATAAAAGAGCTGTTTATTTTGAATTGAGTCACTTTGGAGGATTTTTGAGGTGGTAGTGATACGACTCCCAGGAAGCGTAGTGTCATTATGGCATTATCTCAAAATACTTCTATGATACAAGCTACTAAATTTGGTGTTGGTGTAGGCACTATAAGTACAAACAAACTGGATCTATTTCACCGAAGAAAACGGGGAGCTGTGGCAGGAAAAAGAAAACTGCTTTCTCCTCAGGAGAAGTAAAGTAACCCTAGGGTAACTGCTGTGTACTTGGCACTGAATTGGGGGAGGTTTCTGATGCTCACCGTAGACTTCTGTTAGCTGGGAGGAAAGCCTGGCGTAAGAAACATCTGTTTTGGACATGTAGTCATCAGGACAGGAGAATGGAACACTGGAAGACGGTTCTTTTCTCTGATGAGAGTTATTTCCAAGTGCAGGGGCAGAGGGTTCAATATGTGGGTCAAGCATATAATGAGGCAATAACGTCACATAAAACACTCCGCCCAGAAGATGAAGGATGGGCCACGTTGACATACTTCAAAGAAAGTGAAATAAGTTTTCAGTAAGAACAATATTCATGTTTTGGAGTGGCCAGGGAAGTCTTCTGACATAAATACCATAGAAAATTAGTGGGCTATTTGCAAAAGGAGACTCGCAAAATTTGATTGTTCCACCAAAGTACGCATGATAGAGTCTCTAATTAAAGTGAAGTTTTATGATGATAAACTGAAAAATATGTGCTCAAAGCTTGTGGAATCAATGCCAAATCGTGTGTAGAACACAAAGGAGGACGTATTAGCTATTAGAAGTTATTCAAGATATATAAATACTGCCACACACTGATTAATTCACACAGGACTGGAGTTATTGTCTCCTGAGGAGCTGATAGACCTGCTGTACAAAAGCCTTTCAGAATTTATGAATTTATTTTATATATGTATAATGGTCTATATTTTGGTCTGTATTGGCTTTTATCTAATAATCACAACACTCAAAAATCACTGGTGATTTACACAATTAAATGTATTCTGAAGCGTAGAATTCAGCAGTCCGGATAGCCACATCATTTCCTGCAAACAGGCTTCCTGTAGCTCTTCCAAACGTAGACATATTCTGGATCTTGTTGGTTTCCACATACAGTGAACCTCATTAACACATGTTCTCGCTTAGCACATTGTAAATTCAAAGTTCTGATTCCCATCATATTAAATCTGTATAAAAATATGTTACTTATCATGTAATGAATTTTTGCTGTTACCGCTTAGTACAATCACATTTATTTCAGCACTGAAAATATTCTTAGCTATCCCGCGTGAATGAAACATAATTTCCAATGCAGATAAGAAAGAGCTCTTGATGCGCGAAAATGGTAAAGGGCCTTGCATTCCTGAAATTCACATGGTAAATTCCATCTTCGGAGAGGAAGCTGTTAGACTCAGCAAAGTTCAGTTTTGCCACCTGTGAAATTGCTGACTGTTTTACGTTCTAGTCAGAAGTTAGAAGTTAATTCTCTGTGGAGTGGTACAGTGAAGGGTATTGAATACTTGTCACACAATAGCCTACCCAGTGAGTAGCAGACGGTTGGAATCTTCGTGGAGAAATAAATTCGCAGTGTTCTGCTATGTGAATAGATTATATGTGCTCTCCATATGCAGTAGACTGTTGGTGAGGTGAAGGGATCTTAATAAGAAATTTTAATGTTGCCAACATTCGTTTTTGCAACATTCTTCTAAATGTTCAGTCTTCATCATCATTTTCATTTCCCCTTCTCCAGCTCCTGCCAGATCGGATTGTTGCCTCTCCTCTTCAGTAATTGTATTCCAGTGCAGCCTTGTTTCTCTTATACTGTTCTTGAAAGAGACCATCCATCTTGCTCTGGGCCTCACTCTTGTCAAGCTCCTGCCAGGTCGGAGTGTTGCCTCTCCTCTTCAGTAATTGTATTCCAGTGCAGCCTTGTTTCTCTTATACTGTTCTTGAAAGAGACCATCTATCTTGCTCTGGGCCTCAGTCTTGTCCAGCTCCTGCCAGGTCGGAGTGTTGCCTCTCCTCTTCAGTAATTGTATTCCAGTGCAGTCTTCTTTATCTTAAACTGTTCTTGACAGAGTCCATCCATCTTGCTCTGGGCCTCCCTCTTGTCCAGCTCCTGCCAGGTCGGAGTGTTGCCTCTCCTTCCACCACTCCTCTTCAGTAATTGTATTCCAGTGCAGTCTTGTTTCTCTTATACTGTTCTTGACAGAGACCATCCATCATGCTCTGGGCCTCCCTCTTGTCCAGCTCCTGCCAGGTCGGAGTGTTGCCTCTCCTTCCACCACTCCTCTTCAGTAATTTTATTCCAGTGCAGTCTTGTTTCTCGTATGCTGTTCTTGACAGAGGCCATCCATCTTGCTCTGGGCCTCCCCTTGTCCAGCTCCTGCCAGGTCGGAGTGTTGCCTCTCCTCTTCAGTAATTATATTCCAGTGCAGTCTTGTTTCTCTTATACTGTTCTTGACAGAGGCCATCCATCTTGCTCTGGGCCTCCCTCTTGTCCAGCTCCTGCCAGGTCGGAGTGTTGCCTCTCCTCTTCAGTAATTATATTCCAGTGCAGTCTTGTTTCTCTTATACTGTTCTTGACAGAGACCATCCATCTTGCTCTGGGCCTATGGTCGACCGCTCATAAAAGAAAAAGAATTCATTAATTAATTAAGGAATAAGAAAATTAACCAGACTACATACAATTCTGAAATGCCTCTTCAACTCGAAGGTATCCTTTAAATACCAATAGATTGCCTTGACAAGGACTTAGTTCTATCACACATCTTATTCAACCTGGAATCAATTTGAATTAAACAGTTTAGGGTATTTCCAAAGGAGCTCCTACAAGGATGGGTGAGAAATTACGATCAAGTTTCCAAGAGAAGAAAACCCAAAATAATAGTAATAATAATAAGATCTGCAACACCGGGTAGAAAAATATGCAGGTAGGGGGAGAAAATTGCCAAAATCAACTGAAGGGAAACAAGTTAAACCGCCCACTAAGCAAAATTTTGTAACAGGGATATCAATTCATCTTCATCAACATTCATCAACAATCCTAACATTTTCATTTCCATAGCAACAAAACCACGATAGGTCAGTCAGAGGAAAGGGCCAATCACAGTCCGCGAATCAACAATAGGTGTAAACATCTTAAGAGACAAGAGAAAAATGGGACGCTGAAATACCACCCAGATACCAAGCAAAAAAGAAATAAAATTAAATAAAGAAGTCGGAAATGAAGTTAGAACGGAAACAGAATACACACGTAAATCCCACACCCTTGTAGCAACTCGCTTGGTAGGGAACTAGCTAAAACATTGCCTTTACCACCTACTTCTTAGGCCTAGAAAACCATAATCAAACATTAAGTTTTGAATTTACAATCTCAAAGAATAAGAAAACCAAAATTGTTCATTTACAGTACACGCAAGTTCCAAGTTGACAAACGTTATTTACATATACTGTAAGTTCCTTTTAATAACCCGAAAAAAAAGTTCAAATATCACAAGGCAAAAACGTAGGTTTTAGATGACACAAAACTACATCGTGTCCCGGCACACACTTCACATTTTGAAATTTTCAGTTCGCCACATAGAAACGGTATAAGATGAGTTGGAAAAACACTTACAGATTAGCATGCCGCGGTAGTCGTGAGGTCGCTCCAGCATCATATCCTTACTCACATATAGTAGAGGAAATCCTTAAAATGTACTACAAATTCCAGGCGAGGAGGAAAAATCAAAAGAAAACCTTCGAGGTTCACTAGGGCTTGAGCCCTAGCAAGGTAACTTCAGCCAGGGTCCACCATAATTCCACAATTCATCTTCCAAGGGAGAGAGGCACGCCACACTACCATCTTGCTTCACTCTCCAAACCGTAATGGCGATTACTCAAGATCCATCAGTCAGTCCAAGGCTTCCGCGATAACGTGCGCACACGCGCCGAGAGGAAGTAAGCGCGAGTGGTAGGGTAGTTCATACCTACGCCACTAGAATGTAGGAGAATACAGTAAGGGCACCGTCTGAACTGACACGACAGAAGGGCATCTTAATAACGTTTTCAGCCCGAGAAGATTCCAGTTTATAAGTATTGAAAATAAGGGTATCTTTGACCATGAATTATTTAATAAATAACGAAGCGGCGAACCATTTTAAGAACACAAATTTCCACAACCATGCAGTTAGTCCAAAAATATTTACGGAGAGGGTATAAATTATTATGCTGGTAATAGTTTCCCTCCCCGAAACTTCACACGTACAGCACATGATTACCTTCATAAGGTGGTGGTCTTGAAGCAAGCTAAGTTTTAGGTGGAATAGTCCGAATGTGAAAACGACCACCAATCACCAGTCTCAGTTTATGCACCACCAGCAGGATGAATCCAGCAGTCATTAAGAACCAAAACATATGGTTGGAGTAAAAGAAACAATAGAGTTCACTTAGATGACACCGGATGTCTAGTCACTTTCAATCATAATGAAGTTCCATGCACCAAACTGGTGCTACACACAAGTCGCAGGTAAATTTATTAATGGTCCAGATCAAAGGTGATACTTATCCTCCAGATTGCTTGTTAAGCTTTAATTCTAATAGTCAAATTTCGCAACTTCATATGCATCATCTGATCGGAGGTTACGTTATCTTGTGGTACACACACAATTAGAACAAGTTCTTAAATGTTTGCTATTAGAATATTAGACCTTCTTAGTCTTAACTGCATCTGATCACATACCTAGACTTAAACTACTACATGTTGGGCAAATTAGTATTATTTATAGGAGTTGTGTTAGATAAGAAACGCCTTCAATTGGTTTCCACCCTTTAGTTTGGATGGTAACGACAACAAAAAGGAAAAACAACGCCCAGAAGGGGAAGGAAGAAAAGGAGTAAAACAACATTGGTGAGCGTAAAACACGATTACAAGTTCAAACCGGGGAATACTTAACCAAAACTTAAACTAGATTAACATGACTTAAGACTACGGCATGGCACAGGATAAAACTACTAAAGAAGGAAAGAACAAACAGGATTAGAATACAAAAATTACTTAAACAACTCTTAACCAGGTACAAGAAAATACATTACCATTAAAATATCATGCCAAAATTAAATATATGGGCTGGGATACAATATACAACAAATAAGGGAAACAATAAACCTGAAAACCAAAGATAGTTATTTCCTCCAAACATCTTTCTATACATATAGCCAACCCTATCCGAATGCTACACAATAACGTCACTATCAACAAACTGAAACTAGGAGGCTACCGTTACATAGACATAACACTTCAGACAGGCACCAACCCACGGACGCAGAATGGTTCCCTGAATAGAAAAGCTAAGGGAAACACCCATCCACACATAATGTAGCAAAACAAAGACGCTGGCCAAGGAAGAACATGTTGCGAAGCAAAAAACACGTTACACAGAAATACAAGTTAATCTTACAACCTCCTCCTTTTTTTTTTTTTTTAAACGGAGTAGAACCACTAATCAGTGAGCCAATTAATAAGTTTTTAAACCCTCTAAGCACATGACCAAGGTCAAGAAATAAATTTTGCAATTAATCGATTTTAACGCCACATATACACTCGATGATATAGATGTTGATTCCCATAGGGAATCTGAAATATTTGTTCCGAATGAGTAAATTTATAATACCAATATAAATGGTCCGTTATTGGACATTATAAATTTTCCAGCTAACCCATTCCTGGTTGCCAGCATTTCACCCTCGTGTGCTAGGCTGGGCTCATCAGTTGACTGTCCAATAACGGACCATTTATATTGGTAACATATACACTCCATGCAAAACCCAAATAAACAAGAAACAGGATAGGATATAGTTTTATTCACAACAAAGAGAAACTTCCAGAAATAGGATACAAGGTAAAGATCAAAATTCATGGGTTACAGTAAATAATTACTCAAGACAAGACGAATATAGTAGCTGCAGTTGGAGACTCCAAGATCTTTCAGATGGAGGGTACGCGTATAGTTGGTCATCAGCAACAAGCTATTAGCAACACCAAGTCAAGAGTAATATGAGGATAGCAGAGGTCATGATAACACAATCTTTAACACCATGGTGGAACAGGACAGAAATTGGCCAAAAGGAAACAGGAGTGTTACCCAATCTTAAATCTTATTCCTCACATCTTCACCGAACTTTCAAACGTATACATCAACAGTGAGCTACTCAAACAAATAAAAGGTTCCGTAAAGCACCCCGATTAAGCAGTCACCTTTGAAATATGGCAGCAGAGAACTGACAAGATTCCCTACCGGTTATCCACAAGAGATCTCGGACAAATCCGGACTAGAAATATGTGAAATCCTTAGACTCACACTGTAGCCACACAACCACAGGTGCCTCACTCAATATAGAACAAGGTAAACAAGATATAAATGGTAGCTCACCAACTAGGTCACTGGAAAACGCTCCAAACAACAGAGAAATAGAAAACACCACTAAACAACCATATCATCAGATAGTGGGGAGGTTTCTATTCCACCATACTCAACTGGCGCACCACAGGACGACAAGATAACAAACCAATAGCCAAGGATCCTAACACTCCAGAAGAAAAAAGGGCCAATAGGCTGGCAGGATGATTTCGAAATGAACATTATAGTACCGGATAAATGCATGATGACGTCTGATTACTAGGGTATGCAGAGAATTAAAACCAAAGGAACAGACCAGATCATACAGGAACCACGCATTATATGCAAGCAGATAAGACACATCTAAACAGAGTTGCAAATCCATGCCAGGGTTTATTTCCCAATCTACAGGGACACAGGGTAAATTAAAGGCAACACCGCCCATACCGAAGCACCATAACAAATAACTAATACCACACGACAACAACACAACCATAATGGACCACAACGGACATGCATTAGCTTAAAAGGGAAAGAAGCACCAACTACCCTCAACAACATGTCATGAAGCCATCATACCACCTCACAATTTAAGCCTAAAACCAAACCACGGTACCGTTTACAACATGACCAATACCTACTAAGCGCAAAAGGAGACCGCACTCCTCAGGTTGAGGATCCATTAGTGCAATACGTGCAAAAAAAACCACAATAACAAATAGACCGGGTAGAACAACATGGAGCTACAACTCGATTAGATAACACACTACAAGTATAATACACCACATTAGAGACTAAAACCTGGCAAGTAAGGTCTTTAGAAGAGAGTAGAATTAATACCACCTGCAAGCAGATCTACGATAAGAAACCACCTAGCTACCTACTACTAGCAAAGCAAATTTGGAAAAGAAGGTTAGCCCGGGGCAAGATTTTACTCAGCAGAAAATCATAGCTACAAGAATGACAAGGAATGGATAACTCAGCAAACGGGGAATTCACAACAGATAACATAAATGCCCCAGAGGAGGACAGCAGAGCAATCGCAAATTAGGAAATCATGCCACCAGAAGTTGGAGACGGAAGGCAGTGAAGACTGTGAAGTCCATGCCGTAAAGACAAACAGCCAACCACCACCAATTCAGATCGACAGAGTTCCGTCATAGCCAATATCCACAGGCAAAACCAAAACATAACCGACAGGACCTAACACCTGGTATATCCAGTTCCTAGGCAACCTACACCAACAAGGTAACCTAAAAGATAATACGGTTCGATAAATGCATGTCTAACAATACTACAATTGGAATAGACAGTCCGATATGTCCCCCCAAAGGAATCGGATAACAAGAACGAGGATCAAAAACTAGAACAGTTCAAGATAAAAAGGGGATAGGAGATTTTAACAGTTTTCATACCAGTTAACGACAATACACAGAGCAGAAATTGCCTACAATTTTCCAAAATGACTACAAAACCAAGGCAACTACAGCACAAGAGCCAACAATAAAATTTATAATCAAGATTTTGCAATCGTTAATGATCAGGATATAATCAATTTATGATGGACGGAGCAGGCCTGCATCAGACCAAGGAGCAGTGAGATACCGGTATTAACAATTAAGAAATTAGGTACCAATAGTGCAAGAGAAAGTATACACGCTTCCCGCGAACCACAATTACCTTTTTAAAAATACAATGATAAAAACAAGTACACGCTAGTAAGTACTACACGGTCATATCAAGATTTACCGGAGGCATGAACACAGAAGATTTGGTACGGAAAGCTTAAACACGTGGTAAAAATTCTCACCCTACAAAGCAACAATTTTTGACAGGAAAAAGTTGGAAGTACAATAAGCAATACCCAAAACTCTGCAAAATATACAGTACACCAAAAAACTTACTAGATTAAATTCACACCTAACCAGAATAGTTACATAATAACCCAAGGTGACCTATTAAATTTGCTCACTGAAATGTAGTTCTTATCCGCAGATCCAAACATGCATTAACCTGATTTTAACTGGGATAAATGGACCTGTCTAATCCTCTTGGCGATGGGGTCACTCACCAGTACCGACACTGGAGATAAAAACTGTAAAATAGTACAGGGACCTTGGTACCGGGGAGCAAGTTTAGCAGAAAATTTGTTAATAGTCTTGCTAATGGGATAGGACCTGACAAAAACTTGATCGCCAACCTTCAACCTAGGTGACTTTCTACCCTTGTTATATTTATCCCTGCCTTTTTCATAGGATACTGACAGTTTCTTCTTGGCTTCATCCCAGATTTTCTGAACGTCATTGGGTTTAGACAAGTCTGGAAGAAGATCATCAATGCCCAGTACGTTGGACATAGGAGAATACGGGGTGTAGCAGAACATAAGTGACATGAGGGTCTTACCATGAGTTTCATGTGTGGCAGAATTGAAGGCATGAGCCAACCAGTGCAGGCAAGAATCCCACTTGGATTGGTTATTGTGACGATATGCAGTTAGGGCAGATTTTAGGTTCCTGTTCATTCTTTCGGCATAAGAGGGGTTAGGATACTACGGGGTAGTGGTGACATGGGAAATACTCAACTCAAAAAGGTACTTCTTAAACAAGTGACTAGTGAATGCACTAGCATTGTCAGAAACTTGGGGGGGGGGGGGCGAAGGATGCAAAGATAGAATTTAGGAAACTTATAGACGTATGAGAAGTCGTAGATCTAGTGGGAAAAATCCAAGAAAATTGAGAAAACCTATCAATACCAACAAAGATATGAGTATTTTCCAAGGTAGAGCGAGGGAGCGGACCTACAAAATCGATGAATAACCGTTCCATTGGGCGAGAGGCTTGTGAGAATGATAATAAACCCACACAATTGTTCAGACTAGGTTTACTGATAGTACAAATTTTACAGGACTTAATCATGTTTCGGATATCACCATTCATCCTTTTCCAAATGAAGAATTGTCTAATTCTCTGTCTAGTTTTAAAGGTGCCTAAATGGCCACCAATGGGACAAGAGTGATAGTACTTGAAGATGATTGGCACTAAACCTTGGGAACAACAATTTTGAAATTAGCATCGCTTCTACCTTTACAGCATAAGACACCCTTCACCAGAGAATAAGGTTTGACCACGATTCCATCACTAATTTTGTCGATGATTTCTTTCAAATCAGGGTCAGCCTTTTGACGATCTGCATACTCATGGTATAACAAAGGTAGATCCGAAAGAATGGCACCCACGCTAACAACATTAGTATCATCAGTTTCTTCAACCTTAGATTTTACATCAAGACCAAAACTCCCGTCAAACATTCTACTCAAGCTGTCAGTGATGACATTCTCCGAACCTCTGATATGCTTTACCTGAAAACTAAAGGCTGAGATCCTAAGCGCCCATTTAGTGATTCTGCCCGTTCTTTTGGGTCAATTCAAGATCCACGATAGAGCCTGATTATCTGTTTCTAGGTCAAAATTTACATGTTCAATGAAAGGTCTGAATTTTTCAAGTGCAAACAGCACGGCCAAATATTCTAACTCATAGATGGAGTACTTACTCTCCAGATTATTGAGGATCCTAGACACATAGGCAACGGGTCTACGACCGCCCTCATATTCCTGTAAGAGTACACCAGCAACAGCTTTTCCTGAGGCATCAGTTTGTACAATGAAGCGCTTACTAAAGTCGGCAATGGCCAACACAGGAGCATTCGATAAGGCAAGTTTCAGGGTTTCAAAGGGAGGGACCCCAGATGAACCTGACATCCTTATGCCTGAGATGATTTAGAGGAGCTGCTATCTCTGCAAAATTAGGAATGAACTTCCTGAAGAAGTTTACCATGCCAACGAACCGTGCGATACCTTTGACATCTTTAGGGGGTTGAAAGTCCCTAATAGCCTGAGTCCTAGAGTGGTCAATGGAGATACCATCAGAGGAAACCACATGTAAACGGATGACATACTCGGCTTAGCAAACGCTACCCTTGACAACTTGACAGTCCGGCTTTCCTCAAGCGATCCAGGACTTCTCTAACGTGTTTGACATGTTCTTCAAAGGAATTTGAGAAAATAACGAGGTCATCAAGGTAATTAAAGACGAATTTGAACTTAATGTCTGAAAGTATCGAATCTAACAGTCTTGTAAGAACGGCCGCACCACAAGAGATTCCAAAGGGAAGCCTCAGAAATTCGTAAAGGTTCCAATCAGTAATGAAAGCAGTCAGTTGAATGGATAACTTAGACAACGGGACTTGGTAATATGCTTGATTGAGATCTAACAGTGCGAAAAACTTGGCTCCCGAGAACCACCCAAAACAAGTGTGCAAATCGGGTAAAGGGATGGATTGCAAGTTGATCTTGCGGTTCAAAGCCCTGTAGTCGATAACGGCACGATAGCCACCAGAGGGTTTAGGTACTAGAAAAACTGGAGATGCGTAAGGAGAAGTGGATGGTCTGATGACCCCATCGGTAAGCATCTGGTCGATAATTTTTTTGAGTTCTAACATCTTAGGAGGTGAAAGATGGTGAGGAGATCTAACCGGTTGGTTGTCATATAGTTCAATCTTGTACTCTAATACATCCGTCCGTCCTAACTTGTTAGTGAACACCTCTGGAAATTGATGGCACAAGTTATGGACTTGATTAGCTTGTTGGTAGTCCAAATGACCAAGATCCAACTGATCTATTTCATTGCTCTCTCTAGGTAGCGACCTACCTACACAAGCAACACTGAAGTTACCCAATGGAGCATCAATAATATCAAAGTTACAATTTGGGGAAAATTTAAAGTGGAATTTTCTAGCCTGGAGGTCTAAAATTAAACCAGTTCTTGACAAGAAGTCCGTACCTAAAATCATGCTACAAGCTAGCTTCAGAGTTACCAAGCAATGAACCTTCCAAGTAAAATTACCAATACGCAATTTCACATCAACAGATCCTAAAATTTCCATATTATCCTTATTAGCCATGACACATGCAACCTTGACTTTCTTCAGCTCAGGCAGTTTACAAGGAGACCTCTTTTCATCATACCAACTAGCATCAATTAAAGTGACAACGCTACCCGGGTCCATTAAAGCAACAATTGGTTCATTATTCAGTTCCGCCTTCACAAAGGTACTTTTAGACTCAACCAAAGCGGAGATCTTATTAGATTCCTGTGGACAAATAACCTTTTCAGAATCCGCATAAAATTCAGGGGCAAGCGACTCACAAGTATTACCATTAGGGCTTAGTCATTGATTGCGTTTTTGGAACAAAGTTGGGCTATTATTTTTAAGATGCTGCCTCGACCCACACAAATAACAACAAGGACCAGAACTACGCTTAACTGAGGGGCAAGCATTCCTAAGGTGATCACGTGACCCGCAGTAGTAACATTTTTAAGAGTTCCACTATCCCTAGATTTAGGTGAAACAGGGTTCACAATAGGGGGAGGGTGGCAGATAGGTCTGGCTGCATCCCCATGCTTTACATCTTCAGCAAAAGTACAAGCAGCTTCTAATTCAACAAAATTAGTCGGGCTCTTCGTGAGTGAGAGGTAGGATCGATAGGCTGGGGAAATACCTTTCAGAATACGAGCCACCATTTCCTCTTCTGGAACCGAAATTCGAAGTCTAATATATAGTTTAAAAGATTTTCATTTAGCAGTTGGGTCCTAAAGCAATACTGCGGAATCAAACTTTGCAGTGCTAAGGAAGGGATAAATTTTGACAAAACAAGTTCATGAAATTCCATAATTGTTAAGTTCTTTGAAATAGTTTCAGTGATTTCATGTTTCGAAATCCCCTCACAATGGGAGAATAGGGCACGGAAAATTCCTAAATCATCAATGGAATGTACACTACCAGACTCTGTCATTTCTACCAGGAACCTCAGAAACCTGGTACTTTCTTCAATGGAATTGACGGAGAAATTTTTAACTCCGTTGAAAAGGTCCTTTACGAGAAGTGAGAAGGAGTACAATTTAAACGGGCTAAGAGGTTCTCTACAACTGGGGAGGCTTCACAACACGAACCATGATAATTAGGGGAGGCATCAACACGATTAGTAGCATTATTAGAGGGAGGAAAAGAGCAGCTTCCTCTCTCAACAACCGATAGATTCTACATATCCTTACTTGCTAACATTATGTCTAGTTCAGCAGAAATACTAGACGCAATGGTCAACAGCTTAGTACACTCAGAAATAAGGCTAGGTTCAAGACTCATAGTAATTAAATCTTGGATGTAACCTAAATAATGCCACACCCTAGATTTAAGTCTGTTAATCTGCCCCTGTGTGGGGGAGGTTTCAATGAATTCCAGACGGACGATTTCGATGTCCGTTAAGGCATCAGCAATAAAATTTAGAGACTCACCAAAGTTGCTCATCGAGATAGAGTTGAGATTAATAGGAACCTGGACATGCGAGGTCAACAAAGCAGCGCACTCTGCGACTGTGTTAGCAGGTTTGATGCCCCGGATAGTTAGTTCATAAACTAACTCGGATTTCCTGAGCTGGTATGGGAACAGAACTGCCCTCGCCATCGTTGTTGCACATGAAACAATAAGTTAGCACATTAATCCAAATAAAAGCGTTCCTTTCACAGGAAGATACATTGCAAGTTTCAATTTTTACTCTCTTTGAATCCCCATAGAATTTAAAATTACCCCACGACCAGGTTTTTTTTTAAAGGACAAAACAAGTAACCCACTGGTAGATGGCCCAAACAGAATAGATAACAAGTTTAAAGAAAGGGAAATTAAAGCATATAGTACACAGTGCAAAATAAATTTAAGGAAGGATACAACAGACCTTCAGGTAGATACGAGCAAGTGACACACAAATCAATTAACCGCGCTCTGCTACCACTAACTGTAGCACTTAGAGCAATTAATGACACAATCACCCCAAGTGACAGCACAAATGCTCTGACCATGCAGCCATGGCGTTGATCAGAGTCATGGAAACGTGCGAGACCAAGACTAATGAAAGGGAAAAAAAAGGAACAATCACTCACCATTTAATAAACCTATGACACCAGAGGGGTGGATTAAATGTACACCTGGTTGTTTCAAAATTACTCTTTTTAAAAAAAAACACCAACACTTACTTGGAAACAAAGAGAGATTTAATGACATCCTCGCTGGAAAATTAAATTTTAAATTTTTACTGCTCAAAGATCAGAAAAACCTACGGTCAACCGCTCATGAAAGAAAAAAATTAATTAATTAAGGAATAAGAAAATTAACCAGACTACATACAATTCTGAAACGCCTCTTCAACTCGAAGGTATCATTTAAATACCAATAAATTACCTTAACAAGTACTTAGTTCTATCACACATCCTTTTTCAAACTACGATCAATTTGAATTAAACAGTTATTTTGTTGATATGGAAACTTTCTTTAATGTATTTCCAAAGGAGCTCCTACAAGGATGGGTGGGATATTACGATCAAGTTTCCAAGAGAAGAAAACCCAAATAACAGTAATAATAATAATAAGATCCGCAACACCAGGTAGAAAAATATGCAGATAGGGAGAGAAAAAATGCCAAATCAACTAACGGGAAATAGGTTAAACTGCCCACAAAAAAAATTCGTTACAGGGACATCAATTCATCTTCATCAACATTCATCAACAATCCCAACAACATTTCCATAGCAACAAAACCACAATAGGTCAGTCAAAGGAAAGGGCCAATCACAGGCCGCAAATCAACAATAGGCATAAACAACTTAAGAGACAAGAGAAAAACGGGATGCTGAAATACCACCCAAATACCAAGCAAAAAAGAAATAAAATTAAATAAAGAAGTCGGAAATGAAGTTAGAACGGAAGCAGAATACACACGTAAATCCCACACCCTTGTAGCAACTCGCTTGGTAGGGAACTCAGCTAAAACATTGCGTTTACCTCCTACTTATTAGGCCTAGAAAACCATAATCAAACATTAAGTTTTGAATTTACAATCTCAAAGAATAAGAAAACCAAAATTGTTCATTTACAGTACACGCAAGTTCCAAGTTGACAAACGTTATTTACATATACTGTAAGTTCCTTTTAATAACCCGAAAAAAAAGTTCAAATATCACAAGGCAAAAACGTAGGTTTTAGATGACGCAAAACTACATCGTGTCCCGGCACACACTTCAGTTCGCCACATAGAAACGGTATAAGATGAGTTGGAAAAACACTTACAGATTAGCATGCCGCGGTAGTTGTGAGGTCGCTCCAGCATAATATCCATACTCACGTATAGTAGAGGAAATCCTTAAAATGTACTACAAATTCCAGGCGAGGAAGAAAAATCAAAAGAAAACCTTCGAGGTTCACTAGGGCTTGAGCCCTAGCAAGGTAACTTCAGCCTGGGCCCACCGTAATTCCACAATTCATCTTCCAAGGGAGAGAGGCACGCCACACTACCATCTTGCTTCACTCTCCAAACTGTAATGGCGATTACTCAAGATCCATCAGTCAGTCCACGGCTTCCGCGATAACGTGTGCACACACGCCGAAAGGAAGTAAGTGCGAGTGGTGGGGTAGTTCATACCTACGCCACTAGAATGCAGGAGAATGCAGTAAAGGCACCGTCTGAACTTACACGACAGAAGGGCATCTTAATAACGTTTCCAGCCCGAGAAGATTCCAGTTTATAAGTATTGAAAATAAGGGTATCTTTGACCATGAATTACTTAATAAATAATGAAGCGGTGAACCACTTTAAGAACATGAATTTCCACAACCATGCAGTTAGTCCAAAAATATTTACGGAGAGGGTATAAATTATTACGCTGGTAATAACCTCCATCTTATTTATGATGCTAAAGATCTCTGCACTTTTAGATCAGCAGCATGGGGACAATAGTCTAATCCTGACTTGTGTTTTGTATCTAATAACAACTGCACCCCCGTACCAGTTACGCGAAAAGTTCTCTCCAGCTTTCCTCATAGCCAGCACCGGCCAGTTGTAATAGAGATCGGAATAAAAGTCCCTATTGTTTTCAACTATTCCTCATCCACGCTGGAACTTCCGAAAGGCAAAATGGCCTGCCTTTACTGAACAGCTTGTTAAGTTATTGGGATGGATTCCCCCAACAAGTGACAACTATGAGAGATTCACAAGTGCCGTAATAAGCACAGCAAAGAAGTTTATACCTAGGGGTTATCGAAAGGAATATATTCCTGGAGTGAGTGAAGCTGGCGAAGAACTGTATCAAGAATTCCAAACAACTGGAGACAAGAACACAGCTGATCAACTATTACACAGCCTGGACACTGCTCGCCGACAGAAATGGACTGAAACAGTTGAAAACCTTGACTTCAAACATTCAAGCAGGGAGGCATGGTCCTTGTTAAGGAAATTAGGAGATGGGAGCCGAGTAGCTCGAGACATTATTCCTATAAACCCCAACAATGTTGCATCTCGTATCGTGTCAAGTTCAAATGCTCCTAAAGATCGCGACCATACCATTGCAATCAAAAGGGAAATCAGAGCCTTGAAATCAGACAGTCTTGAGGGCAGCAGATTTTCCTGTCCATTCTCTCGAGAGGAAGTTGCTATGGCTTTAAAAGATGTGAAATCAGAAAAAGCCCCTGGTTTTGATGGCATTCACTCAAAATTTTTAGTGCATGCTGGGAAATGTGCAGTGATCTGGTTAGCCAAGTTCTACTCCAATATCTTAGAAACAGGGTCCATCCCTCGACTTCTGAAACAGACAAAGATCATCGCCATTCTCAAACCAGGTAGATCTTGTAAAAATCCTCAAAGCTACTGCCCAATTGCACTTCTGAGTGTGGTTTACAAATTACTGGAGAGACTTCTTTACAATAGAATTGGCTCAGTAGTTCTTGACCATCTACCCATTGAACTAGCGGGCTTTCACCCAAATCGAAGTTGCACAGACCAGGTTCTCTCTCTGACTATGCATATTGAGGCTGGTTTTCAAAATCAACTAAAAACCTCAGTTGTGTTCGTGGACCTTACTGCGGCATACGATACGGTATGAAGACAAGGACTCATCTACAAACTGCTTCAAGTAATACCTTGCAAGAAAATCGCCAAGCACATAGAAAACATGCTTATAGACAGGAGGTTTCGTGTAATTTTGGGAAACAAGACAAGTAAGGAAAGGATCCTTAATAACGGTCTTCCTCAAGGATCGGTACTGGCACCTCTGCTGTTTAACTTATATATATCAGACTTACCGAAAACAGCCTCTAAAGCATTTGGTTATGCGGATGACTGGGCATTTGCAACACAGGGCAAATCTATGGAGAACACCAAAGATACGCTGACAGCTGATCTCGCCACCTTAGTCAGTACTTTCGTAAGTGGAGACTTAGACCAAGTTTGAGTAAAACTGAAGTCTCATGTTTCCATCTCAACAACAAACTGGCCCACCGTGAACTTAATGTCAAATTCCTGAACGCTAGACTTCCCCACAACAAACACCCAAAATACCCCGGAGTAACCCTTGACAGAACACTGTCCTTCAAGGAACATCTGAAGATGACAAAAGCTAAACTCCAGTCACGGAGCAATATCATCCACAAACTGTGTGGCACCACCTGGGGTTCTTCTGCTTCGACCTTACTAACTTCAGCCCTTGCCCTTGTCTTCTCAACTGCAGAATATTGCTCTCCAGTCTGGCTGAACAGCTGTTACACAAAACTGGTTGATACTCAGCTAAATCATACTTTGCGCATTATATCGGGCACCATAAAATCTACCCCCACTTCTTGGCTACCAGTTCTGAGACATATTCCTCCACCTCACCTACGGAGAAAGAATGCCTTGTTGCAGGAGTACCAGAAGCTGTCGAGGAATTCCAATCTACTAATTCATGGAGACATACCCTACGCCTTGAACAACAGACTTCGGTCCAGAAATCCACCAATAAGGACTGCCAAAATCCTGGTTGACAAATTCAGCCTGCAGCAGGATTGGTTTCAAGAATGGACTTGTAAGGCTCCTGCTGAATATCAGAACTTCCCCTGTATAACAAGTATTCGAAAAGGATTTGACCTACCTCGCAAAACCTGGGCAACCCTCAATTGTATCAGGACAGGCCATGGAAAGTGCGCTCATTTCCTCTATAAATAGGGCAAACTTCCCTCCCCGGAATGTAGCTGCGGTGCCCCTAAGCAAACAGTTCGTCATATAGTGGAACACTGCCCCCTGAGTGCTTATCAGGGTAGCCCAAATCCTTCTTGTATAGACTATTTGCAGAGCTTGATGGTGAAATTGTAACCTACCTAGTGTACTGTATATTTAATTTGTGATTGTGTGTTTTTTATTTTTAATGTCATACGCTAAATAATAATAATAATAATAATAATAATAAATATCTTATACTGTTCTTGACAGAGCCGATCCATCTTGCTCTGGGCCTCCCTCTTGTCCAGCTCCTGCCAGGTCGGAGTGTTGCCTCTCCTCTTCAGTAATTGTATTCTAGTGCAGTCTTGTTTCTCTTATACTGTTCTTGACAGAGACCATCCATCTTGCTCTGGGCCTCTCTTGTCCAGCTCCTGCCAGGTCGGAGTGTTGCCTCTCCTCTTCAGTAATTGTATTCTAGTGCAGTCTTGTTTCTCTTATACTGTTCTTGACAGAGACCATCCATCTTGCTCTGGGCCTCCCTCTTGCCCTTTTAGCCTCTATCTTAGCCTCCAACACTTGTTTTGGTATCCTTCCCTCCTTCATAATCATAACATGTCCAAACCATCTCACTCTTCTTCATCCTATCACTCAGTTTTTCTACCCCAATCTCTTTTCTGAACTCAACATTTCTTACTCTGTCTCTCCTTGTCTTCCCTAGCATACTCATCATAAACTTCATCTCTCTGGCCTGAATTTTACTCTCATCTCTTGCTGTCAGTGTCCAAGTCTCTGATGCATATGTTAACATTATTTCTTTACATTTCATAGGAACTTCTCTGTTTCACACCAGGTTCCTTACATTCTGGTAGTATGTATTTCCCACTTGTACACTTCTGCTGATCTCCTTATCCAAACGTTCACCTTGCATTAATGTGTGTTAATTGTTCAAGATCCTAATTTTATATAGAGAAAAATAATTTTAATATGTGTAAGAGAGGTGGACTACAAATTCTTCATTCTGTTTTAGATCTTGGTCAATTGTCTGTTGATATCCTGCTTATGATTTTGAAGAAGGTGCACTTAAGGGCAATACCCCTGTAGGCATTAGGGTCACCCAGGTTATCTTTCCCCTTATACAGCATCTTAATATCCGATCCCTGTGGTATTTTTCCTCTCTTGAGGTAGTCATTTATAAGGGTCGTCCAGGTCCCTTTCAGGAGTGGGGATGCTGCTTTTAGATTTTGCTTAAAGATTTGATTAGATCAACAGGCTTTACCATTGTGAGAGTTTTTATTGGCTTTTTCAATTTCTTCCACTGTGACTGGCTGTTAATTTAGTGTCATGCCCTCTTCTTGATGACGATCTCTGGTAGGTTTTGGTTGTAAATCCATCTACATGTGATTTTCCTATTCCTCCTTAAGGATGTCTCTGGAGAAAATATACTTCCTTGTATGGATGGCATTCTGCTTCTTCGATTCTCTGTTTGCCCTGTTGCTTCTGTAGGATTTTGCATATCTTGCAGATTTGCCGAATTTGATCCCTCCGGTCAATATGTAGGTGGTTTAGGGTAATATTAGCAATCAGCCCCACGGCTTGCTCTTTCTCCGGTATGTATTAGAGGAGATTACTCCCTTTTGGATCTGGCATACGACCCCTTCGAGTGCTTCATTTGTCTGCCCTTCTGTGGATAGTTGTGTGATGTGTTTAAAACTTTGGGGTCCAGTTTCTTCGTCGGTCATCTCGGGGTCTGCTGTGCAGAGAAATGTTGTAGCATAAGTCTTGTCTCTACGGGTAAGTATTGTCTGATTGATTCATGAATACCAGGTCTATGATGTATTTGCCATTGTGAGCAACATAGCTTATTGGTGCTTGTTTTAAAAGATCTGTGGTTACCCCTGCGGTGTTTACCCAACAAAATTAATTAGAATTGAGCTATAGACTGCCAACAGCGATTGAATTTAGTCTGCCATTCGTGAAAGTAAAACAGAAGGTCACAGTTGATGGGCAGACAAGTCCTGAATTGTCTGGGTACTAATGCGGGAGGGAGGTGTGTGCATGTTCTAATCTGTAATGGAAAAAAATAAGGTTGTATGAGAAACTTCATTGACGGTTTCCACTAGATTACTTACAGTTTACTATGCATCTGTCTTCTACCTAACACAGCTTCTCAATTTTTATACGCGGCCCTTCCGACCCCTTTATAATAAGGCAAGACGCCAGCCAACATTATGAAACAATAATGAAGAAAGGGACCGCTAGATTGAGAAGATATTGAGAATGCTGCTATTTCTAAAGCCTTAAATTTCATTGGTGTTTTTCTCCTTGTCACAGGCTTTTTGCCTGCAGGTTATATCAGGCTTGGTTTCTCAAAAATGTTTGCTCCCGCTCTCCTCCTGACCAATTTAATGTGATGGGTTTCTACTATTGTCGCGGCCACGAAATTAGGCGGGTCAGAGAAATTACGCTGTTGCCAAGGTTATGTAGCAACTGGCGGAGAAATGTCTAACTGAACACATCATTTCGGAGCGCGAGGCAAATTGTTCTCTCTCAAGCTCCTGATGTTACTTCATACAATGTTTCGAAACAAATTATACCACAAGCTTCAAAAAGACTGCTGATTCCAGTGGTGTAACTATTTTCCATATAAGCCACTTTAAATAATTATGAAAAATAAAATCTTGAACGAGTAAGTTTAAATCCGTAGAATCATGTATTGAAAATTTCAGTAAGCGGCCAAGTTTTTATTTCTTCAGCCAATAAAATTTTGTCTGCAGGAAAAATGTAAAAAATCGTCTGACATATTTTTTATCTGAAACATAGTTTTGTAATTGTCCTGGAAAATGGCCCGGAAAGCGATCATGTAAATATCGCAAAGTGAGGCAGTTCTGGGCGCGCGCACCGAAGAGAGAAAATTGCTAAATCAACAGAAGCACCAGCGTGTGCGATTCCTGAGGAAAGAGGAGGGTAAACCGTTCAACCAGTACCTGCACCGCTTTCCACTAAACTACTTCTAAGTAATAGGACAAGTGAAGGAGGGAGTAATCAGAAGCTTATATTGTTTATTCGGGGGGCACAGGCTGCAGGACCCCGTAAATACTTTCGGATTACATATTAATCCGTATCGGTTTGATTACATTGTAACTTTAAATATTTGAATACTGTATATTGTACCGAGTAATATAGAAAAAAGAACTACTTTAAAGAAAAGGTTTACATAAATTTACAATGAAGTAAGAATCGGTTTCTGGCTTCAAGGCAGCCTTAGTCACTGTCATCACTCATCTCACTATCTGTCGAGTCGTCTTTTACACTGATGATGAATGGCTCCATTCTTTCGTCCCTTACTATTTCCTTGGCCCAATCGTCTGTTTGAATATTTTCCGCGCTATTGAAGCACTTTTCCCAATTTGCAGCAGTCACACGGTCGATGGCTTCTGACGTGAGTTTTTCTATGCCCTTTATTTTGAATGTCTTGTTCCTCTCTGCCACTTCTCTCTTGACTTGAGCCCAAATCAATTCACATACACTATCCACCTTTAACTCAACTTACGATGCGAGCTCAACAGCTGCTTGACTGGAAATGACTCGGGTAAGGTAGCCTGGAGCAGATGGGCTTCAGTTTGACAGCACTGCACGATCAGCATTGCCAATCCGTGCCCGGGGGTAAGCGACTCTCGACTGTCTGTCGCTTCGCCGTTCCCATATCTGACGACAGCGCGGTTTTCCTCACCCGCCTAATTTCGTGGCCGCGACAATAGGATGATTTTGACGACAGCAATTTCAAACTGTTTTGTCATTTTTACTAAACCAATAATTTGTAAACTATGAAGTCCACAACCTCACCATGTGCTACTATTATTCATTTCCATCTGCATCATTTGTTTTCTCATTCCCTTGTTTCTTAGGTTAACGCAGTTTTTAGTTTCAATTATTATTTTAAATTAACACCTGTTTTACTGAATTTTGTCGCAATAAGTTGTTTTTTGCTCTGCATATTGATGTAAATATTGTATATTTGTGCTAATTTTGTTTCCGTCTAGGCTCTCTTTTGTTTGTTTTTTCATTTGCTCTTTCATTATGTTTTTTGAGCATTTTTTCAACTTATATTATGTAAATTATTCCAACCCCCCTAATTTTTTCACTGAAGATGGCTCAAGCGAGCCGAAACATGTTTGAATTTGTTTGCTCCGTCTAATGACGGAATATATGATGTATTGAATAGGAGGATACTCTCATTTTTTGCCATTGTATAATGTTTATGCGGTTTTTTAACAGAGTTGCCAAAAGGGTGCGTTATGATGTTGGTTAAATCCACAATAAGATCACTCACTTTTAATCCATGGCTGTACGAGATCACCAGAATTAGTTATAATTTCCAGTACTTACTTGAGTGGTGTATCCAATATTAGAACTTACAACACAATATAACTTGCCATGCCGGTAAACAGTTAACACTCACACAAAGTTTTCTTCCTACACTAGTAAGTTAAATATAGGTTGGAGCTCGCAGAGATATATTAGAAAAGAACAAAGGCCATAGCCCTAGCTTCCTATCAAATTAACCAGGAGTGTCCTGCTGCATTTTCCAGACACTCCAAGATGTCTTCTTACGAGCACGGGGCAAAGCAGCCATGCTGGACGATGGCACTCAAGTTACTGGCTCCTCGCTCACAGAGCAGGTAGAAGTCAGACAGCTCCCAGCATTCAGCGTTCTCACTGCGGAAGCGCGCCACTATCGATCGATAATCGAGCGAATCAGAAGGATCTATCAAAGACGTAATAAGGAGATACAGTTTTTAAATTAAATATGCATGGTAGATTTCACCAATAGACGACAGTTCCGAACAGTGGGCGATAATGTTAGATAACATTTCAATACACAAGTAGACATGCCAAATAAATAAATATTCGTAGATGTTTTCATGTTACAAAATCAATACCTGGAGAGGAGAGACCCTTTCTTTATGCTTGCAAGGGACCTCCAACCTGCCGCAAGAATTATTCTTAATTATAGAGAAAAATTAAAATGTATGAAATGCGATCATTTTTTCTCCGATAGAGCTCACATCATGTCTGGCCACAGTGGTGCCACATTCTGTGAAGTTTGAAAATGTCAATGCGAGTGCTCTGTGCATGATTCAAGTTTTGTCCACTCTTAAATGTAGAATGTATTACCATGTCAGGGCATACTAGAGGCTTTAGGTCCCCTTTGCTTGCCCCTAGACCAATGGTCTTGTCAGTTCCCAAAGGTCTACCCAAACAAGACCAGTGGTCTAAACAAATCAGACCGATGGTTTTGGAATGCCAAAGTTACGGTACAACGGTTTGGACATGTTATGAGGTGGACAGAACGAGAACTGCAAGGAATTACTTTGACAGGGAAGTGAAAGGGGAGAGGCCAGTTGGCAGGCCAAGGAATAGATGGATAGACAAAGTGAAATCGGAGGTCAGCAAGGGGAATGTCAAGTGGGAGGAAACAGGAACTATACTCTGACAGGAAGAAGTGGCGAGCGCTTGTACACCACACCCGGGAAACTGGAGCTGGAAGATGATGATGATGATGATGATGAATGTTCCTTCTTGCAGTTTCATTGATCTCACTGCATTTGAAAATTGCTTTAGGAAGCAGTTCTCGCTCAGATCTTGTGTTTATTACCCACTCTCTTCACTCCTTGATACTGTTTTCCATGTTACCTTGGATCCCTATTATCTTGTCTAGTTGTCTTTATCTCACATTCATTAGCCTTCTTTGCTGTGATGTCTGTTGTGTGCCTAGGTGCTGAATCAACATCCACCAAATCCTGAACTTTCTTTACTTCCAATTCTTCCACCAATGATGCATCTTCATTGTTATGTAAATGTTTCCAATCATTTAAATATGCACTCCTGATTTCTAAAACCCCTGCAGTATTTCCTGAAGAATGATCACTTTCTAATTTATCTGCTTCTTGCAGAACAATGATATTTGAGCTGCTTATGTTAACAACTGGTAAATTTAATTCGTTGACTGAGCAAGTGCCTGCGTGTTTTAGGCCATGGGTTTGAACCCCATTGTCGGCTGTAGCTTGTTTAAGGCCACAGTTGCTTCCTTCCCACTCCTATCCCAGAGTTGCCATAAGACTTAACTGTGTCGCTGCATTGTAAAGCAAATCTTCTTCCGGGGATATTGTATCAGCAAGTGCTATGCAGTCATGTTCTATGGAAAGAGAATATTTTGTGAAGCTACTTATAAATGTTACAGAAATAATTGTGTTTTCCACACTGTTAATATGTTTTGGAAAATTCAACTTAAAATTCCTATGAAATTTCCTGATGTACATTCATTTTCTCTTTCTGCCAAAGCAGCTAAAGATAATTTCACCAACTTCATTCCTCCACCCTCCAGCACCAGAGCAGGACCATAATTGTGATCCATCACGGGTTGGCTAGTGTTTCAGTTCACGAGCACCAACTGGTGCCGTCAGAATGTGTTCCTTCCTCCGATGAGCTGCTGACATTTTGCTTGGAATGTGTTCCTTCCTCCGATGAGCTGCTGACATTTTCCTCGCCAACAGGATCCACGAATTCTGGATCAGGGACCGCTACCATCACTGGAATTCTCACCGAGTTCCTCAAGAAATTCAAGGCATTTGTCAGTACACAGACCCTTGCACCTAGATAGCTTTGCACCGTCTGCTGAAATGGATAAATACAGATATTTCTCCTTGAAACACACGACACTGATAGCCCAAGGAAAAGAAACGAAGAAAAATCAATAATGACATTCCCGTTAGCAAAATTTTATGGCGCTTTAATATTCAATATCTTGTGATAAACCATTATATGCAACTGATCTGTAGGTTGGTAATTGAGAACATTCAAGTTTTGATAAGTGTTGCTGAGAGGTAGATGAAGTGAGCAAATGCATGAAGAATTCTCACCATTATAAAACCAAGTACACTTACCGGCAAAAGAAGTGAAATGCTACATATTTCACACAAACTTTAATGTTAGTCCATTTGAAACCTTGTAAGTATAGATTAAATGTTATGACATTACAACAATATGTCACTGTATCACAAGTTTCAGTGCAATAATTTATAAACATTGCTGATCTTGACAACGACAACACCAATACGGCCGTTTCCTGCCTTTTGACAAGAATAACCACAAACACCGCTGTCTTAAGGTTTATTCTGTGAATTCTCATGTGGCTTATTTTTGTGGACTTCACGGCTTGTCTACAACAGTTAGTCTCACTTCTATAGCTTTTTCACCTGAAAATGCAACAAGGGCTGGAGAAGACTTAGGAAAGGATTCATAAGTTTTACAGGGATGAAGAGAGAAGAAAGCAGGTTATAAGGAACAGCAGTTACAATATTTATTTGAATAATATTATGAATATAACAATCAGATTAAAGGAAGCAAAAACAACAAAATTTTACAGTTACTGTATATAGTTAAGTGCGTATCCTTGAGCGAAGTAGCCACCGGTTTTGCACATGAAATGGTAAATACGAATAAGATTATTGCCTTATTAAAGCTAGAAAGTCCAGAAGAACTGAACGAAATAGGTACAGTATTTTGTAGGCTGACGAAAGTCAAAAGCAATAATCTAAATTAAAGAAAAACATTGACAAAAATGCTCTAGCTAATTGAAAATTACAAGAAAAATATTAAGTCTAAGAAAGAAGAATTAAACAACAAAAATTTACAATATATGATGGACTATATTAGAAGCTCTTGAAGAGGCTATTTTGCTTTACGTCGCACAGACACAGATAGGTCTTATGGCGACGATGGGATAGGAAAGGCCTAGGAATGGGGAGGAGACGGCCGTGGCCTTAATTAAGGTACAGCCCCAGCTTTTGCCTGGTGTGAAAATGGGAAACCACAGAAAACCACCTTCAGGGCTGCTGACTGTGGGATTCGAACCCACTATCTCCCAGATGCAAGCTCACAGCTGCGCGCTCCTAACCGCACGGCCAACTCGCCCGGTCTCTTGAAGAGGTAAATTTTATAATCCTCCTCCAGGAGAAAAGAGTTCAACAAAACTTTCATTATGAACAGTATTGAAAGCCTTCGGCCTCAAATTCAAATGACTGGTAATAAAATTATGCTGAACAGATTATCACCAACAAGCTGACGAACCAGTCGTTAAAAAAATGTCCTATCAAAGGAAGATCCATAAACACTTATTGTTGTCAACGACCATGCAGGGATGCCGACAAGTACCTTGCCATTGAAAGCAGAGTCCAATCTGCCATTTAATGGATATCTTTGCTTTCGTGTTAAGAGTGAAAGGTCGGCCATGCCAGCGGCAGTCACCTATGCTATCTGTTGCATGACGTGTTGATGACCCAGAGCTACAGCAAGTCCACACATATGTGATGGCAAGGTGGTTGACCTAGTGGCAGAGTACGGTGGAAGGAATGTGGCTGAGTGCTTGCGGCCGAGAGACGCTGATGAATGTGTACCAGCGAGCAGGAGCTAGCGTTATGTAGAGGAATAGAAAGTTCTAGAGACGGCACACGAAAAGTAGCGCTGGGAAACTAATAATTAAATTACTAGAGAGAATACAAAAGACTAACAAAAAATACAAAGTAATCCAAAAAAAAGTCCTGAAGGAATATTAGTGATAACATCACTAAACTTAAATAATAAATTACAAAGAATAGCCAGTCAAAAAATAGAGAACAGTGGAAGGATACTTTATCGGTACCAATCAGCGTGAAAGTTGATGACGACGTGAGCAGTCATGTCCAGGTGATAGTAGCCAATCAAAAATCGAGAATTAATAGCCATAGGGTCAGCATACCCGGCAAGAAAAGAAAGCAAATAGTTTTCACTAATCCTGTGGCATGAATGCACATGATGAGGGGACTTATACTGCATCGGTGGAAAGCTACCAAAAATAGAAAGCATGTTTAAGGTAAGATTAACATCAATAAATAATGAATTTAATCAAAATCGAGAGGTACCGAGATTAATATAAATTTGTTAACAGACTGCACGTTTGTTTATGTGAAGTGGAGGATGGGCAGACGTCTTGTTCTAACGTGTACAGAGAGGACAATGACTACACCAGGAGGTCCATTTCTGGTCGTAGGAGAAGCACTACTGAGCGCTCTCAGGATTGACACACGACAGCTGAGGAGGCAGCAAATATGGGGCACCAATATCAGGAAAACGACAGTCAGAAGGAGATTGTATATAGCGGATTTAAAGTCCAAGAGGTCTGTCACAGGACCTCCGCTTACTCGTGAGCACCGCACCTCTCAATTGCAATTTGCCACCGTTCATCGAAGCTGGTGTAAGGAACAGTGCTGTTCACGAATGAATCCAGATTCTGTGTGAGGGCACCGAATGGAAAGGAGAGAGTATGGAGAAGGTCCGAGGAACATCATTCACCCTGTATTTTCTCTGCAAGGACACCATTCAATGGAGGCTCTGTGAGATCTGAGCTGGGATTACCAATGATGCGCGCACTGAGCTTGTGTTCGTCGAGAATGGAAGTCTAACAGCCCACTGATATATCAAGGATATTTTAGTGGATCGCGTGTTGCCTTTTGCACCTGTCATCGGCGAGAACTTTATCTTGATGCATGACAGCGCTCACCCACACGTTGCTGTTTGTGTACGTGAGTACCTGCATAAAGTTGGTGTAGACTGATTCACAACTAAGTATTTCTTATTTTCCACCTTGTCGATACATTAATTGCTTAAGGCAATTATTGGTTAAAATTGGTACATGTTTAGTATATTATCAACATCTTTAGCCACATAATCCTCTTTAGATGAAAAATTCTAATATGACAAAGTATCAATGCTTGAGAGGAAGTGTCCTTAAAATTAACATAAGAAGATTAAATGACTGCTCGTAGTACCGATCTAAATCTGATGCAGCATTATTATTAACAAATACATTGCAAATGGGAAATATCCTGGTGGCAATGGTCACTTACAGTAATGTAATAATAAAGTAACATTAACATAATTACCCAACAACAACAACAACAACAAACAAACAAGCAAGCAAGCAAACAACAAGAGTGCAACAAGCAAATATATGGAAAGAAAACATTACAAGAATTACTACTAGATTAACATTCTAAATTCAGCATCATCATATACAAATTCGCACAGAACTTAAGTATTTCCAGTGCTTAACACTACGAATTACAATACTATAGATTGAACTTACTATTAGCGTAACACTACAAGTGATAATAAAGTCAAGTTAAAAACACACTACCCAACAACAACAAGCAATTCCATGGAAAAGTATTGCTAGAGATACTACTAGTTTAACATTCTAGATCGAGCATTATCGTAGAAAATTTCTTACACAACTTAACTATTTCCAGTGCTTAACACTACGTCTTACAGTAGCTTATTACTCGCTTAACATTACAATGATAATAAAGTAACGTCAAGAACATAATTACCCTACAAGAACAACGACAGTACAAAAAGCAAATGCCTGGAAAGAAAATATTACAAGAAATACTACTAAACCCTTCCCCTAATCCAAGTTCCCGGTAGCTCCTCAGGGTAAAATATTAACATTGTCCTTAAAATATAATAATATTATCGCAGGTTCCGTGGAAGAGTAAAAGCATGTGCATTAAAATATTATTCAACTCCCAAACTCTACCAATGCATTTCATCATTCGTTATATCACATCAGTAATTCCTGTCATTAATAGTTATATTACCATACAGCTACATATCATTACCTATATTTCAGAATAGAAACTCAGAAATAATCCTTACACTAATTTATTAGCATGCTAACTTTGGATAAAATAAAATAAAATTTAAATATCTCTTATAGAGAAAAGAAAATGGGTATATGATAAATAACCATCTTATACGCATTGATTCTTTCTGTCAACATAGTTGAAATGGGGTCTTCTGTATTCTTACATTCATTATTTGCCATTTATTGCTTCAATGAATTAATTCAATCCATAATTTCACTTTCTTAACTTATGATGCAGCATAAGCAACGAAAAACTAAAGTTCTATCATGTCAATAACATGAATAATGACATTTAATATTCCAGAACTGCTTAACAAAATTGATAATTTGTCATGGGGTTATTTTTTATAAGGTCATTTTCTTTATTTTTGTTGGGATGTGGAGGATTCTTCATATTTGGGGCTTCGTATTCACCTTACGAGATACAAGATAATCAAAAAGTTTCCTCATTGTGGCTTTAAACTGTTACCACACTCTAAAATACTATATTAATTATAAATACTAACTAGACATTGTTATATCAACATAAAGATAACTGAGAAGTCTCCACCTTATCAATACATTTATTTAGTTTAAAGTAGTAAATTCAGTCAGTACTGGTTTCGATCCCTATGGGATCATCCTCAGCTGACACACAAAGAAATAGTTACAAAAACATCACATATGAAAGATTACACCTTGTAAAACTAGTCCAATTAAATCAGACGTTAAAAGTTGTTTGTTAAAATATTAGTGAGTATATCTTTGGTTAAAAGCACCTGCTGTGTGAGGCATATGACCCCACTATGTCTAGACTATAGTACATTAAATGGATTTTACATTTGTTTAAATTAGTGTTTAGGATATTACACTTAATATAATTGATCCATTTGATTCAAACATTCATTCCATTTCAATAAGCATTTCATGTTTGTTCCAATTGGACTAGTTATACAAAAGTGAAATATCCTAAATATCAATGCAAAAAGTGTAAATAATCCTATTGACATTTCATAGATCAGATGCAAAGAAGTGATAAGCCTCAAATAACAAATATTTTCAAGACATTACAACAAACTTACAATTACTTGTGTATAAGTGCAAATTTCATTCTATGTTCAATAATATAGGCACAGTGTGACGATATGCCTTAACAACAACGTACTTTTTAAGCCAAAGATAGGCATATTTATCATTTTAATAAGCAATTCTGAATGTTTGCATCAAATGGATCAATTATATTAAGTGTAATATCCTAAACACTAATGTAAACAAATGTAAAATCCATTTAATGTATAATAGTCTAGACATAGTGGGGTCATATGCCTCACACAGCAGGTGCTTTTAACCAAAGACATACTCACTAATATTTTAACAAACAACCTTTAACATCTGATTTAATTGGAGTAGTTTTACAAGGTGTAATCTTTCATATGTGATGTTTTTGTAACTATTTCTTTGTGTGTCAGCTGAGGATGATCCCATAGGGATCGAAACTGGTACTGACTGAATGATTGTTATATCAATTCGTTCATGACAGTGTTAATCATATATATAATCAATAAGTGCCTTTCATAAAATAATATATCGATATTAACTGTGAAATTGTGCCACTCATTTATATATGTGCTACTATTAATGATGAATAATCTCATTTCATCTACCGCTGTACCAATACTTCGACGTAATTTAACTCCTCAATCTACAGTTTATTTGGGAGACATTCACGTTCTGTAGGGCGATAATTCTTAATGTCCCTACATCTACACCAATAAGTGTCTGAAACTCAATAACTATACATAATCTTTCACGTTATATCACCAATCAACATTAAATCAGCTGGTCTGTAACTCTATGTTCACATCAACATGACCTAACCTCATAGCCTTCATTTTATTTATCATGTATTACCAATACCTATCACATGAATCCGTAACAACAACTTCCTTCATTTAACCTTACGACGAAACAAACATTACATCTGAATACTCTCATTACTACACATTTCTCATATACCTCTTCTTATTGATCCTTCTGAATATATATATTCTCATTTCGCTTCCTCTAAATATCATCTTTGTTACGGTTCGATACTCCCTCAATGATATGTTCTTCGTAATAAATGCGTATTCCCAATATGATTCATCTCTTCGTATAATAAAGTCAATTTGGTTTACTCAAAAACTAGATTATACTCTGCAATTCATGTATACTCTTCTCAATCTCCCCCAGTTCATAGCTAAATAAACTTTCTGTGTAGATTGGTACGTTAAAATCGATTTACACTCTTCACGTATGTTGACAGTAACCTATCATTTCATTTTGAGTATATCTGCTACTTAAATTGGCACACACTTGCACTTAAATGCTTAAGATCTACCACTGACATCAAAATTTGGCACATATAATTCGTTTATAGGTAATACTCCACTGCTTTTAATTTACTACAACAACTACTATTAATTTTTAATATTGGAAACTTATCTCTTATCTCGTCTCGTCTGCGGCAGCTGTTGGCTCCTGCTTGTATGCTATGCCATCTCTGTGTAGTTAGATTCCACCTCCGGACATGCCACATCTGGTTACTGGGCATCACAGTATTGGTCTCCGTCATAGTAGCTTGGGCAGTCTTCCTCCACCAGCTTAGGCGGTTCTCATCATATTGGTGGTGTCCGTGCAAGAGGAAAACAATATTATACGGGCAGAATAAATAGCTAATTCTTTCATTTTAAGCCTTTTAATAGACATGAATAAATGCTATTGTTTTCTCTTATATCTCGAAATTGTGCCCTTCTATGAATTCAAATGCGACTTATTCTCATTAAATAGATCTTTTTCTTCACGTTGACTAGTGCTTCTAGTTATTATTTCCGTTATTCTTGATTATATTCAGCCACTTACAGTCCTAGAATTCACCCTTTCTCTTCAATTTTGCACCGGTCCGTATATTCCTTTTCTCCAATATTTTAAAATTGTAATGTATATGTTTCTCCACGTCTTGACTTAATCTTTAGCCGTGAATGATTGAATTCTTCGCCAATATTTATATTTTTACTTCATAGTTCTCTTCCTGTTCCCTGATTAACAACCTCTTCTTGGTTCCAAGTGGATTACTTTTTTAAAAGTGATCTTCTTTCTCAAGGTAGTAAGAATTAATTGAATTCAATTATTTTTCAAGACAATAGTTGTTCCAACTTGAAACTTCTTTTTGATGGTCTTTTATAAGTCTCCGCCTTCTAACTGAGATTAACTTGCATCTTGGTGATACTTCGTATGTGTTTGTACTGCATGAAGCTGGCGCGCGCCATTTCTGTGCCTCGACTGTAATGTAATGGTACACTACTAATTTAAGTTTAAAATTCTAAATCCATCATCATCATATACAAATTCACACAAAACGTAAGTATTTCCCGGTGCCTAACACTACAGCTTACAATACTATAGGTTGAACTTACTTCTAGCTTAACATTATCAGTGATAATAGAATAAAGTTAAAAGCATTGGTAATTACCCAACAACTACAACAACATGAGTACAACAAGCAATTCCCTGGAAAGAGAATACCACAAGAAAAAACTCCTAGTTTCACAATCTAAACCAAGCAGAAAATCACAAATTCAGTGTCCGTAATTTACAACTTTTACTTTTCACTTTACACTAGCACTAATGGTCTTCTTAAATGACTTTATAGCAGAAGGGAATCTATCAAAGACTGCTGCAGGTAACAATCCCTTATGGTTCTGTTAACGAAGGAAAACTTGCCCACGTCCGTATGCTGGTTTCTGGCCCTAATTTTATGCTTATGATCATTTCTCGATAAGTATGCGGGAAGTTCCACAGGCAGCCTTTCCTGTATAGCTCTTATAAAGACCACACAGGCAAAGCTCTAGTTCTAGGTTCAAGACTTTCCCAATTAATGGTATTACTCCTATACCCGGTTACGAAACGCATCACTCTTTTTTGAACTTTTTCTAAGGAATTTATTAAACCCACCCTACGCGGATCCCAGCACACAGATCCATATTCGAGAATCGGTCTTACCAAGCATTCATAAGCTCTACTTTTGGCACCGGAATTAGCTTTCTTGAGATTCCGCATAATAAAATGTAACGATCCCCAGGATTTCTTAACTACATTTTCCACTTGTTTGACCAGTTTAAGTCTTTTCTAATACTAACACCTAAATACTTACAACAATCAACTTCAACAACGCTTTCTCCTCCAATTTTGTAATCCCTCTTTCCTTTCATATTCTTTTTACTGAAACACAATTTCTTGCTTTTTCTGTTGTGGATTTTCATTCGATTTTCACGTGCCCATTTTTCAATTGTATCTAAATCGTGCTGAAGCAATAGTTCGTCCTCCTCTGTCTTTATCTCCCGATACATGACACAATCATTGGCAAAGAGGTGCAAAGCAAAGCAAAGTCATCTCCGTACAGGCCATGAAGACCCTTGGATTGGTGGAAGGTAAAGGCTTCCACTATTCGTAACCTCGGCACTTGATGGAGTAGAGTGGTTAGCTCTATGCCCGGCCGCCTTAACCCCCAGGAATTAACCTGGTACTCATTTTTGGTGTAGGCTGAGTGAACCTCAGGGCCATGTGCACCTCCGGAAGTGGAAATCTCGTTTCTTAAATGTTACGACTTCCTGACAGGGATAAGAACCCACGTCCTTCCGGGCGAACCGAGCACGCCTTTACCGCCTCGGCCTTTACCCCTGGCAAAGAGGCGCACTTTTGATTTTATCGAAGTAAGCTCAGTTGTTCTTCAATTGGATAACAGCATCTTTAAGGAGCCAGCATATACTAATCTCCTTATCCAGCAACTCAAGGATTCCTATCTATAACATTTTTTAATGCGCACTGGACTTTTTATGAATCTCTTTCATAGAGTTATTTTTAACTTTTGTCAATACGACAATAACGTACGGGAAGGTTATTTATTATGCTCGCATAATTGTGACATGTGCCGTCCATGAGTAATTTCGCACATACTGCCAATAATTCCCATGTGGAGTACCAATTATTGTTCCGACCAATCCGACACACGACGACTGTCTCCATTATTATTCTTCTCCTATTATTATTATAATTATCATTATCATTATTGTTTGATTATTATCATTTATTTTGATTATCATAATTTATTTTGATTATTATCATGTATCATCCAGGATTATTATATGCTAACATTCGTCGACGTTTCAAACGAAGGGTCATGTTTCCTCGTAATTAATCTGCACAAATTTATTATTAGTTTTATCATAAATTATTATTATTACTATTATTATTATTATTATTATTATTATTATTATTATTATTATTAGTGGAGATCATCATTTTCGTAACACTCAATCATCATCTATTTAATATTTTCATTTCATTTCACCATTATTATTATTCTCAGAAATAATATTGTAAGTTCTTCTTCTTATGCTACTTCAAATTATTATTATGTCCGACTCATTGGCTGAACGGTCAGCGTATTGGCCTTCGGTTCAGAGGGTCCCGGGTTCGATTCCCGGCCGGGTCGGGGATTTTAACCTTAATTGGTTAATTCCAATGGCATGGGGTCTGGGTGTATGTGTTGTCTTCATCATCATTTCATCCTCATCACGACGTGCAGGTCGCCTACGGGCGTCAAATAGAAAGACCTGCACCTGGCGAGCCAAACCCGTCCTGGGATATCCCGGCACTAAAAGCCATACGACATTTCTTTTCAATTATTATTATTATTATTATTATTATTATTATTATTATTATTATTATTATTATTATCATCGTCCTCATCATCATCATTATTATTATTATTACCTTTTAAATTTTAATGTTCAATTCTTCACATGTCAAATTCCATATGAACAACCAAGATCCGATTTCACATCGGTCGGGATGCAATAACGGTCTTCGAACTGCAACCTTACTTTATTTTGTACTGTTATTAACTTATAGGAACACTCTGTTCTCCCAAGACAAATCTCAAATCCCATGACCCCTCGCGGCTGGGAATCTCCATCCAGTACCTGTGAGCGCTAAATTATTCTTTCCTTCTCATTTGAAGTCCATTTATTTCACTGAAACTCTTCAAACATTTTATTTAGTAATCCTCGGTGCGTGGACTCATCTGCCACTTGTAACACCGGAATGGGCATATAACATCAACGTAGGCCTTCCGAAATAAAAAATGGGCTTAACCCTCTCTGGGCCTTCAACATAACGTGACCATCATATATTAGTGCCTCTATTGCTTCTAAACAACTTATTTGATTATTATGGAGTCAAAATCATTAAATCAACAAATAATATCAAAATCAACTTTACTGCTTGAATTAAAAGCTTCCACGTGCCATATGTTTCTCCACATTTAAATTACTTTAACTTGCAAACTCACAAAGCATTATGATTATTATTTCACTTTTACTTGCAAACTCACAAAGCATAATTATTATTATTTCTTATGACCTTCCGTACACAAACACATAATTACACACCCTGGCACTTTCATATATCTGGATTTCTGGTAACAAATATGCATAACTATGGTACAAATAATCACCGCCGTGATTGAGAAATCTAAATAAGCTGGGTTAGCATAAAGAAAAACCTAACACTAGTACGCCTAGTACGCCTCTTCAGTGATGCCTAGGCCATCTATGACAGCTGATGGCAGAGCTGTTGAGGATCCAACCAGCCTTAGGGCTGAAGACTGAACATACATACATATACAACCCATATTTACATTATATACAACAAACAAATAAATAGTCTAACCCATAATTACGTTAATGTAAATTAGTTCATCCATCTATCTTAAATAAAATAATGGATTCGTTAAGCGATCCATGCGTTACGTTAAGTAACCATCATTAATTTACATATATCCCCGTCTTATCGCAATAACATCCCCAAATATATCAAATCTGTGTATTCATTCCTCTGTAGAATTCCAGTGTCTCATGGCGATTGAGAGGCCCCATGGCCCCATATTCGTCTACTCGTTCATCTTGCTGGACTTGACCCATTACACTTTCACAGTTGTATTTCTTCGCTTATGCCCGAACCATAATCCTTGACATTTACGACAATGTGTCGTTTTATTCAACTTGGCGCATTTCGCGATTGTCAGCCGGCACTTCCCGAAATATTCCTAGGCCGTCTAGTGTTCACCGCGCTTCTACAGTTTCCTGCTCTGGATAATTGTTTTACCGTCTATCTTGAAACTTATTCATTCAGGCTCTGCACACTGCCTTCATAAAATACTATCGGCTTTCTATTGATAATTTATTTTCAATCACTGAAACTTTTATAAATGTATAAAATTCATCATAAAGTTATACTGATATTAACACTCTGTACTATGAATAATATCACTGTCCGTCTCCACTTCCATAATGACTCACGTACTTTCGGCGTGGAAACGTCTCTGTGTACTCGCAGCTCTAACTGACTGACTTAAAATGTGTCTTGAAGTGTCAAAGTGTGTTTGTGAGGTTCCAGTCCACAATGAAATTGAAATAATAAATAAGGTAGTTCAACGTATTCAATACAAATAAGTACGAAATGTAGTGTTACATTCCTATTTAATTATAAGTGGAAGCGGTACCGGTTTCGACCCCAAGCCAAATAAAACGCAAAAAACAATCCATGGGTAAGAAATAAATTAAATATCAAGTCCCCACGAAAACAGTTGAAGAGGCAAAGTAAAACAACGGGGATAGGCACTGTAAAATTCAGAAGAAGTAGAAGGTAAGTCACTTAAAAGAAGCAAGGCGCAATCTTCTGAACAGCAGCATAGCACACGCAAAGTTCGGCATTGTCTCATAATGTTTACGAGAAGCGGAGAACAGTTAAATGAGCCAGCTTGCATACACTATCGGGCGCGAAGTCACAACACAATCCAACAAATGTGAAGATGCAAAATCGTGCAGAAGCCGAAGACGAGTAGCTCAATTGAAGTAAATTGCCAGCTCCCGAAGATCAGTGCGACATATTCAACGTCAAGCACTGTGCTTTCAAACGCCGACTGAACTTGATGAATAGCTTAATGATCCAGTATTTGCTTCGGTCGCAAAAATGTACATAAATATATATATAATACAATTCAATATAATTGAAATATGTAACTAGGATCTTGTAGATATTTTAGAACAGTTGACATAAAAAAACAATTGTGAAGAGAAAAATGGTAAAAAGCGCAATACCAGAAACAAATGAAAAACATATATGCACAGTGCGCTATTTCTTGAAGAATAAAATTCAGGTTGTAATTGAAGTAGTCAAAGTCAGCGCAAGGCATGAGTTAAAATTTTAACGTGAAAACCCAAAATGCAGGTGGCAATATAGTATTTATTTATTTACATTTTATGGCCTTCATTGGACCACTCAAATAATTTCTTAGTTTCCTGTCAGCCCAGTACTTCTTCATTCTCTCTGATCTTATCCTTCTTTCTTCATCGGAAATCACCCTTCCTATTGTCTGTTTGTAGATTCTGATTTGCAGTCTGGTTTGTTTGTCTGTGAGTTTCTTGATTTTGTCAGTTTTGTTTCTTAGGTCTTCCGCTGTAATTTGTAGTTCATCCATATCTTCCTTGATTTCTGTAATCCACTTAATGTTGCACTTACTAGGCAATATAGTATATTAGTATACAGTTCAGTTCGGAAAGTAGGTTTTTTTTAGAGGAGAGGTGAAAAGAAAAGATAGGATAACTTAATAAAGGAAGAAGGTTAGTAGATAAGAGAAGATTAAAAGGACTTGAAGTTAAAAGATCATGGGAAAGGATAAGATAGGGAAATAAAGGAGGGGTAGTTTAGTGTGGGTTAAGAGGGTGGGTTATTGGAGGTAGAAAATGTGGGTAGGAACTTCAGGCATGGAAAATTGAATTCGGGTTTAGAAATTTAGAATTTTTGAGAAGAAGAATTAGGAAGTCAAACAGGATATTGGGTTTTTCAGAAATGTCGTTTAAATTGAAATTAGGGTTGAAGTATTGGTCAAGGTGAATAAAACAATTTTCTGTAGTGTTTAGGAGGGGACCTTTGTTAACGATTGTAAGTATTTTTATATCTTTTTCAATATTAGTGAAATTATGCTTGGAGTCTTGTATGTGTTGTCCTATAGCGGAGAATCTGTTGTATTTAATGGCGTTTGAAATGAGATGGGATAGGAATGTGGACGAGTTTAATTGAGTGAATTAGGATATGTACAAGGTTTAGGTAGGATAGCACGAGGAATGTAGTGGACTGTAGGTAGTATAGGACACGAGTAGGTAGCCGGTTCATATCACTGGATTCCTGTGGAATTATTAACAAGATATATTTACACACTTAGGTACACAATACAAGAACACTCGCTACACACATTTAAATTTACATAAACTCCGAATATGCTAGTTGCGTTGACTGCTATGTCATCGTCCTCACTACACGACAGCCTGTCCGTATCCGTCTCATCTCACTCACTCACTTAAGTCTCGTCCCCGGAAGTGGCCGGTAGTCTACCGCATCCTTGTGGCAATACAAATAGCACTGTCCATCTGACCTCTGGGGAGGGCTTGCAAAATTAGGGCTAAATTAAAGTGGAAGCAAACAGGCAAATTTGATTCTGTTAACCAAACATGCTGCCCGCCAAAAAAGGGTTAAACACTTTTTTCACACACAAACACAAAAGGAACAATTGTGAAGAAAACTACAGTACAAACACACAGTGTTGAGATATAGTCTCCTTGAGAAGTGGGAAGTGTACAAAGTTTTGAAATGGGCCTTTTGAACACTCCAGAAGAAGTACGGATAGTAGCGACGCGTACTAGTCCATCAGCACCAGGGTAGACCTGATCAATTACCGCAAGCTCCCAACACAGTGGGGGGGGTGTTGTCTTCCTTGACAATTACTAATGTGCCAGGTTGCACATTATTATTTGATAGTGTCCATTTACTCCGCTGCTGCAGATGGGAGAGGTAGTCTGTTGACCACGCCTTCCAGAATCCTTGGAGCTGCCGTTGTAGTTGCTGCCATCTAGACAGTACATTGAGGTGTACATTACTCAGATCTGGTTCAGGAAGGGTAGTGATAGGTCTTCCAATAAGAAAGTGACCGGGAGTGATAGCAACTAGATCGTCGGTATCATCGGATAGGGGGACTAGAGGCCTAGAATTAAGACATGCTTCGATTTGTGCTGTGAGTGTTGCCAGTTCTTCAAAGGTAAGGAATGCCGTTCCCATCACTCGTCGAAAATGATGCTTGAATGATTTGACACCAGCCTCCCAAATGCCTCCAAAGTGTGGAGCCTGAGGCGGAATGAAGTGCCACTGAATGCCTTCAGTGCTAGCGAAGGTTGAGATCTCTCATTGATGATGTTGTTCGTCAAACAATCTCTGCAGTTCCCGAAGTTCCTTGTCGGCGCCTACAAAGTTTCTGCCATTGTCCGAATATATGTGCTCAGGTCTCCCTTGTCGTGAGATGAAGCATTTGAGAGCAGCAAGAAAGGCCTGGGTAGTCATGTTGCTAACAATTTCCAAGTAAATAGCCCTAGTAGCCAAACATACAAAAACTGCTATGTAACATTTCAACTTTGCACTGTTTTTACGAGAGTCTGATTTTATATACAATGGGCCAGCGTAGTCAGTCCCGCAGTGTAGGAATGGATTGGCAGGTGACACTCTGTAGCTTGGCAATTGACCCATTAGTTGCTGGGCGTTTTTTGCCTTGAGCTTATGGCAGATAAGACAATGGTGGTATTCCTTCCGTTTGTTATCCAGTATTGCTGTCGAAGAGAAGAAAGTAGCAATTGACACATTCATCGATGTTCATTCTCGATAATCAATTTAGTTAGATGATGACTTGGGGGTAAGGTTATTTGATGCTGTTGGTTGAAAGGGAGCTCCGATCATTGTAATCTGCCCCCAACTCGAAGAAGTCCTTGCTCGCAGAGAAATGGATTAAGGGATATAAGCTTGCTCTTCTTACTAATCGCCTTTGTAGTCCGAAGGGCATCAATCTCTGCACCATATGCTGATGCTTGGCCACTCTTGATACATGCATATAGTCCACAACGTAACTCTTGAAGGTCTAATTCGCCAGTCTTCCTTTCCATAGGACGAAGTTTGGCATTGGTGGCAAATCTGAGGCAGTATGCTGTCACCCTCTGCAGTCGTGCAAGCTTAGAGAATCGCTTCATGAACTCATCTTCAGGTTGAAGTGCTAAGAGACTGACCACTGGCTTCCGCTGTTCTGGGATGTCCTGAGTCTCCGCAGAAGGGATTGATTCAGGCCATGACAGAGTATCCTCCACAAGCCACGGTGGTCCATTCCACCAGAGTGATTTAGCGATGAGGATGTCTGGGGTGAGTCCTCGTGAAATCAGATCCGCAGGATTATCTCCTGAAGCAACGTGCTTCCAGTCTGCAATTGATGTGCTGTCTTGAATCTCTGCAACTCTGTTGGCAATGAAAGTTTTCCACCGTGTAGGCGATGCTGCAATCCATGAAATAACTATAGTTGAATCTGTCCATAAATGGATGCTGCTAATAGACAAATTTAAGATTGATGTCACCCTCTTGAGAAGACGAGCTAGAAGCAATGCTCCACATAACTCTGGACGAGGAAGGGAGACCTTTTTCAATGGGGCGACCTTTGACTTAGCCTTGTGATACACTCACCCTGTTGATTTTCCGATCTTATATAAATGCAGCATCCATAACCCTTCTTAGATGCATCCGAAAACCCATGCAATTGAATGTTAGCGACAGTGCCTTCCGCCAACACTAGTCTGTTGATTCGAATTCGACTAACAAGAGGAAACTGATTTTTCAGTTGCTCCCAGAAATGAAGTAGTTCTGTCAGTAGCTTCTTATCCCAACCTAAGTGCAGTTGCCAGAGTTGCAGCAGGAAATATTTGCAGGAGATGATGAATGGACCCATCAGTCCCAATGGATCGTATATTGATGCTATGACTGCAAGTACTTTCTTTTTGTAACAGGTCCGTTGACGTCAGTTCACCCAGTACCATTCACAATCTGCAGCTGATCAGTGGCAGGATGCCACAAGCTGCCTTGGGTAGACTGATAGACTCATCCATAGGTCGCTGGTTCAGATCCGGCCCGGAGGACCATGAAATGAGGTGGGATAGGAATGTGGACGAGTTTTAATTGAGTGAATTAGGATATGTACAATGTTTAGGTAGGATAGCACGAGGAATGTAGTGGACTGTAGGTAGTATAGGACACGAAGTAGGTAGCCGGTTCATATCACTGGATTCCTGTGGAATTATTAACAAGATATATTTACACACTTAGGTACACAATGCAAGAACACTCGCTACACACATTTAAATTTACATGAACTCTGAATATGCTAGTTGCGTTGACTACTATGTCATCGTCCTCACTACACGACAGCCTGTCCGTATCCATCTCATCTCACTCACTCACTCACTTCAGTCTCGTCCCCGGAAGTGGCCGGTAGTCTACCGCATCCTTGTGGCAATACAAATAGCACTGTCCATCTGACCTCTGGTGAGGGCTTGCAAAATTAGGGCTAAATTAGAGTGGAAGCAAACAGGCAAATTTGATTCTGTTAATCAAACAGCGTTGATATGTTCGGAGTATCTGATGTTGAAGTTGCGGCCAGTTTGTCCGATGTACGAGGAGCTGCATTCGTTACATTTGAATCTGTATACTCCAGATTTAGAAAAAGCATAAGATTTATTTAGTGATTTAGAGTTGTATAATATATCAAGATTTCTGTTATTGGTTCTAAAAGAAATTTTCATTTGTTTTTTAAGAACTTTAGTTATTTTATAAGCATCTTGAGTGAAAGTAGAAAATGCAGTGGGTTTGGTTTTGTCTTTTGATAACGTAGTTTTAGGACAGTGTTTGAATTTGTTGATGATACGGTTTATGAAAGAGTTGTTAAAGCCATTAAATTTAGCGATATTATCGATGGTGTTCAATTCATTATTTAAATCTTTTTTGGACATAGGGGTGTTGAAGGCACGAAAAATTAGGCTGTTGTAAGTAGCACGTTTATGTACTTGAGGGTGTGAAGAATCTTGCTGTATTGTGGTTGCTGTTTGGGTTGGTTTTCTGAAAATTTTGTAAGTTAAAGAAGAAGGATGTCTAGTTATAGTTAAGTCTAGAAAATTAAGAGTTTTGTTGTGTTCTGATTCAAGAGTGAATTTAATGTTAGAGTCAATGTTGTTGAGAAGAAGAAGTGTAGAGGCTGCGTTGGTTGATTCTTCATTTAAAATTACTAATGTGTCATCAACATATCTGGCCCAAAAGTGGATTTTAGAGAAATTATTATTATTAATTTTTGTGCTTTTTAAGAATTCGAAGTATATTTTAGCTAGAATGCCTGAAGCTGGTGAGCCCATAGCTAAACCATCTTGTTGGTAAATGGTGTTATCAAAGGTGAAATAATTATTGTTGAGAACCAATTTTAAGATAGACATGAAGTCTTGAATTTCTACTCAGATTACTGAATTTGTTTAAGTTGTTGTTTATTATAGGGAATAATTTGGAAATTGAAATACTAGGATACATGTTTATGATGTCAAAAGAATGGAGATAAAAATTTGGTTGGATGTCAAAGTTCTTTAATTTGTCAATTAATTCAGAAGTGTTTTTGATAGATTTGTTGGATAAAAATTGATAATTTTTTAGTAAAAATGTTTGGATGAATTTAGAAGTATTATATAAGGGACTGGGTCTGTAAGTTAATTGATTATTGGGCGGATGGGAATGTTACTTTTATGAATTTTTGGAAGGGTTTTGGCAGTGGGTAGGCCTGGGTTCATGTTTATTAATTTAGTTTTTTCTTGATCTGTGAGGAGAAAGGAAGTGTTTTTTAAGGTCTGATTGAGCAGGCGTTGGATTTCAGTGGTTGGGTCTTTTTTTGTTATAGAAAAAGAAGAGTCATTGAAGAAATATTTAGTTTTAGCTATGTAGTCAGTTTTTTCCATTATGACAGTGGTGTTGCCTTTATCAGATTTGGTAATGATGAGATTATTGTCATTGATTTTCTTTTTAAGATCTAAAATGAGTTTATTGTCACGTTGAATTGCAGTAGATACCGCCCCTGGTCATGACCGTGTCCTAGTACGACACGGTATGCGAATTAAAAATAGGAAAGAATTTCCACCAATCAATACTTGTTTTTTTATTGCTTATATTAAGCTACAGGACCGGTTTCGACCCCATATACAAGGTCATCTTCAGCTGAACCATGAATACATATTTATATGATGAAGCTTTGATTAAATTGCATTGTCAAAGGAATGTTATATGATGTGCATTTAGTCACATACAAATGGGGCATGTCTTATCGTGAATTGGCATATATGTTAGTATGTACAATATTGCAACTGTATGTCTAAAATATTATGTTGAGGTCCTAAAATTAGTGTATAAAACATATCTTCACTTAAACTAACTTATATATATGTACAGGATAAAATACAATATATAAAAAACATTTCATGCACATGAACATTCGTATCTTGCTTGTTGGTCAATTCATCAACTCTCGTATTTAAGTCCCATTTACATTTGTACACTCAGCTGCTGTTCTTGGAGTTTAAAAGATATGGTTGTAAAATTGCATGAGTAAAAGATTAGTCTTCATGTGGGATAAAACAGTTTCCAATTAAAAAAAAAAAAAAAGGTTGCCAGATGTATGGATAAAATTCGGCTAAAATACGTTCAGCTCTGTTATGTATGTTGCCTTATGTTAGAATCAAATCTTGTTGTCCTGTGGCGTCCGTAAAATTGGGTTCAAAGTAATGGCTCCTTTCCCATTTGTAGCTGTGCAATGGTGTTATGTTTATTATTGTTGGTGTAGCCGAGTTGCGTTTGACGTACACTACACTACAAGCTCGCACGTCAAATGCAACTCGGCTACACCAACAATAATAAACATAACACCATTGCACAGCTACAAATGGGAAAGGAGCCATTACTTTGAACCCAATTTTACGGACGCCACAGGACAACAAGATTTGATTCTAACATAAGGCAACATACATAGCAGAGCTGAACATATTTTAGCCGAATTTTATCCATACATCTGGCAACCTTTTTTAAAATTGGAAAGTGTTTTATCCCACATGAAGACTAATCTTTTACTCATGCAATTTTACAACCATATCTTTTAAACTCCAAGAACAGCAGCTGAGTGTACAAATGTAAATGGGACTTAAATACGAGAGTTGATGAATTGACCAACAAGCAAGATATGAATGTTCATGTGCACGAAATGTTTTTTATATATTGTATTTTATCCTGTACATATATATATATATAAGTTAGTTTAAGTGAAGATATGTTTTATACACTAATTTTAGGACCTCAACATAATATTTTAGACATACAGTTGCAATATTGTACATACTGACATACATGCCAATTCACGATAAGACATGCCCCATTTGTATGTGACTAAATGCACATCATATAACATTCCTTTAACAATGCAATTTAATCAAAGCTTCATCATATAAATATGTATTCATGGTTCAGCTGAAGATGACCTTGTATATGGGGTCGAAACTGGTCCTGTAGCTTAATATAAGCAATAAAAGAACAAGTATTGATTGGTGGAAATTCTTTCCTATTTTTAATTGTGTAATTCGTCAATACAGAAATGAAGATTATAGATTACGATACGGTATGCGAAATCATAGCAATCATTGTGACTCAAATGCTTTCAACAGGCAAAATACCCCAGTGTCTAAAGAGTGCTAGAACCGTGTTGATACATAAGAAAGGCGATGTCAAATGTCTGTCAAACTGGAGACCGGTAACAATCTGTTTGGTAATTAGACGTGTTATTGAAAGGGTATTAGATCAGCATTTGCGCTCCTTTGTAACTTTCAATGAACACCAAAGAGACTTTAATGACCAGCCAGGATGCCTTATAAATACTTCTATTCTAAGAGGACTCCTCAAGACAGCAAAGACAGATAAGCAAGATATTACCTTGATTTTTTTAGACATATCAAAAGCCTTCGACAACATCGGACATCAGCACCTAAATCTAACACTAGCTGCCGAGCCACTCCCATCTAAACTGAAGGAACTAATCATCAATTTACAGACTGACAATACAACACACATCGAAACCACTAAGGGTAAAACGAAGCCAATTTGCTTGTTGAGAGGGACTTATTCAGGGATCACCATTATCGCCAGCATTGTATAACCTGGCCACAGATTTCATTTTTGATGAGATAACAGAAGAAAACCTACTACAAGCATATGGCAAATCAGTTTCTGCAGAATTACCCCTTCTTAGTATTGTTGGTTTCGTCGATGACACAGTCATTGTTGGCAAAAATAAGGAAGCAGCTCTCGAGTTGACACGCTATCACGTTGTTCCAGGAAATCGGTCTACAGATAAATGCCAACAAATTGCAGGCATACGTATTGAAAAGAGGAAGCTCATGGATGGAGTGCTTGATATTCATGACAATTTTAGGATCAGTACTATTAAAGAAAGAGAAGAAATTCAATATCTTGACATCACTTTTAACTTAACACTCACCTTTGATGCAAACACTTCTTTAAGAACCTTGCACAAGAAATTAGATGCGCTTACAGCCTCACCTTTATTAAAGGTAGATCAAAAGTTCATTGTTTCGAACAAAGCAGTCAGCCCTACTCCGTGTATGCTTTTCAAACCGCTGAAATTAGACAAGTACCTCTTAGCTTCCTGAAAACCACCGACAAAATGGTAAAGAGCTCCCTAAAGGAAATTTTGCAATTACCCACAGATACACCTGATAGTGCTCTGTATTCTGATTTAAGATTCAAAGGCCTCGGACTTTTCAAAGCATGCTGGGAAGTATATCTGCAACAAATAAGCGCATGCAACGTTCTTCGCCGAGCCAGCAATAGCTACGTTTTTAAGATGCATGATCTGACATCCGAAACGACGCATTGTCTACAGGCCCTCAACATCACAGATATTAACCGATTCTCCAATAAAGACAGTGACCTTCCAAATCCAAGAAAAATCCGCCAAGAACTTCTAGACCAACACTTCAATAAAGACAAAAACCTCAACGAGATAATAGATATAAAAAACCTCCTTTATGAACAAATTCCCACTTTGCTACAAAAAATGAATTTTCAAGGCAACAACTTGTCAAAAATCTTTCATACCACATTAACTAACTCACCCAGCACGTCAACAGTTACCCTCCTCCCCCCCCACCTCCCCCATTTCCACCAATTCCCCCACACGCAATCACAGCAAGCCCATACCTCCTCCCACCCAAACACTTCCCCCTCCACTACGACCCCATCGATACAAGTAATAATAATAATAACTTAAATGTTTCCACCTTTTCAATACAATATATTCACAAATTTACAAAATTATACGGTACTAGTTTCGACCCATCTAGGGGTCATCATCAGCCGTATTGAAGCAAAGATCATTTGTGGCGAAATCCTAAGACAATATTATTTTAAAGAATAACAAGTGAAATGAGATGTTATGGTAATAGTTAATAATACAAGGAATATACATAATAAGAGGTTTTTAACAAAGAATAAAGTATAAATGGGGTGTTGTAAAAATTATAATCATGGAAATCAGTAAGTTCTTGTATTGAAATGAAATATGGCTTAGGAAGAGGGCTTAAGGTGGGGCTGAAGGGTGCGGGAGAAAGTGTAATTGTCTTGGAAAAGTACCTTTGATTAAATTTAGGATTGAGTTTAGGTTGGCTGCATTATTGTTTCTGAGGAAAGTGATAAATAGATCGAAGAGTATGTTGGGTTTCTCTGAGATTTCATTGAGATTGTGACTGGCATTAAAGTATTGGTCTAGGTGTATGTAGTAATTTTCCATTATGTTCAGTAAAGGGCCCTTGTTTGCTAATACGAGGATGTCCATGTCTTGTTCAATATTGGTGAAATTATGGTTATAATCTTGCATGTGTTGGCCGATGGCTGAAAACTTGTTGTATTTTATTGCGTTAGTGTGCTCGTGGTATCTGATAATGAAGTTTCTCCCGGTTTGCCCGATGTAGGTTTTTTTACAGGTGGTACATTTGATCCTATAAACTCCTGATTTTAAAAAACTGCTGGTCTTGTTGATGTGTGAAGTATTGTATAAAACATTCATGTTCTTATTGTTGGTTTTGAAGGCTATTTTAACGCCTTGTTTCTTAAAGATGTTGGTTAACTTGTAGATATCATTGTTGAACGTGAAGGTGGAAAATGTTAGAGGTTTGGTTATTTCTTTTTTGAGGGTAGTTTTTGGGCGATGTTTGTGTTTATTGATTATCCTTTCTATAAAATGATTGCTGAAGCCGTTGAATTTTGCGATTCCGCGGATTGTGTTGAGTTCGTTTTTTAGATCTTTATTGGACATAGGTATGCTGAAGGCTCGGTGAACTAGGCTGTTGTATGTGGCTCGTTTGTGGGACTGGGGGTGCACTGAATCTTGGCGAATGGTGGAGGCTGTTTGAGTGGGTTTTCTGAAAATTTTATAACTGAAAGAATCTGAGTTTCTAGTGATGGTTAAATCTAGAAAGTTGATTTTTTGATTTGATTCGGATTCTAGTGTGAATTTGATATGAGGATCAATATTGTTGAGTCTTAAGAGGGTGGTGGGTGCGTTAATTGATTTCTCATTCATGATTACAAAGACATCGTCGACATATCTGGCCCAAAAGAGAATGTTTTCGAATTCGTTGTCAATTTTGGTGTATTCGAGGAAGTCCAGGTATATTTCTGCTAAGATACCTGAGGCCGGTGACCCCATTGCCAAACCATTTTGTTGATATATGACATTGTCAAAAGTGAAGAAGTTATTGTCGATGATAAGTTTTAATATTGTGATAAAGTCTTGTATCTCTAGTTTGCTTAAGTGGCTGTTTTTGTTTAAATTGTTTATAATTATCGGAATTAATTTTGATACTTGTATGCTTGGGTACATGTTTACAATATCGAAAGAGTGGATGGAGTGATCCGGTTGCAAATTGAACTTGTTTAGTTTTTCTACTAGCTCAGATGTGTTTTTAATAGACTTTTTGGATAAGAATTGATAATTTTTTCTTAAGAAACATTGGATGAATTGTGATATTCTGTATAAGGGGCTTGGTCTATAGTTGATAATTGGCCGGATGGGAATTCCGGTTTTGTGAATTTTGGGAAGAGCTTTAGCAGTGGGGAGTCCTGGGTTCATATGTATGAGTTTGGATTTTTCCTGTTCGGTAAATAAAAATGAAGTGTTTTTAAGAGTTTGTTTAAGTAGTTTTTGAATTTTTTGGGTGGGGTCTTTTTTGATTATGGAAAATGAGCTGTCTGTGAAAAAGTTTTTTGTTTTTTCAATATATACTTTTTTATCCATGATAACTGTTGCATTGCCTTTGTCAGCTTTGGTTATGATGAGTTCGTTGTCTTTAATTTTCTTCTTGAGGGCGTATATGCGCTTTTGTTCAGCAATTTTTTCTTTATTATTGAGGTTATTTGCGGGGTTGGTTAAATTGTGGAGGATATCAGTCAGTTTCCTTTTAACATCGGTTCTAACCTCATTTTGCGTGTCTTCCGGTATTTTGCTGATGGCTAGCTCTGATTCTGTGATCATAGTAGCGGCTATGTTGAGGCTGTTCAAGTTTGGCCAGTTGTGTTTCGGTCCTTTGGATAAAGTTAAGTGTTCACTTTCACTTAAGGGCGTGTTAGATAGATTTACAACAGCTGGATGAAACTGCGTACGAACGAACGTGTTACTATTGGAGTTTCTAGTTTGTTGGTTATGTAGTTGGCAGTTTTTTAGCCTGTTGAGTTTATTCTCCAAATTTGACTGTTTTTTGGCTAGTTCGTAGAATAATTTGTTCTCTACTTCTTGATAGAATAGTGTCCATTGTGCGTTTGAAAGTAGTTTAGTCGCTGCGAGGTGAGTGTCGTATAATTTCTGATTCAAAAAATATTTCTTCCTGTACAAGAATTTAATTTCGTCTCTTAACCATATTTTGTTTGTTTTGTTTTGAGTTTTGATGGTTTGAGGTGAAGTCCGATGTTTCTTTTTATTGCTTCTTAGAAAATTAGGTGTCAAGTTAAGTGATATACATTGCTTTAGGAAATCGATGTCTTTGCGTAATTTGGCTATCTTTAATTTTAGGCCTAGATATTGAAAGGCTTTCTGTTTTGCCTGGTAAGCTACATCATTGATGGTTATGAATTTCATGTTTTTGGTCCGTATTGAACAATATATAAGTAATAATAATAATAACTTAAATGTTTCCACCTTTTCAATACAATATATTCACAAATTTACAAAATTATACGGTACTAGTTTCGACCCATCTAGGGGTCATCATCAGCCGTATTGAAGCAAAGATCATTTGTGGCGAAATCCTAAGACAATATTATTTTAAAGAATAACAAGTGAAATGAGATGTTATGGTAATAGTTAATAATACAAGGAATATACATAATAAGAGGTTTTTAACAAAGAATAAAGTATAAATGGGGTGTTGTAAAAATTATAATCATGGAAATCAGTAAGTTCTTGTATTGAAATGAAATATGGCTTAGGAAGAGGGCTTAAGGTGGGGCTGAAGGGTGCGGGAGAAAGTGTAATTGTCTTGGAAAAGTACCTTTGATTAAATTTAGGATTGAGTTTAGGTTGGCTGCATTATTGTTTCTGAGGAAAGTGATAAATAGATCGAAGAGTATGTTGGGTTTCTCTGAGATTTCATTGAGATTGTGACTGGCATTAAAGTATTGGTCTAGGTGTATGTAGTAATTTTCCATTATGTTCAGTAAAGGGCCCTTGTTTGCTAATACGAGGATGTCCATGTCTTGTTCAATATTGGTGAAATTATGGTTATAATCTTGCATGTGTTGGCCGATGGCTGAAAACTTAACCACCTGTAAAAAAACCTACATCGGGCAAACCGGGAGAAACTTCATTATCAGATACCACGAGCACACTAACGCAATAAAATACAACAAGTTTTCAAGTCTTAGGATTTCGCCACAAATGATCTTTGCTTCAATACGGCTGATGATGACCCCTAGATGGGTCGAAACTAGTACCGTATAATTTTGTAAATTTGTGAATATATTGTATTGAAAAGGTGGAAACATTTAAGTTATTATTATTATTACTTATATATTGTTCAATACGGACCAAAAACATGAAATTCATAACCACCATCGATACAATACGAGAAATAAAAGCCACTCGACCAACAAAAACACTACAACACCCAACACATGCGAATAACATTCAACCGCATTAATAAAAAAGACATCAATACTATCCACATAATTTTCGAGTCCATACATCCCCCCCTCCCTCTTTTTACAAACCAACACTTTATCAACCAGCACTCCCAACACATAACAAGCTCACCCCTCCACTCTACCTTCCTCCATTCCGACAGCTCACCTCTGCGCATGAACTCCGCTCATGCTCCTCCCTCCCAAAGCTCCCCACCCCCTCCCGCCGCCATTGCCAACCACCTGTGCACATTACTGACTGAGCTTCCTTTATAGTCAACCAGCATCCATCAACAAATAGCCTCCCAGCGACACATCAGGTATGTAATATAACATTTACCCTCATTACTTACCATGATCTTTTCTCACACACCAACTAATACTATTAACATCTCGATTACAGATAACTTCCACCTCATACAACACAACTTCCACCAACACGCTAGAATTCCAGCACACATCGACACGAAAATGGCGTGCCACTACGGCTCCTCTTCGCAGACAAAAAGAAGAGATGCCTCATCCCAGGTACATCGCTCCGACTCCGTATACCGTATACATTCTAATCTCTCCACTGCAGTTCATAACATAAGCAACTCCATTCTATTTCACTAGACCAGCAACAAAAAACAGTAACTTCGTCCCGAGATCCTTCTTACTTTCGTTCACAAAATAATTTCAATTTAAGTCTCGCTGGCATCTCACACCGATGTTTTTCACACATCATTCCAAGCTACACGAAGTTAATTAAGGAAAACCGAAAGATTCAACCCACAACATATTTCCAATAATACAGTTACCCACAAATAACTGCCATAATTGTTGCCATTCAAATACACCGTTACTCAATGACACCCATTGAGTCTCCGTCCAAGCTGACCATTTCGTGTAACAAACCCGGTGCTTCAAACAGACGACTATACAACCTCATTTGGCTATGAATATTTTCCCTGCCCCCTGAGATTATAAACTAAGATTAAACCACTCTGCATAATTTTGATATTCAATGCTACAATCATCTTCCAATGATTAAAACAACAGGACGCACTTGGTACTAGAATTATTTTTTTTTATATCCTTGCTCACCAAGCTGCTCTCTTGTAAATATGTATATAAACTGTATATTCTCAACTGTTCAATTGGATAATGTAAATTTAATGTAGACGCCGAACACTATACCCTTTCCCACCTGACTGTTACACAGTAAATAATTTTATAAACTTTATAATTTCCCAAGAGTGCGTCAGTTATTCTTCAGAGCACCACTACAGAACTCTGCTATAATTACCCAGCAATTTTAAGCATTGGTGCCGATCTTATTGTTTAAACTTATATTGTTTAACCATCACCATTGTACAAGTGTTTCTCATACTTAATTTCCTCATTGTAATGTGTATTAATTTGTGCAAGTTAAATGCTAATCAGGTACCTGATTTTTGCCTTGAGAAGGTAATTTGACTGATGTCAATTTGAAACATGTCTCAAGCGGAATTAAAATAAATTCCTAAATGTAAAATATTTTATATGTATTGAATAGGTGACAAAATAAACCATTTAGCATCCTGCATAAAGAACTAAGAAGTTGTGAAATGGCAACTTGGTGCTCTTTGCCTCAGAAGGGGATCGGTGTGGAGTTGCATAAAGAGCACACTCCGGCCAATAATTGGATTAGGCATCACCAGGGACTTTCTTGTAGCGAATGGCGAGGCAATCAAGATGACATCAAATGTTTCTGCAGTGCAAACTATCCCGGGCAGAACTCAGGACGGAAACCTCTGCCGCGGATGCATCAGAGAGAAAGAAACACTGGCTCACGTTCTGGGTTCTTGCCCCTACGGCGAAGTATTGAGAAACTCACGTCACCACAAGATAAGATCACTGATTGCAGAAGAACTCCATAGCAAAAACTTCTGTGTTTATTAAGAAGTCCACGGTTTGTCTACGACAGGGAGTACAAGACAAATTGACATACTTGCCTTTAATGATAACGACAAGAAAGGCTTCATTATCGATCCGACCATCCGATTCGAGCACCATGTCGGCCAGCCTACTGAAGTTCATCTTGAAAAGCAGAACATTTACTCGCCCACCATTCCGTTCTACAAAAATACCAGCTGAATGAAGTAGAGATTATCGGCCTAATGATTGGTGCTCTTGGCACAATACCTGCCTTGTTCATAGCATTCTGGAAGAAGTTCGACCTGCCTATGAACAGCATCGAAAGAATAGTTACCACCACCATACGTGGATCTGTCCACATCTTGAAATCTCACCTGTTCGGACCTCCATAACCTAAAAAAAATCCATATCATCGCTATATTTCTATGTGATAAAAACATTATCTCCCCTGATATGCTTTACTTTGTCCATTGTGGCAACCCGTAATTGCGGGAAGTCGTTGATTTGTTCAATAAATATATATGATTTAGGGAAGTGTTTTTGTTATTATTAATGAAGATTTTTTCAAGTTTTCTTTTTTACTTCATATCTGATTTCATCTTGTTCTTCTGTTGGCATTTTGTTAATGGCTATTTCAGATTCAGTTATTAAATTGGTGGCTATATTGAAAGTGTTGAGTTTGGGCCAATTGTGTTTTAGGCCCTTAGAAAGAATTAAGTTTTCATCATCACTCAGAGTTGTTTTAGATAAATTGACAATGGGAGGATGGAATAGTTCAATGGTTTTGGAGGGTGTGTTAATGTTCTTAATATGATATTTATGTGAAGAAGAGTTGTTCTTTAAAATGTTGAGTTTTTTCTCAAGGGTTTGTTGCTTAATTGACAATTCATGAAACAATTTATTATCAACTTGAGTTAGGAAGAGGTTCCATTGTGCACTTGGGAGAAGATTAGCAATTTGTAGGTGTGTTTCATATAATCTGTTTGTCACCGGTTGGTGGGACGGAGAACTGAAACTACAGTGTGTTTGGAAATGTAAATTTTAATTTTTTTATTTGTCTGAAGGATTTAATTTTTTGCAACTCTGGACTCTACTGGAATTTTATGTAACAGCAAGAAATATTGAACTGTATGAACATTGCAACATGCAAAAGTGTTTTGAAGTGATTTTTTTTTAAATGTAGTTTTTATGTAATCTGATGTAAAATTTGTAAGGTGATTTATTTTGGAGCATCCTGTACCTGTACTGCAAGGGTGGTTTCCCATGATGAAATTTTGGTGTTGTAATCGTAATGTTCCAGAACTTGTGCAATTGTTAACGATGTTAAAATGACCATATATGGACACGAGAGTTCCTATTGGCAAAAAGGTCCAGGAATCTAGGGTAAGTTCGATCTTATTGGTTGATTGTAATCGGGCCATTTCCGGCCTTGTGGCCGGCTTCGAAAAATGATGCGTGAGCTCGGCGTCATTTTCCATCAGACCGCCCTAGCGAGCGTTCGCGCTCGAGGGCTACCCTCGGGAGCTCCTGCCTTTCCGAGGTATGTGTTATTTCAGTGTTTTTGCAATGTTATTCTCAATGTTTTCTGGTTTAGTTTCATTTAGTTTAATTCCTTTTGTGTTTCATTATTTCTTCGCTTAATGTCATTTTAAAAGTTTAATTTGATGTGTCCGAGTTTACCCTAGGTTCCAATTGCCGTACTTTCAATTCTTTCATCCATTAAATACTTTCGCTTTAAACTATACCTTTAAGGTAGCATCACCTTCTTTGTTAAATCACATTTTATGTTAAGTTACTTAAGTATGTCTTGTTTCCGTGTCGTGGAACTGTATTTTGTAAAACTTTCTTGTCATTTTTAATATAGTTGAGCTAGAGGGTGTTTCTTGTAAATCTTTTCTCCCCCATAATGTCATACGTTCCATGTACCTCGATAAGGGCTTCCCGCAGCTTCCACTATCCTGTCTTAGTTGTCATTTTTAGGCCTGTAAGTGTTCCCTGTATTTGGTTTATATGAATTCTCCACCACTGCGTCATTTTCCTATCTCAGTATTATATTATTTACTACTGGTATTACCTTATTATTATTATGTTATTTACTATTTCTATTATGATTATTATTATGGTAACCGTACTTGTCCCAGTGCGGTTACATTTGGTAGCAGAGCGTGGTTATGTAAGGAGCGAAGACTTACAATGATCATTCTCGGCTAACTTTTCTAAAATTAATTTTAAATCTTTTAAATTTGTATATAGGCCTAGGTTGTAAGTGTTCCGTGTGTGTTCTTAATTCCCGCTTTTGTTTTTCATGATTCTTGCGCGAGTTAATCTCACCACGTGTTTTTCGTTCCGCGATGTGCAGTCTTGTGTTACTGTGTTTCTCTTGTAATTAACGGTTGGAGGAAATGGTGTGTCACTATTTGTAACAAGTTTTTTCGGTTTCGTTAATTTCAATAAATTTTCCTGTGTGGCAAGATTTCGCTTGACCACGTGTTTTGTAGTAAAGTGATATCTTCACATTTCGTGTGCTATGTTCGCCTTCCGAAAGTCTTCTTTGATAAATTTCAATTTGTTTGATTATGTCTAGTTTTCTTCCATTTGTGTTCCGATTGTAACATTTGTGTAATTTCCGGTTGTTTTAAACTGCGTCGTGATATCGTGCTAAGTATTGTCTCGATAGTGTATTTGGTACTGTACTCCCGTGTTTGAATTCACGTTTATCTCTTGAACAGCTGAAGTGTCTTGAAAACAGCTGAGCGTTTGACCCATTGCGAAGTGTACACACCCTACATCCTAAGTTATCGAGTGTCCGTTCTGTTTGTTTTCCTTCTAGACCACGTAAATTGTAGCGTGAATTGTCAGTGATCATTGTGTTCTGGTTGAATTTTAGCACGGAGTTTCCTTAGTTTTTCTGCAATTTCTCTTTTGGTATATTTTCAACAACAATTTTAAGGTTATGTTGTGAATTTTCGTCTACTTCTTCGAGTGTTTTCCTGTTCGTAAATCTCGTGTTTCGGCAAATTATTTTCTAAATTTTGTTTCTTGTCGCCTGGTATGTTATATTTGGTATTATTCTACGTGTGCGATCTTCTAAAAGTAATTTTTACGTTGTATTTTAGCTCAGTATATATTTAAATTTCCGGTCATGTTGTGTTGTTTTTGGTCTTTTGCTGGATCTGGGTTTGTTTCCAAGTAGGTATGGGACTATTTTGGGGACTGTTCCAACTAGCTCCTAAATTCAAAAGTTTCCTAGTTTGTTTGGTGCTTTTCCATCGTGTAAGTGTCTGTTTCCTTGTCACGTATCTTTATTAACCCGTGTATTCCTATATTTGCTAGGGAGGGTTCTATGAGGACTTGGATAGGCTCATAGGGTGACACGTGTTCACCATATCTTTAGACCAGGTAATGCTGAGGCTCATTTTGGGCAAATTTGATGGGTTACGGATCTGCACTTGTGCTCGTGACATGTTGGAAATCTATTGTATCTGGTATGAGATTCCTCGTAATCTTTTTCTTGGTATTAGGTGCCTAGATGGAAAATGATGTCCCTTGTTATTGTAGAGTGATTACTAGGAAGATTTTCTGCAAATGTTCATTTTGGTGTTCTTACTCTGAGCTATAAATTGTTGTTAAATTCTTAGTAGGTCTGCAGATGGTCAAGATTTAATTTTCTGTTAGTTTAAATTTGTCACTAGCGAAATTTTGAGGGTATCGTAATTTAGCTAAGCCATTCAGTTAGTTTTTCTGCTTGTTTTCTTTTGTTCGATTTTATCGATATTAAAAATTTCTTGCATTACGGGTTCGTGTCTTCTAAATTTATGTCCTCAATTTGTAGAAGTATGGGATTCTGTAGACTGAGTACGGTTCTAAATTTGTAGCTGTGCTGTATCTGTCCTACGATTGTTGTATATAATTGTGCCTTTGGTAGGCATATGTGTGTGTACTGAGACTTAGGGTTAAGGTGCTGAGAGGCCGTTCCTCTTCTAGGAGTACGATATTGGCCCTAAGAGTCTCATTGTCGTGTGATAAGTTCAAGGGTACTTGAGGTCATGTTCTGATGTTCTGTCCTTTTATTTTGTGGGTACTTCTTGATGTGTCAACGCACGGGTGTTTTTGTGTGTGTATGTATGTGTACTGTGTTTGTATGTCATGTGATGAGAGTCAGTATTGAGGTCGTCCGTGCCTTTTACCATTCGTTGGTTATGCTGATTCAGTGATCGTCGCACTTGTTTTGGTGGTTTGATGTTGTCTGTGTGTATGTCGAAGGACAGATAAGCTTGGTAGTTTTGTGTGTCGTGCGGTTATCTGGTAATCTCTGGTATGAAGGTTGTACTTGTACCTTTTTATTTCTTATATCAGTGAGTTGGATGTCTGCATGTGCACTCTTGCACCGCTTTTGTTTTTCATATTTGAGTTCCTGTTGATAAAGTAATATGATTTTCATTTGGTATTCCTGGCTTAATTGCGCCTTCATTTGACTGGTGTGACACGTAATACGTAATGTGAGTTTATCTGTAAAAAAAATTTATGAATACATGGCATGGTAAATGAATAGTGACTTACTATCCTCAATTCATTGAAGGTGGTTGCAAGCCAACGTAATTTAGTACTTATTTCCCTGTTTTGAGTTCCCTTGCAACTTTCTAAATTTTTTCATTTTATTTGTTTGGTTCTTTCTTAAGGTGGGGTAATTAAGAATGCACATGGTAACTTACCGTATTTACTCGCGTATTAGACCCCCTTTTTTTCCCACTTTTACAGTCAAAAAATGCGAAGGGGGGTCCAATATGCGATAACGTCAAATTTCGTGCAGTGAACGCATGACTTCTAGGCTATAAATTGTACACGTAAACATTCTACACTATTCTTTAATAAACTTATGAATGTATTCTGCGTTTTACTGGCTATTTTCGTTCGAAAATTTATAAATTTAAAAAGACAATGGTGAACATGACTTTTAGGCCTACATATATTTTAAATATAATCAATCACTTTTATTTACCGTATTAAGCAATGTTAACACAAAATAATGAAAAAGAACTTAATGGCCAGTCATTTGTCACTGTTAGTTGTATTTGATAGTTCGGGAAACACGCGAGCATCGTCGTACCTACGTTACCAACGCTCAGCTGATGCAATACGACCGCGGCGCACAGCCCGCATAAAATGTAATACTGTACTCCAAAAGATAATTATGCATGAGGTAAAATAAATTCACAAAATATACACTTACTAACAACATCCGGCACTAAAATGAGAATACAAGAATAAAAGAGAGTGAGGAAATAACAAATTACGGTACTTACAGTTAAGGGAGGTTATGGTGTACAAAAGAAACACTCCACTGATCCGAGACTCAAGTAACTTTCTTGCCACGTGTATTTCCCGGAATAAACGAGACATGGTACACACAGAACTAGATACACTAACCAACACACAAATATCAATAAAACTACAGCTACAATAAACTATTAAACGCATAAAAAACTACGTTATTGCACTAATGCTGTGAACTACGCTATCCTAGAGAGATGAAGACTAGAAGTAATATAACAATTTAAAAAACACAAATTACTGATGAAAATGTTCAAGATCGCAAACCGTATCGGCAGCTAATAGTGCTAAAGCTATGGAAATAGACATCTCTTAACTATAAGACAGACGTATCACACGATTTTGGTGTGAGCTTGAATCGGGCGGGTCGGACGGACGAACCTTGAGCTCTCTCAGTGTAGAAAGCTGCGGTGAGTGGAGAGTTTCACTTCCGCCTCTCTTCCTGCAGGGAGGCCAACCAGCCGGCAATGGAACCAACAGTAACAAAGTTCGTCATATTGACATATATAAGGTTAAGAATTCAAAGCATATTTTCATAAACCGCCATTTGCGTCACAAGTACTGATTATATCAGCTTTTACGGGACATTTTAAGTCTCAATTCATTCACTGATGGCCGATTGCGAGTCTACGGAGGAATACTCGCCACCGTATTTTCTGACATGTTGGCAATTTTCCAAGACACAGACACACGTACTGTGATAGTCTGTAGTTGGAAAGTCGAGAATAAAAAAGTAGTAGGCCTATTTCTCCGTTTACGCTAATCCACCTACGAACTCGGACAATATTCTGTGATGCTTGTACCGTACTGCTGTAGTGGCTGTCGCAGATAAAGCTGTCAGCTCCGATTGTGCCGATCTGGCAAAAGGCAGCTGAGGGCTCCAGAAAATGTGCGCAAACTTCTACACACATTTGTACGACGTCATCAGAGCTGCAGTACAGCTTGTAGTACCCGCTACGAAGTGGAATCATTTATTGGTCTCAGCTGAATTTCGTTACGGGGTCTAATATGCGAGATTTATTTTTTTCCATTCTCTTGGTCTCAAAAAGCCGGGGGGGGTCTAATAGGCGAGGGGGTCTAATACACGAGTAAATACGGTACTTTGGTAGTTATAAGGAATTAGTTGTAAGCAAATTTTAATTAATTGACGCGCACCATTTTTCGGGTTTTGTAGTTAAATCATTTAGTTAAGTCACTTTAGTTGTTATGGGAAGGGTTATTTATAATCATGTTAGATATAATTTAATGTAATGTCTGATGGGGTGAGTTTAGAAGTTTATTCATGATTAGTTAGGGATTTTATTATGTTTTTGGCACTAGGGTAAACTCTGGCAAATTTTCTTTTAGTTTTTTTTTTCTTCCTAAATTTTGAAATTCTGAAATAGCACTTGCCAGGAGGGCTGGGGTTTCCCAGAAACATGAGAGGGAATCTCCCTAAGGAGGCTTGTAATTGTTAATGAAAAAACACCAAAATCCCACCCTCGCAACTCAACTGTTAGTTCTTCGATAGTTCAGGCCAGGGGCCTAAGTTCTTCAGTTCCAAATTTCTGCTGCGTATGTTTATGTTCCAGTTACCGCTATGTCACTGACTTTTCGACCTGGGATATCTATTTGGAGTCTGCAACGCACCTATTGGCCTCTAATGTCAGATGGTGGAATGGAAAGATGTTTAATGGTGGCAGTAGTCTGTGCTGTGCCACCTACCTTCACCAGTTATGGACCTGTTCACTAAGTTGGGTGGGCTGTGCTGAGGCTGTAAGTGAGCAATGGTTGGACTGCAATAGGAATGGAGACGTTGGCAACGGCCACGGTCAGCGACTTCGTTTGACAGCGATACCAACGCTCTACTTGTTTTTGCCTGTAAGGACGTTCCCGAAGAGAACGAAGATAAAAAGGCGCTGTGGTGCAATTTGTGGCATTGAGAGAATCTTCAAATCTCCATTAAGTCTCCCATTTTAAGTTCATTTAAATTTTGTTATTTTGGGTAAAAAAATTTTTGTCGAGCTGAGCTCGACTTTGGGAGGAGAATGTCACCGGTTGGTGGGACGGGGAACTGAAACTACAGAATGTTTGGAAATGTAAATTTTAATTTTTTTATTTGTCTGAAGGATTTAATTTTTTGCAACTCTGGACTCTACTGGAATTTTATGTAACGGCAAGAAATATTGAACTGTATGAACATTGCAACATGCAAAAGTGTTTTCAAGTGATTTTTTTAAAAATGTAGTTTTTATGTAATCTGATGTAAAATTTGTAAGGTGATTTATTTTGGAGCATCCTGTACTTGTACTACAAGCGTGGTTTCCTATGATGAAATTTTGCTGTTGTAATCATAATGTTCCAGAACTTGTGCAATTGTTAACGATGTTAAAATGACCATATATGGACACGAGAGTTCCTATTGGCAAAAAGGTCCAGGAATCTAGGGTAAGTTTGATCTTATTGGTTGATTGTAATCGGGCCATTTCCGGCCTCGTGGCCGGCTTCGAAAAATGATGCGTGAGCTCGGCGTCATTTTCCATCAGACCGCCCTAGCGAGCGTTCGCGCTCGAGGGCTACCCTCGGGAGCTCCTGCCTTTCCGAGGTATGTGTTATTTCAGTGTTTTTGCAATGTTATTCTCAATGTTTTCTGGTTTAGTTTCATTTAGTTTAATTCCTTTTGTGTTTCATTATTTCTTCGCTTAATGTCATTTTAAAAATTTAATTTGATGTGTCCGAGTTTACCCTAGGTTCCATTTGCCGTACTTTCAATTCTTTCATCCATTAAATACTTTCGCTTTAAACTATACCTTTAAGGTAGCATCACCTTCTTTGTTAAATCACATTTTATGTTAAGTTACTTAAGTATGTCTTGTTTCCGTGTCGTGGAACTGTATTTTGTAAAACTTTCTTGTCATTTTTAATATAGTTGAGCTAGAGGGTGTTTCTTGTAAGTCTTTTCTCCCCCATAACGTCATATGTTCCATGTACCTCGATAAGGGCTTCCCGCAGCTTCCACTATCCTGTCTTAGTTGTCATTTGTAGGCCTGTAAGTGTTCCCTGTATTTGGTTTATATGAATTCTCCGCCACTGCGTCATTTTCCTATCTCAGTATTATTTACTACTGGTATTACCTTATTATTATTATGTTATTTACTATTTCTATTATGATTATTATTATGGTAACCGTACTTGTCCCAGTGCGGTTACACTGTTATTTAAAAATGATTTTTTCTTGTATAAGAAACGAATTTCGTTTTTCAATCAAATTTTGTTGGTTATTCTTTGGGTTTTTAACGTGTGAGGAGAAGAATGGCTTTTTCTGACACAACTTTGAAGAAATTTAGGGGTAAGGTTATAGGAAATGCATTGATTCAGGAAGTCTATATCTTTTCCTAATTTAGCGATCTTTATCTTTAGGCCCATGTAAGAGAAGGCTTTATGTTTAGCTTGGTTAGCTTGTGCATTTAAAGATAAAAATTTCATAATGTTCCGTATTGAAAAGTATCACAGTTAAAATTGAAATAATAAATAAGGTAGTTCAACGTATTCAGTACAAATAAATACGAAATGTAGTGTTACATTCCTATTTAATTATAAGTGGAAGCGGTACCGGTTTTGACTCCAATCCGGGTCATCATCAGCCGAATAAAACGCAAAAAACAATGCATAGGTAAGAAAGAAAATAAATATAAAGTCCCCACAAAAACAGTTGAAGAGGCAGAATAAAACAACGGGGATAGGCACTGTAAAATTCAGAAGAAGTAGAAGGTAAGTCACTTAAAAGAAGCAAGGCGCAATCTTCTGAACAGCAGCATAGCACACGCAAAGTTCGGCATCGTCTCATAATGTTTACGAGAAGTGGAGAACAGTTAAATGAGCCAGCTTGCATACACTATCAGGCGCGAAGTCACAACACAATCCAACAAATGTGAAGATGCAAAATCGTGCAGAAGCCGAAGACGAGTAGCTCAATTGAAGTAAATTGCCAGCTCCCAAAGATCAGTGCGACATATTCAACGTCAAGCACTGTGCTTTCAAACGCCGACTGAACTCGATGACACTAATCCTCTGAATTACGTCACAAGTACAACTATGTAGTCCAGTCTGACTAGGAAAACATCTAAGAGTGCTCATTTACGTGTGTTCTCTGTAACGACTTGGGAAAAGCCATTATTCCACACTAATAAGTTAACTGCTTCCTGTGATAGGCCCAGCCCAGTTTACTGATGCTAGATTTAGATCCCCTGCAATTATAGTTCTTTTGCCGTAGCTTATATTTGCACATGTCGATTCTGAAAGATGAGTTATCGTCTTTAAATCTGATTTCAGCAGACGATACTCTCCAATAATGACTATATTTTGTTTATTGGATGCATTACCTCCACCCCAATTAATTCACAGTCATTGAGAACACATTTTAATGTACTGCTTAGCTCTGGCCTAACACAAATGAAGATTCCCCCTCCATTAGACCCTCTATCCCGTCTAAACATTAGAAATTTTGACCTGAATATTTCTGAATTATGTATATTATCCGATAACCAACTTTCTGTTCCCACAATTATATCAGGGTCACTTGCATCAACTAAGTTTTAGAATTTTGCGACTTTATTACCAATACTTCCGCAGTTTGCCTGCAACAATCTAAGAAACTTACCCACTGCCTCTCACAATGTCCTGTTGGTGGCCCCGATGTTGTTGTAGTTGCATCGAATCTGCTCCTGTCATGGATCGTCATTTGGCTGCCCGTTCTGTGCTGCCATCCGTTTGGGTGGAAAAGGACTCGGTAACCCTCAAAAAGAGTTCACCGAGTCATGCCACTCCTCGCTGGTTCTGATCAAGTCCATCCCTCCTGAAGTCCCTATCGTCGATCCAACTGTTGCCATCTACAAAAAGTGATCCGGAACTTTCGGCAACCCACTGAAGCTTTTCTTTCAATTGGCCGATCTTCTTCCATGATACATCTGGTCTCCTTATTATACCACTAATTACAACATTTGCCTTCGGGAACTTTTTGTTATTACAAGTGATGAAAATCATTTTTCGTCCGTATTGAAAGTTTCATAAACTGTATATAGGATAATATCTTTCGTTAGTCGAGTTCACTAGATCATAAATGTCCCCCATTATATATTCAGTTCAGAATTACTACTACCTCATTCCCGCCGCATTTGTCCTCTATTTTCCTGTTCAACTGTTCCGCTCATATTCCCAGCATGCACAGCACTTTCACTGACCTACATGCCGCACGACAGAATCCCCTATCACCATAGAATTTACAGGTCTCATCTTCTCCACAGATGAATGGGTGCCTACATTTCTCCTATACACTTCTCCTGTAACTTCTTTTCTAGCTCTGCAGTCATGAGATTTGCTTCATTTAATTCCCGTTGTAGTTCATCAATTCTTGCTTTGTCGCTAGTCACATTCCCATTCATGAAAAACTTGCTACATGCCATCCTTTCCTTATCACTGTCCAGGGCCTGTAGCTTGCGACACTTGAAATGAAACCACATTCCACACATATTACACATAGCACCAGATCAAAGAAAAGTACAAAGTTCTTAACTTTAAATACATAGCACCAGATCTTAAGTTCCTCTTGCACCCCATACACTGCTGGTTGAACAGGGCCCAGGTTTAACTCCAAGCCTCCCATAACAAGTAATGCGGTAATGAGTTCCAAGAATACAACACTCCTCGGGTAACTGCCTGTTCCAGGTCCGCTTTCCAGCACACACTCTACAGCACCCTGCCTGCTTGCTGCTCGCCAAGCTGATACGGAAATACCCATCACTGCACAAACACGTCTGCTCCCTTCAACAGTCAACTAGTGACTCCCAGAGCATGTGTGGGATATGATTGGGAGATGTGCTGGGAGTCATTCCCCTAACACAATGGCTCAACTTCAGGCTGTGATCACATGACAAGAGAACATTCGAGATTGTGTTCTGAGCATCCCTGATCGAATCACAGCTGTAACTGCGGCTGAAGGTTTTAATACCCGTTACTGAGGTAATGGAAACTTGTTGAAAACATGTGGAAAAAATGGGCTGCATATGAAACTGTACAGAGCTCCAGGTTTTGACATTTCCATATTTGTGTTGAGGACTGTTGTGATAGTTGCAATCAACAATCTTTATCAGTTATTTTGCTGAAACTTCTCAAATGGGCTAATTAACTTATGATACATTGCCATATTGTTGAAAGGTCATAATATTTTATTTTTGGCATTTTTCAAATGGACTAACCTTAAATTTTGTCTGAAATACAGTGTTTCACTTTTTTTTTTCTTTTTTTGCCAGTGAGTGTACTCCACATTGTAAAAGAAGAGATGTAAGTATTTCTTTTTGTTCGTGTTACAGAACTTGGGCAAAGGTTGTCTATGGATGGTAGACTCTACGTATCGTCCTAACCTTCTACAGGCACTAGAGAAATCACCTTTCTACCCATTCAGATCAATGGAGCGAGTTTCGATGGCCACGGAACGTGTCCATGTGCCCAGGTCAGTAGTGATTTGTGAATGTAGTGAGCAGTTGGGTTTGAGATTAATCAAATATAGTTCCAGTAATGTAATGAAAATCTGATCGTTAAACAGGCTCTTGCCAATTTAAACATTATTGCAGAATATAATGCAATATTCCCCTCAGTTAAATGATCACCTAATTATGAAAACTGAGTATAAATTGTCATACAATTAGGATCTAGACAGAAATGTAAGCCCACTAGAAGAAAATGGACTCTCTACATGACATCTTTTGTTTATCATTGTTACTGAGATTCCGTGGTGACCAGAGGTGGAAGAAGGTGCGGGCATGAATAGATTTAACTACTACAATCAAAAGATTAATTAACAGATTTAAAATCAGAGTTATATTTCTTTTCTACTGTATGTTTTCTTGAAGCTAAATTTCAACAGAACACGTCGCTCATCTACAGAAGAAGATTTCAGGTACAGTAGTTTAAATACAAAGTAGGAGAAATCAGAAAATCAACAAAATTTGAGCACCATTGCTCCATACACTCAAGAGTCAAGAGTATATTAACACCTCCACAAGAATAGAAAAAGCATCTCTGCTCACTGAAATTTACATTTTCCAGGCCTCTCGAGCCACAACCTACGTTTAATAATTCAAACAGAATTCACTGTCTTAAATTCTCAACAGTCTAACCACTTAACATAAAGATGGAATACTCATTCTACCGGGCCTTGGTGGGAAGAAAAAACACAGGTTAAAGTTACTGGCCCAAAAATCAAAATGATGCGGAGGCAGACATTTGCACTTCTTGAAATTTGCACAAAAGATTAAAACCCTATTTAGGTTTCTGGCCCAAAGTTACAGAGGCTAATCCCATTCTACTGAGGTGACTAGCTGGAGAAATTTTAAGTTACAAAACTAAAGACAGAAAATGGTTAGGCCTACAGAAACATAGTCACCTCAAAAACAAGTTGATAGGGAACTTGAGAGGGTGTCACACTCTCTGTTCCCGAATTTCGGCTAACGTTCTAGGCTAGTTTTGAGATTTACATTTGAAGATGAAGTTTACATTATTGAAGATTGAAAATTTAAGGTTACATTCTTAAAGACAGGAAACCTTCCCCTCAAGCTAACTTTCAGAGGATCATCATCATCATCATCATCATCATCATCATATTCCAAAGGCTAAGCCTTTTCCGCTGCAGCCACAGTTGTCTATCTTGAGCCAGTCTTTTCAACTCAGCGTAGGTCTTGCACTTCATCCTCAGAAGCAGGTTCTTGAAGTAAGACACTCTGGGTCGTCCTCTTCCTCTTTTTCCAGCAATTCTTCGTCCAATGATATTACAAAGGAACCCCTCATGTCGCAGAATGTGACCAATAAATTTTATTTTGCGTTTTTCAATTTCAGTTATCAGATTCCGTTCTTCTCTTATCTCTCTAAGAACTTTGGTATTGCTCTTCATTTCAGTCCAACTTATCCTCTGCATTCTTCTCCAGATCCACATTTCAGTTGCCTCTAGCTTTTTCTTTTCTTGCATTCCTAATGTCCAGCTTTCGCAACCATACAGAAGCACGTTCCATACAAAGGTTTTTGCAAAGGCCTTCCGAGTTTTAATATCTGTATGTTTGTTGACCAGCAGATGCTTTTTATCTTGGAATGCTCTCTTTGCCATGGCTATCCTCTTCGTGACTTCTGATATGCTCTGATTATCACTCGTGATCAGGGTTCCTAGGTAGCAAAACTGTTTCACTAGTTATTATTGGCTGCCATTACCTTACTGCACTGGGCTGCACGATGAAGGGCGAGACACTCCTGCCTCCACTATTAGCACACACTCAGTAAACTGCACGATCAAGAAGACAAGGTGGGTTGAAAAATTACCAGCTTTTATACCCGAGAGGAAGGTTCTAGAGAGATCTGGGCAAAGACTCGACACACCCCAAATTTTTATTGGATAATCTGTGGCACACCAACAATCGTAGAAGCGGGCAATCAAACAACAGGCGGCACAACACCGCAGCCCAAGTCCACGATTGCTAGCGCAACCACCAAAGAGATAAGAGGCTCTTCTCAGTGTGAATCACCTCACCTACTTAGAGAAGGGCCTCAATAGAACACAAACACAGGAAATGGGATGCGATGGGAATATGGACTAAGCCAATGGGTTAACAACCATAACAGAGGATGGAAGGAATATGAGGGAGAGCAATTCACAATAATGACACACTCAGTCACACTTAGAAAGACCAAAATATAATTTGATATAAAAGAATAATAAGGGTGGGTGGTGCAATTTAAAATATAAGAAAATAAAAACATAACATTATCCTTTAAGAGAAAATTGATGACAAGGCTCGTATACAGAAAAACCTCCAATCGTAGTCACCGTACCAATAGTTACAACTAATTTTTTTGAAGAAGAAATTTAATAATATTTCCCAGACAAAATTAACTTCAGTAGATTGAAGAGCTTCATTACAATTAGCTAGTTTGTGACAATTTACTTGTTTATTGTAATTTACTTGTTTATTATAATTTACTTGTTAATTACAATTTGGTTGTTCGAGCTGAAACCCATCTTTCCTTAAGGGAAATCATAAATAACTCAGGTGCACCAGTTGTCGGAACACGCGTCCCAATTAAATTCCCCAAAATGATAACTTATTACATTTTTGAAACTCCTCAGTGAACACGGAAGCGTTTCTAATTTAAACCTACAACCGCGTCCCCTAACACACTAACAATGTCCACAAGAAACATTAACGAAGGCAAAAAGTTAAAAATTAATAAAGAGCCGACATCAAAAGAAAAAGAAAGAATTACGGAAGGAAATCAGTAATAATAATAAGGTAGCACAATAATGTAGAAACTGTTACTAGTGAACTATGTAGTGCGAGTGGAATGTATTTTTTTTTAAGACTTTATTTGTAAAATACGATATGATGTTTTATTTTTATTGACCTAACCTGTACTGTATAATATTGTAACATACACATTTGTAAATAGTAGAATTCTGTTCTATAGTTCCTGGAAAGATCCAGAAAGTTTCATAACTTTTGTACAGGGTGTGTTACTTTGTTTGTAGTGTATTCTAGAAAATATTTCTGACTGTTCTGGAAATATGACATTCGCGATCAGGCGTATTCTAGAATGTTAGTCAAAGTTCGCGATCGAAAGTAAGGTTGTGATTGGTGAGTCTAGGTGGCGATAGGGAACTCGTGCACGCTGATTGGCTGCCTCCAAGGCCGGAATTTCCTATATATAGTGAGCGAGGCAGTGTTCGAATTAATTCTGTATCCTGAATTCTGTCGGTCTTGGTCTATCTGTCTGCGAGCAGCCTAGCTGGTTGACGTCCCCCGGTTTCCGGGATGGCAGTCTCCTGGGGTAGCACTCTTGAATTCCGTTCCTGCTAAAATTTCCGTAATGTTCCGATTTGCTTTTCATACAGGAGTCTGCCCTAACCTCGCCTAGATTCACCAAATTATTTACTTATGACGCCTTAGTTTTTCAGCTGGGCTTACTTGTTCGTTTCCGAGGCATTCCTATATCTTGTTTCACTAAAATACGTAGATTGTAGTTCTGTATCACTTGAGGTACGCTAGATTTTGGATAACTTGTTTCACATCACTGTAAATTTGCATTGTACAACTGCATTGGTAACTAGATGTATAGTTGATTTGAAATTTGAATTTACACTGCTACGAAATAAGCTATGTATATCACTGAACTTATAGCTCGTAACTTGGAATTGTATTTGGTAATGTATTTGTAAAATCATTTTGTAAGTAATATTTTTCAAATGTAAGGATCATGGCGATTTATTTCGGAATCCGCTATCTAAGCCATGTCCAGGCCTTTGGTAGGTTCCCAGCCCTTTTCATCTTCCAGTTTGTTGTCCACTAGTTGGCCCTACTGATATTTACGTACATGTTTTGTTGGAGATCCGCGTAATGCCAGCTAATGTTTTACCGAGTGTGTAGTGATTTCTGATATTGTGCTCTTACCTTCCCCTTTTAACTGTGTTTGTGCCTTGTTTTGGTGTTACCACGGTAGTAGCGGTAACATTTTCGTAGCAGAGGCAAGTGCTAGTTTGCGGAGGAAGAAAAGTGAACCGTGATCACACCTAACCTAAAACCTCGTAAGAGTTGTGGTTCGTATACCGTTTGAAATCTCGTTTCTACCTGTCAGGATGGCTCGTGCTGTTCATAATCCTTTCCATTAGAGAAAGGAAGAACTGATTTACGAGTTAAAAATTTGCAAAATTAGTTCATCAGGCAATGTCAGAGATGATACTAACCTGTTGAAAAAGTTGCTTAACCTACCTATAACCATAACTGACTTAACTGCAGACGAGTTGCCTGAGTCTTTGACCGTGATTAAAGATAAGTTACCTGAATTTAACGCCATTCTTGTGTCATTTGGTGCTTCTAAGCCCTCGCACGGCCAATTAGCCCGGGTTAAGGGGCAGTTATTACATTATTTAGACAGAATTAAGGATTTGTTGTCTCTCGAATTGCCGGAAGTTGAGCGACAGAAATGTCAAGCCTTACTAGAACAGTTTTCCACACTTTTCAACAGAATCAGTGGTTTGCTTGAAGGCAATAAGTTAAATAACAATGTTTCTCAAATTCAAGTGCCTATCCCATCTGGAATGAGTGACAGTGTTAATTTTGGTGATACATCTGTTGCTACTCAAGTGTGCGATCTGACACCTAGTGCTGATGTTAGGCCTATTCAGGAGTCTGAGGTGAACAATGCTGCCCTGGGATTTTCGGTTTCGTTGTCTGGACCTAGGACACCTGTAAGTCATCCTAATGATACATCTCTTTTGCATATTGGTAACCGTACAAGTTTTCCTATGATTCCTGCTAATTCCGTTGAAGCTCAGTGTTTACCTTTTATTCCTAATCAACCTGGTTCTGATTCAATGGTGCAAAACCACCCCCCTGTCTTAGCGCCACCCGTATCGAATTGCATAACCTCTACACAACCGGTTAATGTCCAAATGGTCTCTCATATTAGTGAGAACCTTTCTCAAATTAGGTTGTCTGCGCCCGTAACGTTGCAGGATAACGTTAGTCCTAACCTATCCTGTACTCCGTCCTTCTCACAAGGGCACCCAAATCAAAGGTACGATGCCTCAGTAAACCCTCTAGACTATTCTAAGCCTTCCCAAGCACCCCCTACAGCGGTTTGTCCCCAGATTTTCGCTAATCTGCCTCACCTGTTGACCACTGTGTTTAAGGGAGTCTCGAAATTTTCAGCTAACTCCGTTGATGAAGTTATTTCTTTCCTCCGGTTCCTAACTGAGTTCAAGGATCAGGCAATAGTATATAACCTCAGCAACGACAACGTATTTCAAATTCTATACCCACATGTCTCTGGAGCTCTTTCTGAGCACATTGTCAGGGCCATTGCTGAAAGATGGTCAGTAGATCAATTTCATGCCCATGTTCTTGAATATTTCATTCCTGCTCGTGCCTTGTTGGCATTAGTGCAGAAGCACTATTTCAGAGTACAACATCTTAACGAATCACTATCTGAATATGTTCAAGTTAAGCTCCAAGCTAAGATTTTCCGGCTCCACTATTCAGAGGCCCAGATGGTTGCCAACATAATTGAAGGTCTCGCCCCGAATTATAGATCATATCTGGCTCTTTCACCCCGACCTGCAACGTTCGCCCAGTAGGAAGCAATTACAGTGTCCACTCAGGGTTCTAAAAACCACCCCGTTACCTGCTTCCAACGCGCGTAATCCCCATTCATGTTTCAATTGTGGCTCCACGGTTCATCTCAAGCGGGATTGTCCCAAGGCCGGAACATTAGGCAAAGCGAAACCTGCGATGGGTGGAGGCTCTTCAACCAATACTTCTTGCCGTAACTGTGGATCAACTAGGCATTTCTCTAGGCAGTGCCCACGTAACACGTCTGGCTCTGGACCCCCAGGCCATAGTAGTGCTAGATGACTAACCGCCGGTTCTGCTGACAAATCCCAAAGCATGCCTTCTTGTCTTGTCGATCATGACTGTACCTTGGTTAATTTACTTAATTCTGAGGCTAATGATTGCTCCCAGTCTGACTCTGGTCTTCATTTCTTACAATCTTGTAGGATTTCTGCCATACCTTCTTGTAAACTACCATATTTATGCATTGAGGTAAATAATGAACCTGTCCGTGCATTGCTAGACCTTGGGAGTAGTGTCACCTTGATGAGTGAGACCTGGTATGATTCTATGAAAACTGTTCAAATCTACCTACATTACAACCCGTGTCCTTAATCTGCCATACTGCTAATTCCAATTCATTGAATACTGTAGGATCTCTAGAGGTCAAGATTAGAGTCCGTGATTTCACCTGGAAAATGCAGTACTAGTGGCAAGAGATTTATCCTGCCAATTTATATTGGTTGCAAATTTTATTGCTAAAACAGGCATGATTTTGGACCTCCAGTTCAACAGATTCCATTTTAAATTTAGTGCAAGAACCTTTGAGCTGTGTGTTCGCTCCCCTATTCTGCCTTGCCACGTTAACGCTGTTCCTGAAGATTCTGATGAACCCAAGGCTTTTAATTTTAATCACTTATCCGAAGAGCAGGCCCATCAACTTAGGAAACTCTGCGATAAGTCCCCTGATGTCTTCACCGACAGGTTAGGCGTCACCAATGTATTAGAATACAAAATTGAGGTTACAGATAACATACCTGTTCGCTCTCCTCCGTACCGGTTGTCACCTCCCAAAATGAAAGCCCTGAAGGCTATCATTGATCAAATGCTCGCTGACGGAGTGATACAGCCTTCCAAGTCAGCCTATTCTTCCCCAATGTTTCTGGTCCCCAAACCACACGGTGGTTATCGGCCTGTAGTCGACTATCAGATGTTGAACCATAAGGTAGTCCTCCAATCTGTCCCACTTCCTGATTTGCACTCTTGTTTTTCTTGGTTCGCTAATGCAAAAATTTTCACCACTTTCGATTTAAATCAGGCTTATTACCAGATACCCCTTGCCGAAGAATCCAAGCATCTCACTGCATTTGCAACCGATTGGAACCTATATGAATTCGAACGCGTCCCTTTTGGCCTAGCAACTGGAGCGGCCGTCCTTACATGGTTACTAGATTATGTCTTATTGGACATTAAGTTCAAGTTTGTTTATAATTACCTCGATGATCTGGTAATTTTTAGTGAAACCTTCGAGGAACACCTACTCCATCTCTACGAAGTGCTGGAAAGACTGCGTAAAGCAGGTCTAACCCTCAAGGCATCCTAGGTTTCTTTCGCACAACCCCAGATGTCCTTCTTAGGACATATCGTGTCGGGGAGGGTTGTCTCAGTTGATCAGTCTCGTACTGCCGCCATCCAGAATTTTCCCCCTCCAAAGGATGTCAAGGCTGTAGCCAGATGCATTGGCATGGTGAATTTCTTTCGCAAATTCATTCCTAACTTTGCTGAACGTGCAGCTCCATTAAATGATTTGAGAAGAAAGGATGCCAAATTTGTGTGGGGTGATACCCAACATGAAGCCTTCATGGACTTGAAATCTGCCTTATGTAACGCTCCTGTACTGGCTATGCCAGACTTTTCTAAACGCTTCATCCTTCAGACTGACGCCTCTTCCTCAGGCATATCCGGAGTTCTTCTGCAGGAATTTCAAGAAGGGCGTCATCCTATTTCTTATGCTTCCCGTGCCCTGAATCCTGCTGAGCGCAATTATTCCATTTATGAGTTGGAAGCCCTGGCCGTTGTCTTCTGCTTAGAACGTTTCAGAATGTACCTGGAACATCTCCCTTTCGATCTGGAAACTGACAATCAGGCGTTGAGTTGGGTACTGGCCAAGCTGCGAAAGACCGGTCGTCTAGCACGATGGGCAGTGCGCATCTCAGCCTTACAATTTGAAGCCCGCCACATTCGTGGCATGGAAAACGTTGTGGCTGATGGCCTCAGTAGGATGTTCCATCCAGACAGCTCTGACCCTCAATCCGAGCCAATTGACTCATCTCCCGAACAAGTATCAGCTTTTGTCAATGTAGTTCTCACTGACTCTCCCTTCCATTTCAAGGATATTGCCAAACATCAAGAGGATGATCCTGAGTTACTGTAAAGGCCATTGTCGACAGGTTTAAATCCGGTGAGCATGTTAAGCCCTATATTCTGAAGAATGGTGTCTTGTGTTTTCCTGCTCGTGGTCGCAGAGACCCCAAAATTGTAGTCCCAACTAACCTGGCCCGGCTCTCTTCAAATACTTTCATGAATCCCCAGTGGGCGGTCACCTGGGCGTTTTCAAAATGAGAGAAAAAATCTGTAACCATTTAATTTGGAAATCCATGGATAGTGAGATCCGTACCCTTGTCAAATCCTGTAAGATTTGCAACATCAGTAAACCTGCCCCGAATACTCATCTAGGTCTCTTGTCTTCTGAGCAAGCTTCTCGCCCCATGGAAAGACTGTTCATAGACTATATTGGGCCTTTCCCGAGATCTCGGAATGGTCATCATTTCATACTCGTGTGTGTTGAAGCCTTTTCGCGTTTTACGTGGCTGTTCCCCACTCGGATGGCTAACGCCAACACCATCATCTCGTGCTTGAAACAGATATTCGCCTCGTTTGGACCCTGTCAATTCTTGGTAAGTGATAATGCAAGAGCCTTTACTTCTGCCCAGTTCCGGAATTTCTGTTTTGATCTATCCATTGCTCATGTAACCACTACCCCTTATTACCCAAAGCCAAATTATGCTGAGAGAGTGAATCGTAACCTGCGATCTGCACTCATCGCTTATCACTCCTCAGACCACTCCAAGTGGGATTCCTCACTGAATTGGTTGTCATTTGCATTTAACACTGCTGTCCATGAAAGCCACAAGCAAACCCCTGCTTTGTTAATGTTGGCTTTTACCCCAAATTCTCCTCTATCTAACCTATGGTCAATTAATGATCTTCTGCCCGACAATGCCAGCACAGAAAAGATCTGATCTAATTGGCACCGTGCATGAAAGAACTTGAAGGTTTTTATTACGCTAAGGTCCAGTGTAATTACAACCACGGGCGAAGGCCGCACGAGCTCTCTGTGGGTGACCAGGTGTTTGTTAAAACACATCCCGTCAGTAGTGCTGCGGACCATGTTATCAGTAAGTTGGCCCCCAGGTTTCGAGGTCCCTGCACCATCTTAAAGTTCCTTACCCCGGTGACATTATTGGTGAGTGATCCCGAAAGGAAAAGGATCAGCAGAGTCCATCTCTCCCAAGTCAAGGTACCTTAAGTCTGGTAGGGAAGGGTAAATACCATTGTTGGTGACCTTGTAGATTTAGTTGTAAGTTATTTGTAAGAATTTAATTATAAAATAATTTTATTGTAAGGTTATTTATAAGGTTTTAGTTATAAGATAATAAGTTTTATGGTAAGTTATTTGTAAGTAATTGTGTAAGTGAATACTTTAGGTATCCTCTAGTGTAATAGATTTAGTATTATAAGTTAGATAAGTTTTAGTTTAGGGTCACTCTTTGGAATTGTTCCCCTCACTGTCAGGTTTAGGGCACCCTCCTGTAGTTTCTTTTCACCCCCACCATAATCTTGTCACGTGAATTGTAGATAGCAGTGCTTACCCCGGGGCTAGTGCCTTAATATCCCTGGTGTGCGAGGGAGAGTCCCTTCCGCATTCTTATTAAGCCACCCATTGGGTGACTCTACGCAAGATTTTGAGCCCAGCAGCATACTTTTACCTCAAAGTATTCCCGTGTCTGCTGCGGTTTGTGCGCGTTACAGCGGCTGCGGTGACCAGCTTCTTCGGACAGCAACCTGAGTGCCAAATTGGGAGGCACAGTCTGTGCCTTGGGCGTTACCATTTGGCACCACTATCCTGCGGGGAAAATCCTATTGGTGGCAGGCGGACTGGACGGTGTCTCACCCCTGCTTATTTGGTACAAGAGACCACTGAACTGCATCTCACCTAGGTGTCGGGTTTGGACTGACATTGAATGAAGGCTGGCGGCAAACGGCCGTGTCGGCAGCCGCATCATCAGCAAGAATCTGTGGCCTAGCTGTGCTGTGACTGTTGTGGGAAAGTAGTGCAAAAGTGTTAGCAACAAGTGAGAAGTTTTGGTATTTCTAATATTTGGCAGAAAGTATGGTGTACATGATTTGGTGGGCAGAGTACAAATTGTCTAATCATCTGTGAAAGAAGGCATTTTGAAGTGCAATGTGACAATCCATGTGGATTTTGTGATGTTTATTCAAGAGGTGGATCTATATTATTTTTGAAAATTATGTGACAGTTTGTGTTTTTGTTATCAGAAAATCTACCTCAAGAAATCGTGTGTGTTAGAGTGAGGTACCCTTACTATCTGTACTGTGTGAGAACGTTTTATCGCTTGCTCCCCAGTGAGGTTATATTAATGGTCGAGCATGGCTCGATTTTTGGGGGGAGGAAGATGTTACTAGTGAACTATGTAGTGCGAGTGGAGTGTAAATTTTTTTAAGACTTTATTTGTAAAATACGATATGATGTTGTATTTTTATTGACCTAACCTGTACTGTATAATATTGTAACATAGGCATTTGTAAATAGTAGAATTCTGTTCTATAGTTCCTGGAAAGATCCAGAAAGTTTCATAACTTTTGCACAGGGTGTTTTACTTTGTTTGTAGTGTATTCTAGAAAATATTTCTGACTGTTCTGGAAATACGACATTCGCGATCAGGCGTATTCTAGAATGTTAGTCAAAGTTCGCGATCGAAAGTAAGATTGTGATTGGTGAGTCTAGGTGGCGATAGGGAACTCGTGCACGCTGATTGGCTGCCTCCAAGGCTGGAATTTCCTATATATAGTGAGCGAGGCAGTGTTCGAATTAATTCTGTATCCTGAATTCTGTCGGTCTTGGTCTGTCTGCGAGCAGCCTAGCTGGTTGACGTCCCCCGGTTTCCGGGATGGCACTCTCCTCGGGTAAGCACTCTTGAATTCCGTTCCTGCTAAAATTTCCGTAATGTTCCGATTTGATTTCATACAGGAGTCTGCCCTAACCTCGCCTAGATTCACCAAATTAGTTACTTATGACGCCTTAGTTTTTCAGCTGGGCTTACTTGTTCGTTTCCGAGGCATTCCTATTTCTTGTTTCACTAAAATATGTAGATTATAGTTCTGTATCACTTGAGGTACGCTAGATTTTGGATAACTTGTTTCACATCACTGTAAATTTGCATTGTACAACTGCATTGGTAACTAGATGTATAGTTGATTTGAAATTTGAATTTACACTGCTACGAAATAAGCTATGTATATCACTGAACTTATAGCTCATAACTTGGAATTGTATTTGGTAATGTATTTGTAAAATCATTTTGTAAATAATATTTTTCAAATCTAAGGATCACGGCGATTTATTTTGGAATCCTCTATCTAAGCCATGTCCATGCCTTTGGTAGGTTCCCAGCCCTTTTCATCTTCCAGTTTGTTGTCCACTAGTTGGCCCTACTGATATTTACGTACATGTTTTGTTGGAGATCCGCGTAATGCCAGCTAATGTTTTACCGAGTATGTAGTAATTTCTGATATTGTGCTCTTACCTTCCCCTTTTAACTGTGTTACCACGGTAGTAGCGGTAACAGAAACAATTAAAACTCATCTTGTGCCAGAACATCACATCACCAACACAGGTACGCCATGTAACAACGAACATCTGCACGTCACGGATATTGTTAAAACACACGCACCGCTACAATGCCAACTTATCACACCGTTATCAGAAAAAACAAAATGAACTCATACCAACAACAATGGGACAGAAATGGAGTGAAGCTCCAGATCAGTAACATTAATCGAAATTCAGAGAAAAGAATATTTCAAAGTAATAATAATAAATTAATTTGAAAAGGTAAATTAAATTCACTTCGATCCAAAGCACGCTTCAGTATTCACTAGGGTTTAAAATAATTTTAAAAATCCAGTTGCCTTCATGAGGCTCATGATACAAGAGACTACACACACACTCACTTGTCACAGCTCCAGTTCAAAGAGCAGATCATTATAAACCACACTGTTCCGGTGATGCATAAGTACGTGCATCAATAAAAATTATTCATTTGTTTAAGTATAACATAATTGGTAGGGCATATTTAGATTAGCAGAATTCAATAATGGAAGATGCGACCGAGAATCACAAATAAGATCAAGATAACTCAACCTAACGGTCACAAGATCGATATTACAATAATAGTATGAACATTAGCAATTTTCTTATACTTCAGAAGGAAGATAATATAATGAATCTACCTAAAATCTCAAATTAACAAATATAAATTTGCGAGAGTGTCCAGCAGCTAATATTTTTACCAAGTAGTTTCGAAAACATTGCATTTATTATGACCTGGAACCCATCTTTATCACATCACAAAGATGTGGCACAATATAATATTAACCTAAGTAGATTTGGGAGAAGAAAGCCACAAGACTGCTTACGGAACAAGCACATTGCTCACGATTAGATTTTATGAGTTCTCGACGTAAAGCAGTTGTTGATGTTATTATTATTATTATTATTATTATTATTATGATTATTATTATTATTAATGCCACTTTTAAATGCCAGAGGCATCAAAGGGATTTCACACGAGAATCTTCTCGGAACATAATTTGGCGAATACACATTGCTCTCCTGCAAGTAGTATGTCGAGGTTTGATTCACAAGACGTCTCCCGAAGAAATTATTATTAATTCAAAACATCGATGAAGGTAGCCATGTTGGCGTTTTACTCACTGCAGAATAATTCCCTGAAGATGACATGGAAGGTCTGTTGGGGTAAATATGATGCCAGACGATCACTTACCGGATTGTTGAAGACATTTTTTAAGTACTCACTTATACAGTTTGGTTCAAAACATTCCCAAGAAAAATATTATAATCAGCCGCAGGCACTCATAGTCGCGAGAAAGGTTGCATTCCACACTTACTTACAAGTTAAAATTACATCACCACATATAAATGTCATTACACAGGCCTACGCCTTCCTTCACAATCACCTTACGGTGGTTTCAAATCATTCTTGCCTGCCATAGCGACTGGCAGCAAGCCAAGCGACATGACGCCTGCACTAGCCCACCGCTGGAACAGAAGTGCTCGTTTGGAATAATGGCCGCTAGGGCGTGCCATGCAGAACATTTGACTAACGAACAGCGGAGCTACCCAATAACAAGCTCATAGACAATAACGTTCAATAAAAGTCCAATGGTGAAACAATTGTCCACGGTTATATTACAATTTGCACCAATAACAATCCCAACCGTACAACAATTAGTTATTGCAGAATTCCCTTCTTTTGGGCAAAATTAAACGATAGTTTCCATTCCTCTTTTAATGAATTCCACATGATCAGTTTTCCGGTGTAGCGGTGATTTCACGTAGTCCATAAATTATACCGCTACAAATCAAATAAGTAGAAGATGAACACTCATCATCATCATCATCATCATCATCATCATCATCATCATCATTTCCCTTTATCCAGCTGTAGCCAGGTAGTGGCAAATATGCTTCCCCTCCACTTTCTTCGGTCTTTCCACCACTCTTCCTCCAACACTGTGTCCCAGTCCAGGTTTCTTTCTATAATGCTGCGTTGGAGCATTATAGAAAGAAACTCGTTACACCCTGAGGCACAGAAAAGATCAGCATATTATAGTTACATTAACAGAGCGTTTAGTATTCCTTTATCCAAATCTGAAAGGAATAAAGAACTGTTGTTTATCCGACAACAAGCCCTCTTGAATGGTTTCAACAATAACATGATTGATAAAATAATTAATAAATTTTCGGAGAAACAACAATCTAAATTAGCAGTCGAACCTAGTAAAACTGAAAAATATATCAAGTTCACATATAATAATCCAAACATTCATGTAATAACAAATTTATTTAAAAGAAAAAATTTCAAAATTGCATTTTCCACCAATAACAACATGAAACATAGTATTTTCAACCATGATACAATAAATCTCTCGGAAAAAGATAAATTTTTTGATTCCGGTATATATAAACTCACATGCTTTGAATGTAAGAACACATACATAGGACAATCTGGCCGCAATTTTAAAGTTAGATATTTGGAACATGTGAATGCTGAAAAACATAGAAGATTCTCAGCAATGGGATCACACATGACTGCCACAGGTCATAAATTTACAAACATAGAACAAGACCTGACCATCATAAAAAAGTTAAAAAAGGGCAGCTTAATGAACACATATGAAGACCTGTACATTCATCTAGACCAACTTGTAAAGAAAAATGATAACCTTAATGAGGCTGTAGAATATAAGAATCCATTATATTATCAAATTCTAGTATATTTGAAAATGCTTGAGAAGGATCAAGAAAAAAGAATTGGAATTTCTCCACCTACAGATAGCCCTACAACTTATTCCTCCTCAGTTGAAGCTATAGGTGACAGCAAGGAAGTTCTTGACACACCTATATCCCCCGCTCCTCCTCCTCCTCAGGTGCAAGAACAAGGAAGAACGCATCATCAATATTACACCCGGCGCAAAACTGTGAAAGAATGACAGGAGTTACTGTTCCAAAGGAAAGCAGGCTTAATAGGTTTTGACAACTAGGAATTAGTTATATTTTCATCTACATTAATAATAAGAGCCGCACTGTGATATCAGGATTTCTTCATTTCGATAATTACTTATAAATTGTATAATTTTTAATTTATAAATTGATCTTTTTTCATGGATTATTAAGAAAAGAATATTTATTAGGACAATTTCTCTATGGAATATTGTACAAGTGTTTCCTTGACGACTGCTTTCTATTGTAGAAATAATTTATATATTTTCTCTTGAGTTATTTGTTTGTTTTAATCTTGTCAATCTTATGTTAATTTCAAGGACACTTCCTCTAAAGCATTACTTTGTCTATTTTATATTTTTCATCTAAACATTGTTATGTGGCTGAAGATGTTGATAATATACGAAACATGTACCACTTTTGACCAATAAAAATTGCCTTAGGCAATCATTGTATCGACTAGGTGGAAAATAAATAAATACTTCATTGTGAATCTATTGAAGTGCGATACGGACCATGAAGCTGATTTTATGTAATCCTAATGCCAACCAGGCAAGCAAAGAAGCTAACACCTACCTCAACTTAAAGATGAAAATAGCTAAAGTGACAAAAGATATAGTGTTTTTGAAGGAATGCCTTAAAAATAATTTGACTCCCAGTTTTCTAAAAAGTGCCCAAAGAAAAACTATATATTCTAATCATCATAAGTTTACTCAAATGCAGGTCAATAAAATATGGTTAAAAAGAGAAATTCAATTTATGTATAAAAGAAAGAAACTTCTTAATGAGAAAATGTACTTCGCGCACCTCTCAGCACCACTGAACTTGCTTCCTCTGGAATGGGATTCTTTCCAGAAACATATCAATGAAAAAATGGAGAACACACTTAAAATGAAACAAGAAATTTTGGATAATAAATTATTTAAGTTGAAAAATTTAGCATCTAATAGAGAAGAAAGAAGGTTAGTTCCTAATGTTACGTTTGATGATAGTGTTTATCCACCTCCAATTAAAAACTTGTCTGAGATAGAATTTAATGAAGAAGAAACCTCTATTTTAAGTCAAGGCCCTAATTTCAATTGGCCTAGTTCAAACAAAAGTTATGATTTAATCACCACATTAGCTGAAACAGAAACAGCAATACAGAATCTACCTGTAGACTTACAGAATGACATAAGGTATGAAGCTAAGAAGAAAATTCCTATTTTAGTAAAAGGTTTACAATCACTTCGAGGCACCAACAAGGCGGTTAATAACTTGAAACAAAAAATCAAACTAAATAACTTAATTATCACAAAAGCAGATAAAGGAGGAACAGTTGTAGCCCTAGATAGAAATGTTTATATTGAAAAAACAGAAACATTTTTTAATAACAATTCGTTTAGTACAGTTGATAAAGACCCGACATCACGTATTCAGAGGGATCTTAAAAAACTATTAAAAAGCACGTCTTTCTTGTTTAATGAACATGATGTGCAAACATTAATAAATATGAACCCTAGACTCCCGACTACAAGAGCACTACCGAAATTACATAAACAGGGAGAACCGATTAGACCTATCATAAATTTCAAAAATAGCCCCATTTATAAAACTTCTAGATTTATACATAATTTCTTATCAAGTAAATACGTATTTCATTGTAAAACACCTATCAAAAACTCAGTGGATTTTTGCAATCTAGTTAAAGATTTTAAACTTGGATCATCTCACACGACATGTTCGTTTGACATAACCAACATGTATACAAACATTCCAATAGAAGACACTATCAGAATCATTAAGAAGAATTTAACGAAGAACAAATTAGTAAGCATACCAGAAATTGAAGATTTTATTAATGTTTTAAAATTCGTGTTAAATCAAAATTATTTTACGTTTAATAATAAAATTTACCAACAAAAAGGACTCTCAATGGGAGCCCCAGCATCAGGAATATTGGCTAATATATACTTAGACTATTTGGAACACACGAAAATTATTAATCAAATAGAGGGTTTGGATTTTTGGACACGTTATGTGGACGATGTTTACGCTATAATAGATAACAGACTCACCGATAGCAATAAAGTTTTAAATATATTGAATAATTTGGATTCCAATATAAAATTCACTTTAGAAGAAGAAGTTGAAAAATCACTGAATTTTCTGGACATAGTCACAACAAGAGAAGAAAAAGGATTTTCTTTCAAAATACACAGAAAATCCACTTTCACACTGACCACTATCAAGAACAACTCGTTACACCCTGAGGCACAGAAAAGATCAGCATATTATAGTTACATTAACAGAGCGTTTAGTATTCCTTTATCCAAATCTGAAAGGAATAAAGAACTGTTGTTTATCCGACAACAAGCCCTCTTGAATGGTTTCAACAATAACATGATTGATAAAATAATTAATAAATTTTCGGAGAAACAACAATCTAAATTAGCAGTCGAACCTAGTAAAACTGAAAAATATATCAAGTTCACATATAATAATCCAAACATTCATGTAATAACAAATTTATTTAAAAGAAAAAATTTCAAAATTGCATTTTCCACCAATAACAACATGAAACATAGTATTTTCAACCATGATACAATAAATCTCTCGGAAAAAGATAAATTTTTTGATTCCGGTATATATAAACTCACATGCTTTGAATGTAAGAACACATACATAGGACAATCTGGCCGCAATTTTAAAGTTAGATATTTGGAACATGTGAATGCTGAAAAACATAGAAGATTCTCAGCAATGGGATCACACATGACTGCCACAGGTCATAAATTTACAAACATAGAACAAGACCTGACCATCATAAAAAAGTTAAAAAAGGGCAGCTTAATGAACACATATGAAGACCTGTACATTCATCTAGACCAACTTGTAAAGAAAAATGATAACCTTAATGAGGCTGTAGAATATAAGAATCCATTATATTATCAAATTCTAGTATATTTGAAAATGCTTGAGAAGGATCAAGAAAAAAGAATTGGAATTTCTCCACCTACAGATAGCCCTACAACTTATTCCTCCTCAGTTGAAGCTATAGGTGACAGCAAGGAAGTTCTTGACACACCTATATCCCCCGCTCCTCCTCCTCCTCAGGTGCAAGAACAAGGAAGAACGCATCATCAATATTACACCCGGCGCAAAACTGTGAAAGAATGACAGGAGTTACTGTTCCAAAGGAAAGCAGGCTTAATAGGTTTTGACAACTAGGAATTAGTTATATTTTCATCTACATTAATAATAAGAGCCGCACTGTGATATCAGGATTTCTTCATTTCGATAATTACTTATAAATTGTATAATTTTTAATTTATAAATTGATCTTTTTTCATGGATTATTAAGAAAAGAATATTTATTAGGACAATTTCTCTATGGAATATTGTACAAGTGTTTCCTTGACGACTGCTTTCTATTGTAGAAATAATTTATATATTTTCTCTTGAGTTATTTGTTTGTTTTAATCTTGTCAATCTTATGTTAATTTCAAGGACACTTCCTCTAAAGCATTACTTTGTCTATTTTATATTTTTCATCTAAACATTGTTATGTGGCTGAAGATGTTGATAATATACGAAACATGTACCACTTTTGACCAATAAAAATTGCCTTAGGCAATCATTGTATCGACTAGGTGGAAAATAAATAAATACTTCATTGTGAATCTATTGAAGTGCGATACGGACCATGAAGCTGATTTTATGTAATCCTAATGCCAACCAGGCAAGCAAAGAAGCTAACACCTACCTCAACTTAAAGATGAAAATAGCTAAAGTGACAAAAGATATAGTGTTTTTGAAGGAATGCCTTAAAAATAATTTGACTCCCAGTTTTCTAAAAAGTGCCCAAAGAAAAACTATATATTCTAATCATCATAAGTTTACTCAAATGCAGGTCAATAAAATATGGTTAAAAAGAGAAATTCAATTTATGTATAAAAGAAAGAAACTTCTTAATGAGAAAATGTACTTCGCGCACCTCTCAGCACCACTGAACTTGCTTCCTCTGGAATGGGATTCTTTCCAGAAACATATCAATGAAAAAATGGAGAACACACTTAAAATGAAACAAGAAATTTTGGATAATAAATTATTTAAGTTGAAAAATTTAGCATCTAATAGAGAAGAAAGAAGGTTAGTTCCTAATGTTACGTTTGATGATAGTGTTTATCCACCTCCAATTAAAAACTTGTCTGAGATAGAATTTAATGAAGAAGAAACCTCTATTTTAAGTCAAGGCCCTAATTTCAATTGGCCTAGTTCAAACAAAAGTTATGATTTAATCACCACATTAGCTGAAACAGAAACAGCAATACAGAATCTACCTGTAGACTTACAGAATGACATAAGGTATGAAGCTAAGAAGAAAATTCCTATTTTAGTAAAAGGTTTACAATCACTTCGAGGCACCAACAAGGCGGTTAATAACTTGAAACAAAAAATCAAACTAAATAACTTAATTATCACAAAAGCAGATAAAGGAGGAACAGTTGTAGCCCTAGATAGAAATGTTTATATTGAAAAAACAGAAACATTTTTTAATAACAATTCGTTTAGTACAGTTGATAAAGACCCGACATCACGTATTCAGAGGGATCTTAAAAAACTATTAAAAAGCACGTCTTTCTTGTTTAATGAACATGATGTGCAAACATTAATAAATATGAACCCTAGACTCCCGACTGCAAGAGCACTACCGAAATTACATAAACAGGGAGAACCGATTAGACCTATCATAAATTTCAAAAATAGCCCCATTTATAAAACTTCTAGATTTATACATAATTTCTTATCAAGTAAATACGTATTTCATTGTAAAACACCTATCAAAAACTCAGTGGATTTTTGCAATCTAGTTAAAGATTTTAAACTTGGATCATCTCACACGACATGTTCGTTTGACATAACCAACATGTATACAAACATTCCAATAGAAGACACTATCAGAATCATTAAGAAGAATTTAACGAAGAACAAATTAGTAAGCATACCAGAAATTGAAGATTTTATTAATGTTTTAAAATTCGTGTTAAATCAAAATTATTTTACGTTTAATAATAAAATTTACCAACAAAAAGGACTCTCAATGGGAGCCCCAGCATCAGGAATATTGGCTAATATATACTTAGACTATTTGGAACACACGAAAATTATTAATCAAATAGAGGGTTTGGATTTTTGGACACGTTATGTGGACGATGTTTACGCTATAATAGATAACAGACTCACCGATAGCAATAAAGTTTTAAATATATTGAATAATTTGGATTCCAATATAAAATTCACTTTAGAAGAAGAAGTTGAAAAATCACTGAATTTTCTGGACATAGTCACAACAAGAGAAGAAAAAGGATTTTCTTTCAAAATACACAGAAAATCCACTTTCACACTGACCACTATCAAGAACAACTCGTTACACCCTGAGGCACAGAAAAGATCAGCATATTATAGTTACATTAACAGAGCGTTTAGTATTCCTTTATCCAAATCTGAAAGGAATAAAGAACTGTTGTTTATCCGACAACAAGCCCTCTTGAATGGTTTCAACAATAACATGATTGATAAAATAATTAATAAATTTTCGGAGAAACAACAATCTAAATTAGCAGTCGAACCTAGTAAAACTGAAAAATATATCAAGTTCACATATAATAATCCAAACATTCATGTAATAACAAATTTATTTAAAAGAAAAAATTTCAAAATTGCATTTTCCACCAATAACAACATGAAACATAGTATTTTCAACCATGATACAATAAATCTCTCGGAAAAAGATAAATTTTTTGATTCCGGTATATATAAACTCACATGCTTTGAATGTAAGAACACATACATAGGACAATCTGGCCGCAATTTTAAAGTTAGATATTTGGAACATGTGAATGCTGAAAAACATAGAAGATTCTCAGCAATGGGATCACACATGACTGCCACAGGTCATAAATTTACAAACATAGAACAAGACCTGACCATCATAAAAAAGTTAAAAAAGGGCAGCTTAATGAACACATATGAAGACCTGTACATTCATCTAGACCAACTTGTAAAGAAAAATGATAACCTTAATGAGGCTGTAGAATATAAGAATCCATTATATTATCAAATTCTAGTATATTTGAAAATGCTTGAGAAGGATCAAGAAAAAAGAATTGGAATTTCTCCACCTACAGATAGCCCTACAACTTATTCCTCCTCAGTTGAAGCTATAGGTGACAGCAAGGAAGTTCTTGACACACCTATATCCCCCGCTCCTCCTCCTCCTCAGGTGCAAGAACAAGGAAGAACGCATCATCAATATTACACCCGGCGCAAAACTGTGAAAGAATGACAGGAGTTACTGTTCCAAAGGAAAGCAGGCTTAATAGGTTTTGACAACTAGGAATTAGTTATATTTTCATCTACATTAATAATAAGAGCCGCACTGTGATATCAGGATTTCTTCATTTCGATAATTACTTATAAATTGTATAATTTTTAATTTATAAATTGATCTTTTTTCATGGATTATTAAGAAAAGAATATTTATTAGGACAATTTCTCTATGGAATATTGTACAAGTGTTTCCTTGACGACTGCTTTCTATTGTAGAAATAATTTATATATTTTCTCTTGAGTTATTTGTTTGTTTTAATCTTGTCAATCTTATGTTAATTTCAAGGACACTTCCTCTAAAGCATTACTTTGTCTATTTTATATTTTTCATCTAAACATTGTTATGTGGCTGAAGATGTTGATAATATACGAAACATGTACCACTTTTGACCAATAAAAATTGCCTTAGGCAATCATTGTATCGACTAGGTGGAAAATAAATAAATACTTCATTGTGAATCTATTGAAGTGCGATACGGACCATGAAGCTGATTTTATGTAATCCTAATGCCAACCAGGCAAGCAAAGAAGCTAACACCTACCTCAACTTAAAGATGAAAATAGCTAAAGTGACAAAAGATATAGTGTTTTTGAAGGAATGCCTTAAAAATAATTTGACTCCCAGTTTTCTAAAAAGTGCCCAAAGAAAAACTATATATTCTAATCATCATAAGTTTACTCAAATGCAGGTCAATAAAATATGGTTAAAAAGAGAAATTCAATTTATGTATAAAAGAAAGAAACTTCTTAATGAGAAAATGTACTTCGCGCACCTCTCAGCACCACTGAACTTGCTTCCTCTGGAATGGGATTCTTTCCAGAAACATATCAATGAAAAAATGGAGAACACACTTAAAATGAAACAAGAAATTTTGGATAATAAATTATTTAAGTTGAAAAATTTAGCATCTAATAGAGAAGAAAGAAGGTTAGTTCCTAATGTTACGTTTGATGATAGTGTTTATCCACCTCCAATTAAAAACTTGTCTGAGATAGAATTTAATGAAGAAGAAACCTCTATTTTAAGTCAAGGCCCTAATTTCAATTGGCCTAGTTCAAACAAAAGTTATGATTTAATCACCACATTAGCTGAAACAGAAACAGCAATACAGAATCTACCTGTAGACTTACAGAATGACATAAGGTATGAAGCTAAGAAGAAAATTCCTATTTTAGTAAAAGGTTTACAATCACTTCGAGGCACCAACAAGGCGGTTAATAACTTGAAACAAAAAATCAAACTAAATAACTTAATTATCACAAAAGCAGATAAAGGAGGAACAGTTGTAGCCCTAGATAGAAATGTTTATATTGAAAAAACAGAAACATTTTTTAATAACAATTCGTTTAGTACAGTTGATAAAGACCCGACATCACGTATTCAGAGGGATCTTAAAAAACTATTAAAAAGCACGTCTTTCTTGTTTAATGAACATGATGTGCAAACATTAATAAATATGAACCCTAGACTCCCGACTGCAAGAGCACTACCGAAATTACATAAACAGGGAGAACCGATTAGACCTATCATAAATTTCAAAAATAGCCCCATTTATAAAACTTCTAGATTTATACATAATTTCTTATCAAGTAAATACGTATTTCATTGTAAAACACCTATCAAAAACTCAGTGGATTTTTGCAATCTAGTTAAAGATTTTAAACTTGGATCATCTCACACGACATGTTCGTTTGACATAACCAACATGTATACAAACATTCCAATAGAAGACACTATCAGAATCATTAAGAAGAATTTAACGAAGAACAAATTAGTAAGCATACCAGAAATTGAAGATTTTATTAATGTTTTAAAATTCGTGTTAAATCAAAATTATTTTACGTTTAATAATAAAATTTACCAACAAAAAGGACTCTCAATGGGAGCCCCAGCATCAGGAATATTGGCTAATATATACTTAGACTATTTGGAACACACGAAAATTATTAATCAAATAGAGGGTTTGGATTTTTGGACACGTTATGTGGACGATGTTTACGCTATAATAGATAACAGACTCACCGATAGCAATAAAGTTTTAAATATATTGAATAATTTGGATTCCAATATAAAATTCACTTTAGAAGAAGAAGTTGAAAAATCACTGAATTTTCTGGACATAGTCACAACAAGAGAAGAAAAAGGATTTTCTTTCAAAATACACAGAAAATCCACTTTCACACTGACCACTATCAAGAACAACTCGTTACACCCTGAGGCACAGAAAAGATCAGCATATTATAGTTACATTAACAGAGCGTTTAGTATTCCTTTATCCAAATCTGAAAGGAATAAAGAACTGTTGTTTATCCGACAACAAGCCCTCTTGAATGGTTTCAACAATAACATGATTGATAAAATAATTAATAAATTTTCGGAGAAACAACAATCTAAATTAGCAGTCGAACCTAGTAAAACTGAAAAATATATCAAGTTCACATATAATAATCCAAACATTCATGTAATAACAAATTTATTTAAAAGAAAAAATTTCAAAATTGCATTTTCCACCAATAACAACATGAAACATAGTATTTTCAACCATGATACAATAAATCTCTCGGAAAAAGATAAATTTTTTGATTCCGGTATATATAAACTCACATGCTTTGAATGTAAGAACACATACATAGGACAATCTGGCCGCAATTTTAAAGTTAGATATTTGGAACATGTGAATGCTGAAAAACATAGAAGATTCTCAGCAATGGGATCACACATGACTGCCACAGGTCATAAATTTACAAACATAGAACAAGACCTGACCATCATAAAAAAGTTAAAAAAGGGCAGCTTAATGAACACATATGAAGACCTGTACATTCATCTAGACCAACTTGTAAAGAAAAATGATAACCTTAATGAGGCTGTAGAATATAAGAATCCATTATATTATCAAATTCTAGTATATTTGAAAATGCTTGAGAAGGATCAAGAAAAAAGAATTGGAATTTCTCCACCTACAGATAGCCCTACAACTTATTCCTCCTCAGTTGAAGCTATAGGTGACAGCAAGGAAGTTCTTGACACACCTATATCCCCCGCTCCTCCTCCTCCTCAGGTGCAAGAACAAGGAAGAACGCATCATCAATATTACACCCGGCGCAAAACTGTGAAAGAATGACAGGAGTTACTGTTCCAAAGGAAAGCAGGCTTAATAGGTTTTGACAACTAGGAATTAGTTATATTTTCATCTACATTAATAATAAGAGCCGCACTGTGATATCAGGATTTCTTCATTTCGATAATTACTTATAAATTGTATAATTTTTAATTTATAAATTGATCTTTTTTCATGGATTATTAAGAAAAGAATATTTATTAGGACAATTTCTCTATGGAATATTGTACAAGTGTTTCCTTGACGACTGCTTTCTATTGTAGAAATAATTTATATATTTTCTCTTGAGTTATTTGTTTGTTTTAATCTTGTCAATCTTATGTTAATTTCAAGGACACTTCCTCTAAAGCATTACTTTGTCTATTTTATATTTTTCATCTAAACATTGTTATGTGGCTGAAGATGTTGATAATATACGAAACATGTACCACTTTTGACCAATAAAAATTGCCTTAGGCAATCATTGTATCGACTAGGTGGAAAATAAATAAATACTTCATTGTGAATCTATTGAAGTGCGATACGGACCATGAAGCTGATTTTATGTAATCTCAGTTGTGGTCGTGCACGGCCTCTCCTTCCTTGGATTTGCATTTCCATCACTTTTTTTGGCATTCTTTCGTCTCTCATTCGCTTTATGTGCCCAAACCATCTTAGTCAGCTCTTCTATCATTCATTTTTTCCACTCCAATTTCTTCCCGGATTTTCTCATTCCTTATTTTGTCTCTTCTACTCTTCTGTGTCATACTCCTCAAGAACTTCATTTCGGCTGCCTGTATTCGACTCTCATCCTTCTTAGTCATTGTCCAAGTTTCTGCTCCGTAAGTTGTTATGGGTACGTAATACATCTTGTACATACTATCCTTTGCTTCTGTTGGCACATCTTTGTCCCATAACATGAGTCTTACACTATGATAGAAACAACTTCCAGCTTGAATCCTTTTACTAATCTCAGCATCCAGTCGAGCATTCTCCATTAATTCACTCCCCAGGTATTTAAACGTTTCCACTACTTCCAGGGGCTTGTCTGCAAGTCTAATCTGACCTTTCCCTTCTTTCTCCCCTCTAGTTATAACAAGAGTTTTACTCTTTTGTACACTTATTTTCAATCCACATTCTTCAATCTTCCCATTCACCACATTCAACTGTTCTTGAACCTTCCTGTCGTCTTCTCCCCAAATCACAATATCATCTGCAAATAACATCATGTTCATTTCTCTTCCTCCATATGTTGCTTTTGCTGTTCTCATGATGTCATCCATTACTATTGTAAACAGGATTGATGATAGAACACTTCCCTGTCTCAGCCCACTAGTTATTTTGAACCAACTTGTCCTGCCAACTTGTGTTTGCACGCAACTACAACTACAAGATGAACACTATTGGTGGAAAAATACACATACAAAATTTCCTATAAGTTAATTTTGAAGTTGGCGGAATGATACCGAAGTGTTGACTACTGTGATACACAAAAAAACAAGAACAAGTCAATTCAGTTTAGGAAACCTTGAAATAAAAAGTTACTTCGTAGTCTTAATTGTTCCTCTTCACACTAGAGGGCATAACATATGTTTTTGTTTGGTAGAGACATCTGTGAAGAAAAGTCCAAACTTCTTGCTCAAGTTGTTGCAAGTTCATATTGAAGATGGCATTCTCCATCTTGAATGAACGGGGCGGGTGTACCCTCGCGGTACAATCTTCTTCTTCTTCTTCTTCTTCTTCTTCTTCTTCTTCTTCTTCTTCTTCTTCTTCTTCTTCTTCTTCTTCTTCTTCTTCTTCTTCTTCTTCTTCTTCTTCTTCTTCTTCACAACGTGGAATCAACATTTGATGAACTTTCCACCTTGCCCAATAATTTTCATCAACTGTTGTAATTTTTGTTCTTCATATGCCATGTTGGTTTCTTCTCATCTTCCTCAAATGCCATTGTGTGAACAATTTTCCTGAATACGTTTCTCTCCTCCAGATTTGGTGATCCTAATTCAGTGAGGTCTTTCTCTACTAGCTTATCTGATATGTTTGATTTGTTTATTTTATATTTTGGTAGGGAAGTCTCTAGCTTGAAATTGAGCTGATAATTTACTGAAATTTTGGCATTCTGCAAGATAGTTATAGTTGATGATGATGATGCTTGTTGTTTTAAGGGGCCTAACATCGCAGGTCACCGGCCCCGATAGTTATAGTTAATGCAATTTGATTGTTTCATTGGGTAGAGGAATACAAGTATGAAGTCTGCAAATAATTTGCATTAATATTTAATTGTTTTATTCATAGGCAATTAAATTCCTCACTTAAAATGATGTCGATCTGAAGAGTGGACTCTGCTTCTGGGGGAAAATGCTAAGTTGAAGAAGAGGATCAAAATAAATCCTAATAATAATTAAGAAAAAATGGAACCTAAATGTTTAACAAGGTAGAAAATTCTGATGACGATGATGATGATGTGTACTCTTACTAATTTTCCGTTCAACATGGCGGCGTACATGCCGGTGATTACAAGTGTTCTCCATGCATTAATTATAGTATTGTGCCGTGACCAACGCGAAAAGTGTAACAGTGCATTCGGATAAGTCTTGTGGTGATTTGAAGAAGATTCATGTACTGGAAAAACTGTTGGTAAGTGAGAAATGTTCTCTTAAGTGTCTCACTTGGTGTGACAGTGAAAGTCTCGGGCTGCTGGCAGTAGGGCGGTCGCATCGTGATGGGGAAGGCAGAGTTGTCAGACTTCCAATCGCTGGGCGGCCACTGTGGTGCCTAACTCTCGCGTTAATTGGAGACATTGAATTGAACCCCGGACTCCAGCATTGTACAGTATGTCAAAGCAGTGGGCGTCGTAACCAACTATTTGTGAACTGTAACAGTTGTCCGTCAAGTAGTCACAGGACATTTGCACAAATTTCTACATCAGAATACAGGAAGTTAAAGAAGGGGGGGAAGAACGTGGACTTGCTGGCAATGCGAAATGCCGCCACTAACAAACTCTTTCTTTTCTAATACCACTGACGTTACCAGTGACTCTGTAAATAGCTACAACTGTAAATATGTAAATAATAATCTAACTCTCTTTGCGTTTAACGCACGCAGCATTTTACGTCCAGGTAGAAAAGAATATATTCTCGCTTCACTCTCAAGCCTAGATCCCTCTATTGTGTGTATCAGTGAAACATGGTTTTCAGACACAATTAATGACTCAGAAGTGCTACCAGATTCTTTTGTCTTGTTCCGTAAAGACCGGTCCCTCATCACAGGGGGCGGAGTACTTATTGCTGCAAAACTAGAGTGTAATCCAACTAGGCGTCCCGAGTTGGAGCCGTGTGGGTGGAAATTACGTGCGATAATAATAAATTCCTAATCGGATCAATGTATCGTACACTGAAGTCCTCGCAAACGATGAACAATGCATTGCTTTCCTCTCTGGAGCGTGTTCAACAAGTGCAGAATAATTACGACGCAATTTATATTGCCAGTGACTTCAATCTGGAAATTACTTGGTCTAGAAATGCCACCCCAGTACCAAACAATCCTCTTGCAAATAGTTTTCTCTCCACCTTCTATGACATTTTTCTCCATCAGTTAGTGTTCGAAGCGACTCGTATTACTCAAAATTCAATTAATTGAAGGAACAAGAACCAATTAATTGAAGGAACAAGAATCCACCTGATCAATACTTTCACTTTTATTTAGCCTTAGGCTATTTCAATAGACATTAGATTAAAAGTTCAGAACATGTTTCGAATGCGTTGCATTCATCATCAGCTGCTTGCATTTGGCAAAAGTAAAAATTAGCTAAAAACAGTCTCACAATTTTCTTAAAACCTTAAAAACAAGTGTTAGTAGTGCGTGTGTGAATGGATGGGGGGGGGGGGGAAGAAGGGGGGGGATGCATTGAAGGCGTTTGTTAGTTAAACTAAGACTTATTATTAAAAATCTTAATGTTAAAAACACTGATGGACTAAAATACAATTCACTATGAGTCTTGTGAATTTTCCATGAGTTCGTTGATTACTGAAGAACTTGTATGCACTGTGAAGTATTTCTGTTGAGCTATTAGTAAAAAGTTTCCTTGAGAAGGCATCCGGTGTTTTCACGTCTCTTATCTCCTGTTGAGTGGAGAGGTGTGGCTTGTTTCGAATATGAAGTTTGCTAATTTGTAGTTTGTATGAAAACAGTTGGATCGTCTGTATCACGATCTGTAACTGGCAGGAAAAATGCGGCTGTTAGTTGGAGTTTGAAAGACGTAACGGATAATAAGTATTTAAATGTAGGAAAGTAAAGTATGAACTTACCCTTGTCTTGCGTGTTAGTTTAACTTCCCGTGCTGCGGGAGTGGGTTTAATCCGGCTGCCTTCAGCCTTGTATTGTAACTGTGTGCTGTAGTTCGTGAGTTAGCCTGGTTAGGAGGGAGGGGAAATGCGGACGCGTCGTCATTTGCTATATCGGGCGGGGAGGAGGTTACTGCTCGTGACGTATCGGCCTTGTGATTGCTTGAAGTATGCGCTGGGCGTGTTTGCTTCCTTCGTAATAACTCAATGTATCTCAGTATGCATTCAAATAAGGGGTTCCTCTGTTCGTTTACTTCATTCAAATTCTTGTCCTTATTAAATGACTTGTCTAGAAGGATATGAATATTTTCCAGACTGTTCATTAACCTTCCCTTGTTTAGCGTATTGAGAATTACTAGGTCTTGTTTAATGTCTGTGAATCTATGGCCTGTTTCACTCATGTGTACTCCCATTGCTGAGAATCTTTTATGTTTCTCCGCGTTGACGTGTTCTAAGTACCTTATTGTGAAGTTACGTCCGGATTGCCCTATGTATGTGGCCTTGCACTGATTGCATGTCAGTTTATAAACACCTGAATCCTGGAACCGCTCCTCGCTATTTTGATTGACCATATTGTGGTTGAAAAATTTTTGTCTTGTATTGTTAGTCGTCGAGAACGCTATTTTTATGTCATGCTTCTTGAATAAATTGGTAATTGCATAAATGTTGGGATTGTTAAAGGTGAACCTTACGTACTTTTTTGTTTGCTCTGATTGTTTTGTTAAGTTTGTTTGTAGTTTATGCTTGCGTTTGGCAATTAATCCATTAATGGTTTTTAAGTTAAAACCATTAATAAGGGCCTGCTGTCGAATGAAGGCTAATTCTTTATTTCTCTCTTTGTTGTTTAACGGGATTTCAAAAGCTCTGTTGATAAAACTGTGATACGCTGATTTTTTGTGTGAATCGGGGTGTAGGGAGTTACTATGAATGGTTGTTGGGGTGAATGTAGGTTTTCTATAAATACTAAAGTGAAATTCGTTGTCTTTTTTAGTTGTGGTCACGTCTAAAAAATTAATCGAACCATTTTCTTCTTCTTCGACCGTAAACTGTATATTGGGGTCTAAGGTGTTCAACATGTGTAAAATGCTAGAACTGTCATTATGATCCTTGTCAATTATGGCGTACGTATCATCAACGTAGCGTACCCATAAATCAAGTCCTTGGATATGGTCTATAATGTAGGAATGTTCCAAGTAATCCAAGTAAATGTTTGCTAGTATGCCCGAGGCTGGAGCGCCCATGGGGAGGCCATCCTGCCGATAAATCTTACCGTTAAACATAAAATAGTTCTGACTAAGGACGAATTCAAGGATAACCATAAATTCTTCTATTTCGGGTATGCTTACCTTTTTGTGTTCTAATAGGTTGGTTTTTATGATTTTAATAGCCTTCTCTATGGGGATATTGGTGTACATATCTTTTATATCGAAGGAACATACTGTGTGAGAGGATTTGAGTTTGAAGTCCTTAATTCTCTTGCAGAAATCGCTAGAATTTTTTACGGCTGTGTTGGCGTAGTAGACGTAATTTTGTGTTAAAAATCTATGAATGTATTGCGATGTTTTGTATGTAGGGCTCTTACGAAAGTTGATTATCGGTCTAATAGGTATGTCTTTTTTATGCAATTTGGGCAAAGCTCTTGCAGTAGGGAGTCCTGGGTTCATATTAATCAGCTTTTGTGATTCCTGCTCACTAAGAAGAAAGGTACTTTGTTTGAGTATACTTTTCAAGTTTCTCTGAATCTTTAGGGTGGGATCTTTACTCACTATTTTAAACTTGTTGTTATTAAAAAAGGTTTCGGTTTTCTCAATGTAATCGGATTTGTTCAGAATAACTATTGATTCTCCCTTATCTGCCTTGGTTACGACTACGTCGCTTTGCTTGATTTTCCGTTGTAATTCGTTATTTGCTCGAGTGTTATGGATGTTATTCTTAAAACCGTTTATGAGGGACGGAATTTTTCTCTTAGCCTCATATCTCAAATCGTTCTGTATTTCAAATGGAAGGGTTTGAATGGCTGCTTCGGTTTCTGCTAAGGTAAGGGTTAACTCCTTACTTCTATTAGTAGCCTGCCAATTATATTTCGGGCCTTTACTCAAAATTTGCAATTCCTGTTCTGTAAAAACAGTTTTTGATAAATTTTCGACAGCAGGTGGGTGTGTGATTTGTCTAGTTGCTGATTTAAACTTTAACTCGTTCCCCTTCTTCGAACGATCTTCTTTTAGATTATCTAACTTATTATTTAAAGTAACCTGTTTCTTATCCATTAACTTTTCTATTTTATTTCTGCTAAATATGAGGAAAGAATTCCATTCTAACGGTAAAAGGGTGGTTGCCGCTTTGAGATGAGTGGTGTATAGTTCGTGATTAAGAAATTGTTTCTTTTTATACATGAATTTTATTTCCCTCTTTAACCAGGTTCGATTGACCATTTTTTGGGTTGCTGAGTGGTATTCTGAATGCAATTTTTTCTTTTGAGTTCCTTTTAGAAATTTAGGTATTAGGTCATTTTTAAGGCATTCTTTAAGAAAAACTATGTCTTTGCTGACTTTCGCTATTTTTACCTTTAACTTTAAGTAGGTGTTCGCAATATTTCCTGCCTGGTTGGCGTTCGTGTTACATACTATCCACTTCATATCCGTATCGACTATAAGATCCAATTAATTGAAGGAACAAGAATCCACCTGATCGATACTTTCACTTGAATTACTCAAAATTTCCGTTCCACACTAGACCTGTTCCTTACTAACTCTCCATCATCAGTCCAGTCCCTAGATGTAATACCAGGATTTTGTGATCACCAAGCTATAATTACAACTTTGCCCTACAGAAAACCCTCCCCAAAACTCCACTCCACTCCAGAACTATATATAATTTTCCCGCACTAACTGGAACGATCTTTCCTTTCTTCTATCAAAAAATCTTCCTATTCCCCTCACGACCTTCACCAGCGATATAAATATCAACAAGATCTGGGAAAACTGGAAAAAAGTATTTTTTGAATGTGTCGATCAAGTTGTGCCGAAAGTTTCCATCTCTACTAAGCGAAAAACGCCATGGATCAGTAAAGAGATAACATCAGGTATTCGAAAGAGAAATTGTTTATACAGGAAATGAAAACCCAAGATCATTCGTTTGGAATAATGGCCGCTAGGGCGTGCCATGCAGAACATTTGACTAACGAACAGCGGAGCTACCCAATAACAAGCTCATAGACAATACTGGCTAGGAACAAACTCAAATCATTAATCCATGATGCCTACAGTTCATATATCCACAACCTTAGTTCCAATAGTAAAGAGCTATGGGCTTTCATTAGAAACAAAAGCGGCAACAGTGCTCCATCTGTTTTCAAGTACAACGGACTATCAGTTTCCTCTCCCCAAGAAATAGCAGACACATTCAATAGTAAATTTAAAAATAACTTCACCACGGCTGACAAGGATGAAGTCATGTTCACTACAAGGACAACCCCTCCGTTTCCACCCCTAACTAGCTTGTACTTCACTGCTAACGAGGTCGCAACAAGTCTTCGGAGAGCTAGACCTCATGCTGCGAGCGGCCCAGATAACGTGCCGACCAGAATTCTCCATCGCTGTGCAGAAGCATTAGCACCTTCTCTTTGCGCAATATTAAACATTTCAGTGAATAGTGGGACTGTGCCAGAAGAATGGAAGAAAGCAAATGTCGTTCCAGTATTCAAAGACGGAGACAGGGAAAATGTAGACAACTATCACCCAGTCTCTATTACATCTGGTTTATGTAAATGCATGGAACGCCTAATCGTTAAACATGTGGTGAATTTTCTGAATGAGAGAAACCTGTTGAATAACAACCAACATGGATTTCTCCCTGGGAAATCCTGTACTACACTTTTAACAACAGTAATTGATGAGTGGCAACATTCCCTGGACCAGTCTAATATATCCCAAGTGGATTGCATAACTCTCGACTGGAGTAAGGCCTTTGATCAGGTACCTCATCAACGACTGTTGTTAAAACTTAACAAGTATGGCATTCAAGGCAAACTGCTGGCATGGTTTCGATCATTCCTGGTAGTACAACTTGTCCATTTCATGACCGTGTCGATGTTTAATCAAGAAGTAAGTATAAATAACCACCTAATCGATACTTTATTAATGCCTCAGGCAAAATTGAATAAAATTAAAACTTACAGGACATGTTTCGACCACTTAGTGGTCCTCTTCAGCTGTATAAATAAAGAACTGAAAAGAAAAACATTGACAATAAGCACAAATAAAAGTTCTTTGGAGACTCCTTTGATAAAAATGGAGGTCATCAGAATAGGTCATCTTGCCTCTCGTTCTTGTTTGGAAAAATTGTTTATTCTGCGCTGTCTAGAGGGTCTGTCTTTGAGCGCGACCTGGTGAAGTAACGATGTGATACAGTTTGACAGTTCATGGAAAGCTCTGGAGAGAAGGGAAGTAGAGTTTTATCATCATCTAAAATAACATGTGAGGGAGGAGGGAGATGGGCTGTGCTTCTGCGATGTCGTATTTGATTATATCTCTTGTTCGTCTAGTCTGTTTCATGTCTACCCATTCTAAGTATTTGCTAATATTCTCATATAAGATGTTTTTATGCTCGTTGTTTTCGTTGAGATTCTCTTCACCGTTTTCCAATTTATCAAGAACGATGTGGATGTTTTCCAGGTTGTTCATAAGATTACCTTTATTAATCATACAGATAATTTGAAGGTCCTGTTTTATATTGGTGAATTTGTGGTTGGACTCTTTCATATTGTCAATGTTTTTCTTTTCAGTTCTTTATTTATACAGCTGAAGAGGACCACTAAGTGGTCGAAACATGTCCTGTAAGTTTTAATTTTATCAATTTTGCCTGAGGCATTAATAAAGTATCGATTAGGTGGTTATTTATACTTACTTCTTCTTCATTCCTGGTAGGTCGGACGCAGAGCGTTGTGTTCAGTGGGGCCAGGTCAGAACAAACCTTAGTCACCTCGGGCATGATTCAAGGTAGGGGGATAGGACCGCTTGTGTACACGATATTTACGCTGAATCTGCCAGGTTGTGTATCGTCTTCTATGGCACAGTATGCTGATGACACCATCATTTACAGAGCCATGCGCAATGAGAACGATGTAAGTAAGCTACAGTCAGATCTGGATAATGTGGCTCTGTAGTGCCAAATAAATAGAATGTCTATAAATGTGCAGAAATGTAAATATATCCACTTAACTAGAGCAAGATCACAGTTACAACACCAAATTTTACTATGTGGTAAAAACCTGATGCTCTGCACCTCAATAAAATTGCTTGGAATTCACATTTGCAGCAATTTAAAATGGAACAAGCATGTAGAGGAAATAAGGTGCAAAGCATACAGAGTCCTGGGATTTATCTGCAGATCTCTACAGGGGCCTATTCCACAAAAGTATGGTCTTGTACATTACAAGTAAATTCTCTAGTAACTAGTACAAATACCAGAGTTTCTGTTCCACAAAAGAATTTTCTACAGTTGTACTTTACTACTCCATACTTACAAATTACCGCTGAATTTTTATAGGTATGTTCCACAAAAGTACTAGTACTTGTAACTTACTAGTGAATTGGGAAGTATTCTCTACCAGTGAAAGGACAGTAATATATAAATATACTAGTGCTATTTAAATATACTTATTTCAGATACATTTTGATAAATATGTGGTCTAGCAGTAGTGATAGTGATGGTAATGAAAATGAAAACTACCATCTGTGTAGGGAAACAATAAACTTCCAGTTTAACACTATTTTAATACAATGAGCGTTTTAGGTTAAGCACAATACAAGTGGAAGAACTTTTGATGGATAGGTTGAAACATCTTAATAACAGAAATAAATCTCTCTCTGCTAAACAACAGTTAGACCTACTAACAACACTGCTTTGACTAGGAAATGGTGGTCAGTACCATGGTATTGTACATATGCATGGGATGGCAAAATCTTCGGTCTGTAGGTCAATACATTCTGTGGTAGCTGAAATAAATTATATAAAATTTCCTCAAATTGTTCGTTGACCTGAAAATACTGAACAAACATGTTCCAAGAAGGACATTCCTAGAATCATTAATTCCAAGTAATTATAATCATTAATCCAACTTTTCCCCTCAAAAGCTCCATGAGCTTTTCCAAATCAAATATTTCCATCCAACCCTTTATTTTGCCTTGCTTTTTCAGACTCTTGCTGAATGCACCAAAATGAATGTCTTTCCTTCTTTCTATTTCCTTCAAAATGAATAACTTCCTTTCCTTGACACCATTTTAACAATTCATGCAGAGTGTGCAATTTTGTAACAATTAAGTTCGGCGGCCGAATGTCGTTATTAGCAGCATCTTATTCCAAATGACAGACCAAGGCGGGTATGTCAGACTATCGTGGAACATTGCGAGAATCGTGGAAGAACAGAATGGATGATAATAATGGAGTAATTTCCTATCATCAAAGAAATAAACTGAAAAATAACATTGTAGCACTGAGAACTTCACAGAAATATTAGAGTTCTTTGAATCTTTGCTACATAACTTAACTTAAAATATGATATTAAGATAAATGAGGCAAGCATAACCTAATTCAACGAATCGAATATGAAGATAAACAGCTGGCTCATGCTATGACGTAGTATGTTTATTGATATGTTGTCACTTGTAAAACTTGTAACAATTCACTGGTAATATACAAGAGACTATCAATCTTTTGTGGAACAGAAATGTACAACTCCATATGTCACCGGTGGTGAGTTGATAGTCGGCGGAATCATTTTTGACTTGACAAAAGAAACTAAGGAACTAACATTTTTTGAAGAATTCGACTAAATTTTTGTTGTTGTAAAAATTATGTAAAAATTTGTGTGTTTTATTTTTGATGAAGTTGTATTTTAAAGTATTTTCAGGACTCACTGAAGAGATAATTATTTACTTAATCATTGACATTGATATTGGAGATCTCCAGTAGTATGTTTTTTTGTAACCCATTTTTTGTATCACCCTGTAGTGCCACGTTGAGGCTTCGATCATGAAATCGCTGAGTTTCGCAATCGAAATCTCTAGAATGAATTTCCCACATTAAGATATTTGGTGCTATAATTCTATTGGTGAAAATAACACTAATTGGTATTGGTCAGACTTCGGATCGAAACATAGGTAGCTTCCCTGATTGGCTGTTTGAGTATTTCCCAATTTCCGGCTTTTTGGCTCCTTAGCAAGAGCAAGGCTCTGTTCAGCGTCTTTGGTTTTCGTACGTCGTAACGATCGGACGCACCTTGTAAGGTGGTCCGCTCACCGGCTCCAGCCATCCCGGGGTAAGCATGTTTTCTGTTCTCAAGTGTTAACTTAAAATGTAAATTCATTTGTTCGGAGTTTGCCTTAGACCCTGGTTTTCACCGCTTTTGATTTGTAATGCCGTAGTTCGTCAACTAGGCATATCCTTTATTTTGGAGGCAATTCATTTTATTAACCTTTTGTGAATATGTAAACTTTAATTTTTTTTTTTGAGTTGCCTCCAGTAATTCCGTATCAATTTAGTGCACACCTGTTGAGCTTTGCGTCCCTCACTGATGTGTATTAGGAGAGGACTGCTTCTCTATAGGCCTCTGCGCTAAATTTAATTTCTGTTGTTCCCTTCTCTTGTAACATTTTTCTACTTGCCTTATATGATGTTTGTAATTAGGTCATTGTTCCCTTTAAATTTTCATTGTAAATTTCAACATCAAAATTATGCTCACTTATTTAAATGTCATTGTAACTTTGTGTAAACATTCACTTTCCTGAGAGAAACATTGATAGGAACCTCGTGGTTCGATTAGATTTTTTAAATTAATAATGTTATGTAACCTTGTGCACTTCATACCTTGATTCAATTCTATATGTTAAATAAATTAGACAAAGGGTTAATGTTCTCACGTTTCTTTCCCTACAACGTCGCGTGAGGTCTCGTCCTCTAGGGTTTCCCGGCTTGCTTCCCATACTTCCTTTCTCTAGTTGTCATGTTGGTTATCCTACGAAGCCACGTGTTTGTAAAAGATAAAATGTTTTCCTGTTTGATCATCGGCTGATGTCGTTCTGTAAGGTTTGTTATTTTGCATTATCAAATAATTACATGTTTTATATGTATCTTGTATTATCTGCTTCCTTCTGTTTAAAAGGGGGGGGGGGGGTTACACCATACATTACAAGAACCCACACTAGGTAACTTGTAATGTACAAGACCATACTTTTGTGGAATAGGCCCCAGAGAGCCAGGAAGAAAGCAGTTCAGACAGCCTATCTGTCATTAGTACGGCCAATACTGTTGTACAGGCTTCCTTCCTGGCACCCTACTACAGTGGAGAACATGATGAAACTAGAGAGAGTTCAACGCCGAGCAGAACGACAATCATTTAAATACAGCCAAGTCACTGCTCTCCATAACATCCCTCTGTAAACAAATAGATATTGCTTTCCTGAAAAAATCCCTCGCAGGTAACATTCATATAAACCCTTTCAACCGCTTACAGCTGAACTATCGTTCCGCTCAAAGAGGTCGAGGTGTGTCCCTTTTCCCTCCATTTGCAAGAACAGTATCATATCAAAGTGGCTTCTTTAATCGTTCTGCTCGGCTGTGGAATGAACTCCCACCACAGATGAAAGAACTACCTCCAGAGAAATTTTGTAGAGAGGTAAAAAGGATGTATATATAATGAAACCTTCTGTACATAATATAATTTTTCTACTGTGTGAATTTTCAGTATGAGTGAGAGGACTGATGAAAGTTTATGTGATCCCGAGTGAGTGAGACTGTACTGTACGTGGGTATGAGTGAGCCGGCCTAGCTAAAGTATATGTGGGGATGAGAGAGAGATAGAGATAGAGGGAGAGTGCGTGTGTTTCGAATTACTTGAATATTGACCACATCTTGTGAGTAGTGTGTAAATATGCCTGTAAATACGGTAACTGTATATAAGCACACTATGTAGAATGTAATTATATATTTGAATACTGTAATTTTTAGTGGTGATGGAGGCACTTTCATATATGTGGGGCTATACCCTTTCTCCATTCACCATCCATAAATTATACCTACAATTAGTGGAATAATAATAATAATAATAATAATAATAATAATAATAATAATAATAATAATAATAATAATAATAATAATCATGCTAGTAAGTTGAAGATAATGGGGAGATTGATCTTTGTCAATCTCATAGTTACAACTAAGGTATTGAGCCTCAGAGGTTGCCTCAAGATGTTTTCTGGCTGTGCCTGTTTTTGGTCCGCGAGAGGTATTTTATTTCCCTCAAGCCCTCCGGACAAGTCCGGCGAGCCCCCCGATCCGCCACCTGGGACGCGCCCGATAGGGGAACAGGCAAAACAGTGAAAAAATGAAGAGATATTGGGAAGAAAAGAAGAAGAAACATTGTGCAAAATAAGTTCAAACGCGCTCCACAGCTGGGCACAACGAATCAAAAATAATAATAATAATAATAATAATAATAATAATAATAATAATAATAATAATAATAATAATAATAATAAATTATTAGCTGGTACGATGACCATTTGTATTAACACTGCATTCAAACTTAGTCCGCCCTTTGACACACACAAAACTCACTGTATGTATATATACAACCATTAGCTGAATTTATATACAATCTGACTAGTCTGACTAATTGAGATTTATATACAATCTGACTAGTCTGACTAATTGAGATTTATATACAATCTGACTAGTCTGACTAATTGAGATGACAAATCTATGAAGCATAACCTGCTACATCATATCGAATTAATAAATTATTATTATTATTATTATTATTATTATTATTATTATTATTATTATTATTATTATTATTATTATTATTTTCTTCATGGACGTATGAACTAATAGTTACAACCTTAATATATTAGCTGGTACGATGACCATTTGTATTAACACTGCATTCAAACTTAGTCCGCCCTTTGACACACACAAAACTCACTGTATGTATATATACAACCATTAGCTGAATTTATATACAATCTGACTAGTCTGACTAATTGAGATGACAAATCTATGAAGCATAACCTGCTACATCATATCGAATTAATTTGTAGTGGTTGATTGATTATAGTCTGCGGTTGATCTTAAATACCACCATGCCTATGTCAAACTCTCCAAAAACTTACGTGTCAAGTACTTGGTTCCTTTTTTTATATTGAACTCATACTCACATTGAATTACGCCATTAGGGTATGACATTTAGTGTAGATAGCATTTAATGCTCTCTAATCCTGCGGTGCCTCACAGCTGGACATACATAGATGAGACCAATCTCCAACATTAGCATACATCATGGCCGAACACCAAGCAGGACAACCTGATCTCAACACTCCCACCACTCAACACCAACTATACATCTCTTCCATCAAACCAGCCATAAAGAAAACCTCTACAAATATTCCATGTTTATCACAAGTGGGACACCGTTTGAAACCAGTTTGGTGCACTGAGGCCTTGAAAACTATCGGAGACCGACTTTCTTTACAGGCACAACTCTCTATGTTTAGTTTGCTTGGCATTTTTTTTTTTTTAAACAGAACGCCACCAGTCCAACATAGAGTTCTTACAACGTGCAAACAGTGGCTCGCCTAAATCAACAAATACACAGTATGCTGACGAAGACCCACACCGCTGGCTATGCAGAAGCGTGTGACTGGGGAAGATATGTCCATGCGCGAATCGCCATGTTGCGGGCACTCCACAGCTCGCCGAGGAGACCGTAGTATGGAATTAATGCATTAACTTACATTTTGCACATATGAAAACACCTGCCCTGGTAAATTAATGACAGCCTACACATACTACCATGTACACACGCAATAAATATACATAATATCAAAACTGTGGTAAAATTAAAAAATACTTGTGTATAAAAATTGTCACAGGTATAGAATATATTGGAAGTGGAGTGTGTTTATTGAAGTAGTACTTACTGTATGATCTGAAGTGTGGTGATAGAATATTTTATTTGTATTCCATTCAGGTACCTAACCTGTATTGTATTGTTTGTAACTTGTGTCCAAATACTTGCTCTCTCCAGAATGTGACGGACACTACCAAGGAAGCATGTAAATTAGCCGCTTACTGGTCACATCACATTTAATTAATTTTGTATTTATGGAGAGCTTAAATCACATCGTTACCTGCCATCATCAGAAGTGATTAATGATTATAGTACCAGATTTGTTATTGTCCTGTTATTATTATTGTAAGTATAGTGTATGTTTCTGACACGATTAAAAAATAAATAAACCTAACCTGTACAGTGTAAGAAATATTGTTGTACATAGGTTGGTTGTAAATAGTAGATTTCAGTTCTATATTTACTGGAAGTATCCAGAAAGTTATCACATGAATTTTTGAACAAGGTGTGTTGCCTTTTGTTTGTTACGTATTCTAGAGTATTTTCTGACTATTCCGGAAATGGAAGATTCGCGATCGTATGTATTCGAGAAAGTATGTTAAAGTTCGCGACTGAAGTAGGAGTTGTGATTGGTGAATCTGGGTGACAATAGGCGGGCTCATGCTTTCTGATTGGCTACTCCAAGGCCAGGGTTTCCCTTATAAAGAGAGCGAGGCAGCATTTTGTGGTCTGACTGGTCGGTCTGTGTTCTGTGAGCGGTCTGTCTGTCAGTCTTCGAGCTCTTGACCGTCCGAAGTTTTGATGCCGTCAGCGGCGCCTCGCTACCGAGATGGGCCACTTTGGGGTAAGCACTCTTGATTTCCGTTCCAGCTTAAATTTCCTGTAATGTTTGTTTGCTTTTTCATATAGGAGTCTGCCCTAACCTCACCTAGATTCGCCACTAAATTATTTCTGATGCCTTAGCTTTTCAGCTGGGCTTGCCCGTTTGTTTTCGAGGCATTCCCCGTTCCTTGTTTTGCTAAATATGTAAATTGTAGTTTAATATATTTAACTTGGGGTTTTGCCTCTGGTAGTTCCGTGTCACTTGATGTACGCTAGAGTTTTTTAAAAGTACGTTTAACTTCACTGTAAATTTTAATAGTGTATTACGTTTCTTCTTAGCTACTAAATTGCACTGTACAACTGGATTTGTAACTAGATGTATAGTTTGTCTGAATCTTTGAACTTAAAGGAAACTATTGTCAAAGAACGTATATTAATAGTTGGTGTGTCTCACCAGATCATGAAGATGGTATTTTACTATCGTTATGTGTCGGTACCTTCCGCATGGCGGAATTTGTTCGGAATTTATTTGTAAAGTCCATTTGTAAATAATATTTTGAAAATTAAGGATCACGGTTGATTATTTCTGAAACTGCAACCTAAGCCGTATCCATGCCCTCGGTTGGTTCCCAGCGCCATCCCACCTTCATGGTTTATTGTCATCTAGTTGGCCCTACTGATATTTACAAATGTTGTTATCGGCGGAGCTCTGCGTAGTTTCAGCCGATGTTTCACTTAGTGTGTAGTGGTTTCTGGTACTGTGCAAATACACTTCCTTTCCTCCCTTTACTGTGTTTAGTGTTTTTTTTATTGTAACCGCTGTAGTGTTGTTTAGTGTAGCCGCTGAAGTAACGGTTACAAAAACTGAACACATTTTGCATTGTACTGAACAATCTACACAAATCCTTTGGATAGCATACAGGTGGCGCACACAAAATAATATAAAAAAATAAGAAAACCTTTAGCAGACTGAATAAGAAGACTGAAAAATACACTACTAACAAAAATAAATATACATACCTCCTATTTGAAATTCAGTCCCCGAAAACAGAAAAAGAACAAGTATATAGGTCTAGCGGTACTTAAACATAATCATGTCGCTCATTTTAATATAAGGGTCATGTTTGTTTGAACATTCGGAACAGATACATGTAATTGAAACCTAGGCTCTGCACTTTTAGCTTTATTGAAAATACGAAGACATGTTCAAATGACAGCGGTCTACAACTTAAGTATGATTACATACCACGAGAGAAAAGTTGCCCATCTCTCAGCAGACTGGAGAACTCTTTAGTTAAATATTTACAAACTCCTGTACCGATAACGATAATCTTCAGTATCAACAAAAAGGAAACCTGTGAAATAAAATATTTCTATGAACGGTACATAGCTTATCATTCCTTTCTGATAAGTCATTACAGCAAATTTTACTCAAGTCTCTGAATGGTTTGTTTAACACTCCAGTGGTCGCGCAAAGAAAAGTCACGTCAGTGGTTGCGCGGATCACAATTGTGATCCGTACTTTCTTTGTAATATAAGGCTATTCTGTGCTATGTATTCAATGAATATGATTATGCATTGTGAAAAGAACTTTATTTTCTCTACAATATAATATAATTATGCATGCATTTATGAACAATCCCTGAAAAATTACCGGACATTGTGATTTGTCACTGTCTGGTTCATTCAGCCATCGATGAATATTCTCATAGTCATCCATTTTGTACTTATATACCAACAATTGAGCCTCCGTGGCTCAGACGAAAGCGCGTTGGCATACCAACAATTGAGCCTCCGTGGCTCAGACGAAAGCGCGTTGGCCTTTCACCGCTGGATACCGTGGTTCAAATCCCGGTCACTCCATGTGAGATTTGTGCTGGACAAAGCGGAGGCAGGATAGGTTTTTCTCCGGGGACTGCGGTTTTCCCTGTCATCTTTCATTCCAGCAACACTCTAAATTCTCATTTCATAGCATCTATGAGTCATTAATAAATCACTTTGGGAGTGGCGACCCCGTCGTACTAACAGCCTATATATGCTTCATTCATTACATCCCTGACCCGGTCAATGACTGGAATACAGGTTGTAGGTTTTCATTTTCATACCAACAATTAATATAAACTCATACAATGATACAATGGAGTAGATATGTGCACATGAACTGAGATTAGACACCATAATAAGAAAACAAACAAACTCAAACGAAGTCACGCTAGTGGTCGCATGGATCACAGTTCTGATCCACAAGAATAAATTGCTTTATAACGCAACAACCATCAGTCAAGTTTAGCAGACTACTGCGTTATCAGAGAGAGGATGGGGTGCGAGGAAGGTACACAGATACTCAAGGTCAACAGTCATACCAAAAAACAGGAGTGAAAAAATATATACGGCTGGATCACTATTGTGATCCGCGCGACCACTGGAGTGTTAAAAAGCACATAACTGCAAAAATATTTCTAAAATATCAGATACATTTATAATTTTCTGAATATGAAATACTGGCTCCGTGGTGTAGGGGTAGCGTGCCTACCACTTACGCGGAGGCCCCGGGTTCAGTTCCTGCCCAGGTTAGGGAATTTTACCTGGATCTGAGGCTAGTTCGAGGTCCACTCAGCCTACATGATTACAATTGTGGAGCAATCTACGGGTGAGATAGCGGCCGGTCTAGAAAGCTAAGAATAACTGCCGAGAGGATTTGTCGTGCTGACCACACGACACCCTGTAATCTGCAGACCTTCAGGCTGAGCAGGTCTCGCTTGGTAGGCCATGGACTTTCTGATTGGTTTGGTTTATATATGACCTAACATAATGGTATGAGTAGAACTTAAATGATCATATCTGTGTGATTTGGATTTAGGAGAACTTAAGACATAAGTTACGATACCAATAGATCATTTTTCAGATAATTGTTAATAATTTGAAGCAATACCTTAAAAGGGTTTCATCAAGCTTTATGGGGAACAAGGAAGAAGCCTCCCCGAAGATTGTGGTTAATGCAATCGGGCGTTCCCTGGGCAACAGTTTGACCGGCTGATTCTTCCACAAAGGTGCTGCTACACAGCAACAAGTATGCAAGAGAACTTATCTACGCATAGTCCTTTTCAGGACCAACCAAGCACGGAACACTCATCAATTTCCATTGGTAACAACTTACGGATATGTCACTTGAACATCGAATCGATTTCAACTGCTAAGAGTCAATATCTTTCACGCCTGATGCTGCAGAATACTGTAGATATATTAGCAATACAGGAGACTCACACCAAGGATGACACAGATCTTTACAGAAGAGGAAGGATATATGGTTATGATCTGGCTGGAGCCATAAATGATGAAAAATACGGTATTGCTACATATGTCAGGTCCCATCTCACCGACTACAAAGTAACTTATCAAGACAGAACAGCAGATGTCTTTGTTTTGGCTGTAGAGATTGCCGGCATCACTCTAGTAAATATTTATAAACCTACACAAGTCAGCTGGCCAAATCCTCCTGTAAGATCCTTCAGTCACCCAGTAGTGTATGTCGGTGATTTCAACAGCCATAGTTATGTATGGGGATATCTGAATGAAGACGACAGTGGGGCAGTTCTAAATGAATGGATGGATCTGTACAATCTTCAGCTTGTGTACAATGCTAAAGATCCAGGAACATTCCGATCTGGTAGGTGGTTAAAGGATTATTCCCCTGATCTGTGCATCATATCTAAATCTGTAAATAACGATATGACACAACGAAAAGTCATCAAGTCTTTCCCACACAGCCAACATAGGCCAGTCATTATTTATTATGATACAGAAATTCCACTAGTAACCTCCATCCCACAACCTCGATGGAATTTTCAACTTGTGAACTGGGAACTGTTTCAGAAAGGTCTTGATAACACCGTTCAGTGGATTCCCCCAATTCCATCCAATGATGAACGATTTGTGCGTGCTATTAAAGTTAATGCCAAAAACTATATTCCACGCGGATTTCGGAAGGAATACATCCCCGGATGGTCTCAAGAATGCAATGATTTGTATGTTAAATATCAAGAATCTCACGATGATACAACAGCTGATAACCTTTTGAGAGCTCTCAATAAGAACAGAAGAGAAAAATGGCATAAAACAGTGGCAGAACTTAACTTTACACATTCTAGTCGCAAAGCCTGGAACCTTATAAGAAAAATAGGTACAGATCCAAGGCTGTCAAGCACAGTCCCACGTGTGAATGCCAATGCTGTTGCATCCAGACTAATGAAGAATTCGGAAGCTAAAATTGACAAGGCACATACACGAATCGTGAGAAATGAATTGTACATAAAGAGGTCCAATCTAACACCACATCCTGACTACTCAGGTGACTTCAGCATTGAGGAACTTGATATAGCCTTGAATATGCTAAAGGTAAATAAAGCTGTTGGCTTTGATGGCGTATATCCAGAGTTTCTTAAAGCCATAGGACCTAAAACAAAATTGTGGCTCATTGAATTCTTCAATGAAATTCTACGAACTGGAAGATTACCAAAGCTTTTCAAGCAGGCTAAGATAATTGCCATCCTGAAACCAGGCAAAGACGGAACCGATGCTTCTCACTACCGGCCAGTATCGCTACTCAGCGTGACCTATAAGCTACTAGAAAGGCTTATTCAAATCGCATTCAAGAGGCCATTGATCAAACCATCCCTGTTGAACAAGGTGGCTTTAGGAAACATCGGAGCTGCTGCGACCAGGTTTTAACATTGACAACTCTAGTTGAAGCTGGATTTCAACGAGGTCTCTGATCAGCTGCAGTTTTTGTGGACCTTACAGCAGCTTATGACACTGTGTGGAGGGATGGCTTGATGTCGAAGTTTATTGAAGCTGGTGTTTCTAGTGAAAAAGATGCTCTCTGACAGACGCTTTAAGGTGTTTCTGAACGGACAGTCTAGCAGATGGAGGACTCTAAACAATGGCCTACCTCAGGGATCAGTTCTGGCCCCCATTCTGTTTAACTTGTATATTCATGATATGCCAGACACTGACTTATTGAAAATCCAGTATGCAGATGACCTAGCGTTAGTCTTCCAGAGTAAAGGTCTTATGCACTGTGAGAATGTACTGACAAGTGATCTGACGAAATTGAATGACTACTTCCATAAATGGAGACTTCAACCTAACCCAAATAAAACTGAGGTTACTGCATTCCATCTAAATAATAACGAAGCCCATAGGAAGCTACACGTGACTTTCGACGGAACCAAAGTACCGCATAACTACAATCCCAAATATCTAGGAATCACTCTGGATCGGTCCTTGACATTCAAACAACAGTGCATCACGTTATCTAAGAAACTTGGCTCCAGAGTGAATCTACTCCGCAAGATTGCCGGAAGTAGCTGGGGTGCGGACGCCAATACCCTACGCACTGCTGCACTCGCTCTTGTGTATTCTGCTGGTGAATACTGTGCTCCTGTATGGCAAAACAGCATTCACACAACAAAGATTGATGTCCAGCTTAATGAAGCCATGAGAGTTATCACTGGTACTGTCAGATCTACTCCCATTCAGTGGTTACCTGTCTTAGCTAATATTGCCCCGCCAGATCTAAGGAGGAAAGCAGCTAAGGTAAACTTGCTCAAGAAGATCTCTTCTCATAAGAACTCTCCCTTGTACGATGCCCTACAACACCCACCAACAACTCGTCTGAAATCACGCAAACCACCCTGGACTGATTTTAAAAGTATCAGTTCTTTCGACATGACCTCTGAGTGGCGACAGCGTTGGCATGAACATCCATCCAACAAAGAAGGTTGAAGGATTCCAACTGCCGCGTCAAACCTGGTCGAAACTGAACCGAATTAGGACGGGTCAAGGGAGGTGTGGCTACATGTTGAAGAAATGGGGTTTCCGTTCGTCTGCTGATTGCGACTGTGGAGCGGAGGAGCAGACAATGGAACACATCGTTAAGGAGTGCCCACTTCGAGCATTTAACGGTGATCTGAGGCTTCTACACCAAGTGACTCCGAGTGCTCTGGACTGGTTGTCAAATTTGGACATTTCCATTTGATATATTTTTTTTGTGTACTTGTAAAGCCATACGATATATATATATATATATATATATATATATATATCAGTCACATCTTACAGATTCAAGGCCCAAGTTTATCAAATTTGTAACACCGGTACACAGTCTGTACGAAAAATATGTATGCTTTTTCAGAACAGCTGTTTAGTTCTAAAAAATTATCCCCAATGAATTGGAAAGAGGCAAAGAAGGAAAAGAAGAAGCCTAAAAATTCTAAATTTAATGTCCATACGTTGTCTGAATCAACCACCTTGTAACCTGTTAATTTTCGATTATGGTCATTGAAAGTCATTTTATAACAGTTCTATTTCTACTCACATGTGAAAAGAAATGCCAGATCCCATCTGATAGCGATCTGTACAAATAAAGGTTGCACACGAATTCACCCTGGTGAATACGGTACCTTTCCATTCCACACGTAAGGCCTAACTTACTTCCCTTTAATAATGCCGAAAAATTTAACTAGCGTATCGTACAAGCTCTCACATTCCTTGAAGATACTTGACAATATAGTATCACTCTGTCACATATAACACTGCAACAGATCCACTAACAGACATGATTCAAATCAAAAACATGCAAGGGACTGTAAACATTACCACGTACTAACCATGCATTAGAAGCTGAAGCGCCCGCAACATGGCGATGCGCGTAAGTGTTCAATATTTCGCATAGCATCAGCGCACTCTGTGAGTCTAGATAAATAATATTAAAGTCTTTAATGCTGACAATGTAATACGTGATTCTAACAATTCAAAACAATACCTAACCTATAATTAGCCGTTAATATTAACATAAATGCAAAAACTGACTTGACGTGGAGTTGAAATTTTGTCCCATTACACATGATTGTATCCAAGTATCCTCAAATGTCGAAAGCTCTCCGGTATGAAGCAGCCCTGGTAGTTGGGGTACGTGAGAAAGGTCTCCCTGTGGCGTATCCTGCGCAACATTCTTTAGCTAACTTTCTCGATACTGAGCATCCTCAAGTCTCTTTAACCCAATCAATGCTTAATTTACATTTCCTTGCACCACTCACTTTGCTAAGCGCATAAAAATACATGCAGCAACCGATCAGTTCATTTGTTGCTCCAGAAGTTCAGGGAAGTTCTAAAGGAGAGATACTTCACTTTTCCTCATATTTACATTAGGATTTTGTTTTCTAGCAATGATGGAATATATATCTTCTGTACTTCTGATCACAACAACAAAAATGGCTGCGGATATGCCTTGGCAATGATGAAACTGAACAGTTTTTAATTGATACTGGCTTCTTAGACAGTGAAAGTGACGGTAAATATGATGTTGGAGGTGTGGTGATGACAGTGAAGATGTGGACAATGACAATGACGTAAGTTGACCTCCACCAGTGAAACATAAACAAGTCATCATCATTTTCTTGGATTGCTGGTCACACTTCACACTTTCTGTTGTAGACGATTCCTTGAAAATAGATTTCATTCTGTTGTGGAGGCTACAAGAAGGTCTTAACAGTTTCATACACAGTATGAAGAGCAGACACGAGAGTGTGAAAGGAGGAGAGATCCTTGCTACACACTGTTACTGCATCCAGCAAATGTACATCTCGGGAACATCATGCGATCGGAGTGTGTATGGAAGTTCCACTTCATATGTGGAACGATACGAATGTTAGCAGAAATTTGTGTGTTCTCTTCACACTTACAATGCTAATAACAAGCTGAGAAAATGTTGTATGTGTCAACCGTATGATTGTTCATTGTTTACATTTAATAGGATCCATATTTTGAAATGTATTAAGAAAACCTCAATCGAATAATTATGACAGTAATGAATATTGTGATCATTACAGTAGAAGTTCAACATGCAATCAGTAAACTGAAGTTCAGGAAGGCGAGTGGTCCTGATGACATATCAGTGGAAATGTGTAAGAAGCTGCAGTACCCTGGATCTGGACCACCAGTACCACAGTTGCCATTTGGAATGGGGAGGGTGACATGTGACAGATCTGCATGCTATGTCACACTATTGATTGACAGTTGCCTCCATGACATTGTCGGGATTGTGGCCTCGTGAAGGGAAGTGCTACCAGACTGCTCACAGAAAGAGGAACAAACCTGCCCACGTGATCTTCTCGGACTTGGAAAACCAGCTCCTCACGCACTCCGATCGCATGGTGTTCCTGAGATGTACGTTTGCTGGACGCAGTAACAGTGTGTAGCCCCATTTGGGGCAGCCCTCTCGCGTCTGCTTTTGATTCGACAACAGGTGATATCCAAACCCACCTCCATGGACACTCCTGGCTGCAGAAGAACTCCATACTCTTGAAGAACAAGTGCATAAATGGGCCACCAAGTTAGCAGACTACTGAGTGTGGACCTCAGACATATGGGTAACCAAGATGTCAAGAAAGTTGACCTTTGCTCCCTGATCTGTTTGGCCAGTGACATGCTACCTGATGCTGTGCTCGTGTCAGCACAAGCTGGCTGAAGTGGAGTCCACCTGACACAGGAGCATTGTACGCCCATGGCTCTGTATACTTCTGATTGCTGGCCAGCATCTGTTAAACAACACATGGAGATGCGTATGCTTCTCTGGGCATATGGTCTGATGCAACTTGGTCGTTTCAAGTACAGTAATATCAAAGCGATTATGGAAGTTGCACGCATAACTGAAAAGATGCGGGAGTTTCTTTTACACTGGAACAGTTGTGTCATCAGTAGCGATGAGCAAATCAGTCGCCAAGACTGCCCTACACCTCAATCCACATGGACATGAGCTCTGTGGGTGACCTAAGAAGCAGTGGCTTGAATGGCTGAAAGATGACATGCGATACACCATTTTATCTCCTCGTGATGCCCTTGACCAATAGAAGTAGCGACTGGCTTGCAAAACAGAGGACCCTATGGCAAGGTGGGATAAACATTAAGAAGAAAAAACTGATCATAATGTTATATATAATAGCAACAAAAATACATCGTTATTATTATGGTAATTGTAAACAACATGGGCTTCTTTAAACAAACAGTTAAGAAAATATCAAATTGATCATGTGGCAATCTCCCATAGAAGCCAAAAGGAAATCATGAATGTTAAAGTCAAGAAAGGAACCAATATACAAACAGAGCATTACTTAACAACTATGGAGGTAAAGTTCATTCCAAACAATAGTAAGAAACGCACAAACTGAGGTTCGACACTCACAGAACTGTATAGAAGTATAAATGTTGATTCCCATAGGGAATCTGAAGTATTTGTTCCAAATGAGTAAATATCTAATACCAGTATAAATGGTCCGTTATTGGACATTATAAATTTTCCAGCTAACTCACTCCTGATTGCCAGCGTTTCGCCCTCGTGTGCTAGGTTGGGCTCATCAGTTGGTACCTAGCACACCTACCAATAATAATGAGACAAAGTCTCTCGTAGTGCATTGGCACTGCCGGTGGCTACAATTAGCCTACGCAGTGGCCTCCACGGTATGCACTAGCCAGTGTCTTGGTAGGTGTGCTAGGTACCAACTGATGAACCCAGCCTAGCACACAGGGGCGAAACGCTGGCAACCAGGAATGAGTTAGCTGGAAAATTTATAATGTCCAATAACGGACCATTTATATTGGTACTCACAGAACTGACGAACTGAGAGGAAGATGTGAACATCACTCAGATTGCAAGGAAGATGGTGGGGGAAGGACTGGCCGCAATAGAACAGAATTTTCAAAGGAATGACACGAGGGACTTTTACAAGACATTTAAAAGGAACCTTTGTAAATATCAACCACCCAGCTTTTGCTTTAAGAGAGAGGATGTCACTATTGCAACAAATGACAAAGGAAATTGCCAACTATTGGCGGAATACTTTAAACAGCTAATTAACTGTCCAATGCCACAAGACAAGCTCGCTTCAGAACACAGACTCAACACCGCCACTTGAAACAGAAATCACAAATCTGATTAAGAAGCTCAAGAACAACAAAGCGGCTGGTGAAGATTCAGTAACACCCAAACTATGGAAACATGCAAGCCCCCAAATGGTCCAGAACCTGCGTCACTTAATGCAAGAAATTTGGAACACTGGTAAGATTCCTGACGATTGGAAGTTAGCTCTGATACACACAGCCACGATTGTGCGGGGGCAGTTGCTTCACCACTTTGTAGGCAAAACCTTACATTTTTATTCCATTTCAGCCAGCTGAAACTAGGAATCATATGAATTATTAAAATAGCAATTTATACTGTACAAGCCCTGTTGTCTTATGAGGTAATTCTTTAGTTTAATTTCTTTAATTATGAACAAAATTATTAGCGGAAATATGCACAAAATATTTTTTGCCGTGGTTAACCGATCTGCATAGCACCTCAGCAAATAGCGGAGACTCGGGCAGCAGCGTATAACATGTTCTGTGAGGAAGGGTGGCTAAGGTCATGGGCACTGAAGTATGGTTCACCCGCTTGGTGCGCGCATTCATCAGTCTGGCAGTCCTTTAGTGTCTCTTAGTGTGTAGTCAAATACTAAATGATTTTTAACTGTATAATCTTGCCGTAAGTGTATTTAATTGTAATACTCATGTAATATTGTTCCCTTGGTGAAAGTTTTGCTGTACAGTTTTCAATCAAAATCTGAAAAAAAATATTATTACCGCACTTAACTGTCAACCTTTACCTCTCTCTCTCAGAGCATAAAAAACTGACCATTTTGTAGCTTTTTTAAAAAGTTTTGATGTATATACACCCGCCCGCTCTTGCAAACCCGGGTACTTTTTGTTGTCTGTGAATGTTTTGCCCCCCCACTTCTTATTCCCAACTGCCACTACACAAGAAAGGGAACAGAACACATGTTAATAACTACAGAGGCATCTCGCTACTTCAACAAACATACAAGATCCTATCCATGGCACTCTTGTCAAAGTTAGAACAGCAACTCGAAAACCAAATTGACAAAGACAAGGCCAGCTTCACCAAAGGACGATCATGTATGGAACAAATCTGTAACTTAAAGACATTAATGAAGGACATAGCTGCCAGAGGCAAGAAATATGTAGCAGTGTTTGTAGACTTTCAGTAAGCGTATGACTCATTTAATAGGAGCACACTCTACGACATCCTTAAAGAAATGGCACAGATCATAAGACATTATGATTAATAATGGAGACCCTAACAAACACATAAGTTACTCTAAGGTTAAGTTTATGGGTGAGATATCTGAACCATTTGAAGTCAAGATGGGCATAAGACAACAAGATTGCCCATCTCCACTTCTGTTCGATTGTGTCCTGGTCATCAAAGAATGGGAAAAAGTAATCGCAGCAAAAGGCATTAAAGACTAAGTAAGAATAGGGTACAAGAAAGAAAGCATTGCTATCAACTGTTTAGCATTCGCTGTTGATCTTGTGCTGCTGTCAGGGAACATCGAATCAGCTATAATGCAAGTACACACTTTGGAAGAAAATCGGCCTTCAGATATCGTTTGAAAAGACCCATTTCATGACCAACATTAAAGAAGCCCCGAGATACATAATGACTAAAAAGGAGGATAAGATAAGTAAAGTTGTTAAATTCAAGAACCTTGGTGATATAGTTCGGCCGAACGGGCTCGATAAAGAAGGTAACCACAAGAGAGCCAGAAAAATGGAGCTTGCATTTCACCTTACAAAAAAAAACAAGAAAGCGATTTCTATTAGGACTAAACTATCAGACACTAATCCAACCAGACTGGCTGTTTGCTTCAGAATGTATAGGATTAACAACCAGGAAAAACATCGAAGAAATCAAGAAGGAAAGGAAGATTTTAAGAAAAATTCTCTGAACAAAAAGATGTGCTGACACATACCGATTACGCAGTAACAAAGAATTATATAAAATATGCAGCAGGATTTCAGATACCATAGGCAAACAAAGGGTTAAATTCTTTGGACATATTTCAAGAATGCACGATGACAGACTCGCTAAGAATTTTTTTAACCATTTCAACAAACACAATAGGAAAGGCATCTCTTATGACAATGGTTTAACACCAAGAAGGATCGTTGATGAAGACATCCACAACAGAAGCACATTTGAGGGGTTCCTAAAGTGACACTGGATGGCTGAAAAGAAAGAAGCTGTAAGCAAGAGAATGAAGGAGTTTTTATCATGATGAGAGTCTATTGTCTCCTGAATCGCATTCACAGTTGAGATCTAACGAAAAGTTCGTGATTATTGGCACCGCCAGAAAACGATTTACAAATATTATAAATACTTTTTTCATGCAGCATATTTTGCTGCCTATAGCCTTTATCTTTAGCTGGGAATACTTCTGCGTTGTGCTGGTGTGACAGGCCTCCCTCAATTCCGTTTGTATATACTGTATATAAATTAAGAGTTTTGTCTGTACAGAATTTAAAAAGAATGGTATTTCTTTATCGGCCGTGTCCACAGTGCACGTCTTATTTTCCGTCATCTTTGTACGTACGTAACCGCATCATAGGAAAATAGCCCAAGAGAACTTAATGAAAATTGGTATGTAAAGTTGGGGAATGAAGCTCTACAATCTAGGTTGTAAATAATTTTATTCACACAGAGTAAAATGGTAGTTTAGGGGAAGGCCTAAAATTTAATTTTCAAATATCTATGTTGTTATAGTTCAGTTCTTTTGAGTTTCGACTGGACATTTGAGTGCTGCCTTTTGGCAGAGGCTAAATGAATTAATAGATAACCAATCATAGGCAGTCGATTGGTCCGATAGAGCGCGTTACACTCTAGTTCTGGTTACTGGTGTTGTCGATCTGTTGTTTACTACGACCATGAGCTATCAGCTGTGTGTTGTGTTGTGCTCAGTTCTCTTTGCGGTCCTTGTCAGTTCATTCGGTCAATCTTGACGAAGTACCAACAATGGCGGCTAGAAATAATGAGCTGATTGAGTGCTTGAAGGAGCACAATATTTCCATTACCGATGATATGAGGAGGGGGGTGGGGGGTAGATCTCATGCATGTTGTGGGAAAAAAAAAACAAGCCCTAGTACCCAGTAAATGAAATAGCCAGGAGGCTTCAGCCTTAAGTTGTTCACCTTCCACCATACCTTTGCCATTTTAACGTAATAGAATTGATTTGGGCTCAATTGAAGGAATAACTGTGAATAACTGACCTTTCACAGTTTTGGAAGTGTTTACTGGTGATGGTTTTTGTCATGATCATTTTAAAGTGTAAAACCGTGTGATCATTGGTCCACATCAACAAGGAAAAATGTGAAGATGATTATTTTAAAAAATGCAAATTAATCGTAAAGGGATGATCATTTGAAGAATAAGGCAAGAGGGATTCGTAAAAGAAGGAAGAACTCCATTTACATTAGATGCCTAATATCACAGAGTTTGAAGAAAATTAAATGTGAAAGCTGATAAAACTGATCAACAATAACATTATATTGACCATTGTTTGTTGTGATCATCTCCGATAGATGGGATTACTGCTGCATACCAAGTATAACAATGTGACTGAATATAATCGGGAAATAGCTGGGGAGTTAGATAACTTTCTTCTTTGGTTCGTTAAAAGTGAGAAAATGTGCGTTTTTTTTCTTGATCGAGTATTTCATATGATAGCATTACCTTTAATCGTGACATTCCTACTGGCATCATTGTAATGACCTATGTTGATTTCAGTTGGGAAAACCACTAAGACAGTCTTTCTGAGGGTGTAAAAAGGCAGCTGGAGTGTAAGTGTCTGGCATTATAATGAAAACTCCCTCAACTTGATTGTAACTGATGGCAGGCAAGAGGGCCTACCATTACAATGAAAATTCCCTAACCCACTCTTCACATAAGAAAAGACGTTTGACGACTTCCCCATAGCATTAGGAGCTATGCAATTTAATACAGTCTTGCTCACAATGTGTACACTACCTAACCTAGAATTCTGTATACAATCCAGAATTCCATAGCGAAGTACAGGTACATCAGCCAGTGTTCAATAAAAACTAACCACCGCATCTCACCACAAACTCCCCACTCAAACATTTCTCCTGCGCACAGTTACTCTCCATCTTTGCATCATCTGAAAGATTCTATTTGAACTATCGGTTCTTGGTTTAGACAGACCCGCGGCTAAGGGCTGAAGCGGGTTGAACCTGCACCATCTGAAAAAGGCCTTAGGTGAAACCCTCATTGCAATTCAAGGTATAGTTTAGTTAATGTTCGAAACCTGGATTGAGCGGCATTGCACTGACAGTGGTGGTAATACTACCGTTGTGCTGAAATAAAGCAGTCAACATTTTTTGCCCTCTGAAATCTTGCTGCGTGGCTTAAGGAGAGAGTCACCCCACCCGATGGTCCTCTTAAGGGGCCGAGTGTTATTTCTCGCCGCCCGAGCAGAGTCGCTGGCTGCATTACCGTAGCGGACTGGGCCGGCCACACATGTACTTAGTTAAGCTTAACCGCCCTAACCAATTTGACGTGTACGTGTACGGACCTGAAAAACATAAGCCAGGAGCGATTTGACATCTACCTGTACGGACTAGGCTAACGATGTTTTAGATGTTCATCTGCGTGCCATCTGTTGGTTGCCAGCGTGAACTTTTAGCACAGGGTACCGTTCTATTCCAGGGATTATCTGCTACCATGATGCGGCATTGTGTTGACTTAAAAAGAAATTGTTTCATCAACGTCGATTGTTGTAAACAACATGGCGGCGTCCTCGCATGGTCTGTACTCGTCTAGTGCACCTCTCAAACACATATTAGGTGAAAGTTAGTGTTGAGAATAATCTGAGTGATAACGAAAGTGTTAGTGATGATGATTATGTTCAGCAGGAAATTACATGGGATATAAATAATGATAGTAATGTAAGTGAGTGGTCATGGACACCTGTTGATTTGAATTTTATTCCAACAAGAAGGTAATTAGGCATTTTTTTTACTTTGCTTGCCACCTTTTTTTGTATGTAGATACAACATCTGCATGATATGAACTGTGTATTCACTTATTTAAAAAGAAATCAGACAAGTCATTTACAATGTTTGTGACAGCATGTAGGGTATAACTTGGCACCGGCTTGAAGGGTTTATTGGCAGTGCACTTTCCAGTCCTTTGCATGTTCCTAGTGATGTAAACTTTGCTTTAAGGAATACATACAGTCAGTTGGGCCTTCATTATTTCTGTGTTTAGATGACATCTTGTTATTTAATTTAATACTGTTCTTCCTTTCACCAAAGTGCATGCTTGCTCTACGCGACTAACACAAAAATCATCGAAGCCACAGGCCTGCAGATTATGAGGTGACATGCAGTTATCTGACTGTCAGATAGTCCCTCAATTCTAATCAGTAACATTAGTGGACTACATAAAATCGACTTCATGGTTCGTATCACACTTTAACAGATTCACAACTAACTATTTCTATTTTCCACCTTGTCGATATATTAGTTGCTTAAGGCAACTTATTGGTTAAAAGTGGTGCATGTTTCGTATATTATTAACATCTTCAGGCACGTACCACTGTTTAGATGAAAAATTCATATGTTGACAAAGTATCAATGCTTTGAGAGAAAGTGTCCTTAATATTAGCATAAGAAGACTAAAATTACAATATTAAAAACAAAATACTCCTGAGAAAATATATAAATTCTTTTTTACAAGGAAACACCTTGTAGAAAATATGTCTTGATGAATATTCTTTTCTTAAAAACCAATTTATACATTAAAAATTATACATTTTTTAGTAATTGTCGAAATGAAGAAATCTAGGTTTCATAATGTGGCTCCTGTTACTATTGGAGATGATAATATCACTAATTCCTAGTTGTCAATTCTTTTTAAACCTGCTTTCCTCTGGAACAGTATCTCTTGCCTTTTTTACGGTCTTGTGTCTGGTGTAGTAGTGATGTGATCTTTCTGTTCACGTACTTGAGAACGTGGAGGAGCAGGGGATATTGATGTGTCATTAACTTCCTTGTTGTTACCTTCTGCTTCAAAGGGGGGGGGGGGACATTTCATAGGGCTATCTGGAAGTGGAGAGATTCCAATTCTTCTTTCGTAATCTTTTTCAAGTATTTTCAAATGCACCAGAATTTGATCACATAACAGGTTCTTATACTCTACTGTATAGCCTCATTAAGGTTATCATTTTTCTTTACAAGTTGGTCTAGATAAATGTACACCGAGCTCGACAGCTGCAGTCGCTTGAGTGCGGCCAGTGTCCAGTATTCGGGAGTTAGTGGGTTCGAACCCCACTTACGGCGGCCCTGAAGATGGTTTTCCATGGTTTCCCATTTTCACACCAGGCAAATGCTGGGACTGTACCTTAATAAAGGCCACGGCCACTTCCTTCCCACTTCCAGCCCTCTCCCGTCCCATCGTCACCATAAGACCTATCTGTGTCAGTGCAACGTAAAACAAATAGCAAGATAAATGTATTCATTAAGCTACCTTTTTTTTTTTTTTTTATGATGATGAGGTCTTGTTCTATGTTGGTAAATTTATGACATGTGGAAGTCATTTGTGTTCCTATAGCTGAGAATCTTCTATGTTTTTCAGCATTCACGTGTTCTAAATATCTTACTTTAAAATTGAGGCCAAATTGTCCTATGTATGTATTCTTGAACTCAAAGCATGTAAGTTTATATATTCCCAAATCAAAAAATGTATCTTTTTCAGAGAGATTTACTGTATCATGGTTGAAAATACTCTGTTTCATGTTGTTATTGGTGGAAAATGCGATTTTGAATTTTTTTTTCCCACGACTTTGAGTTCAACAAGAATGGAAAAAGGACGCGTTTGGTGTCCACGCAGTGGCGTAGCTTGGGCTAATACAGTGGATCCTGGGTAGATCCATTAACTCCAAGGTGTTATTACCCTCAGAAGATTTGTCTTTTTTAATTACTTATGAAAACATCCTTGTTTCTTCTGTAATTTTGAGTGTTTTGAGTGCCTCCTTGTTGTAAGTAAGGACATGCTCATGAGTTTCTACAAGATTGTTTCATCAACCTATTTTAATTCTGAATTTTCTTCGCTATATGTGATCTTGTAACCTACTACTATGTATTTGAATTTGTAAGCCTACATCATATTATTATTATTATTATTATTATTATTATTATTATTATTATTATTATTATTATTATTATTATTATTAAGTTTTCTAAAACAAGATTTATGGAAGGTTATTAACCAAGGTAGTTTCCACAAGGGTTTTCAGATTTGGCTTTTATCCCACTCCTATATTTACCTTCTATTTCTCTTTTAATTTTTAATTTATCGTGATATTTTTTGGAGGGGGGTTTGGCTGATGTGATTTTCTTTTGTTCTTTCACTGTAATCTACTATTGTTGTATTACGGCCTTGTGATTGGCCCTTCCGTTTAATATTGGGGTGTTTACATTTCCATAATGATCTGAATGCTCATGATGACTATTTTTTAATTGTTGTTGATTGATGATTGAAGTAATTGATTTCCCTGAATAAAATTTGATCTTGGTGTTGATATTACATGTTGATTTTCCCCTTTAAAGTCTTTTGGTGTATTTTCTCACCTCTTCTGTATTGATTTTCTTTCCCCTTTGCGTTGACTTTGTAACCGTATTAATTTCTATCTTGGAAACATGATTTAATTTTCTTGTTGTGGGAACTCCTTGAGTAAAAGTTAACCCTAAAGATTTAAATTTATTACCAGTTTGGAATAAATACATTGAATTTAATGACAAATGAAATACCAAGTTTGTAAGGGAGTAATTAAAATTAAGTCAGAAAAAATTGTTGGTGTCTGGAAAGATTAATTTAATCTTGTAGGAAAAGTTATTTCTGTATTTGGTTTCGTTAATTGAATACTACTTATAACTTTCTTTTCTTCAACGAAGATGTCAGTTTTATTTTGTTAATGTCATTTTAACTAATTTCTTAATTAAAAATATTTGTTCCTAAAAAAGAAGTTGTTGTTTTTCTGTGGTTAACGCTCAACAACTCTATACAATGACAGGTTTTTACCTTAATCCATGGTTCATTTGATGACACCCCAACTTGGTTAAGGTAAGTTTTTGTCTATTTTGGTTTCTTGATGTGGTTTTTTGGGGGTGGTTTTTATGCTTCCTGGTTTATTTCTACTTGAACTGGTGGTACCTTCTCCTTTGTCTACCATTCCCAGCCTGTCGCTGTTCTCTAAGTGATTCTTTCTTGGCTTTTTTTTTTGTTTATAACATTTCAGTTCCTTTCCTCTCCCATGTTTCTGCTCCGTATGTTAAAATTGGGGCACAATGTAGTATTTTCTTCATTTCGCTTTACGCCGTACAAACACGGATAGGAAAATGTTGGGAGTGGAAAGGAAGAAGTCGTGGCCTTAATTAACGTAAATACCTGGTGTGGAAATGGGAAACTACGGACAAATGATGGGATAATTGGTTGACCTTCTTAGTTATTGTTCCATCCTCTCTATCACTTTTATCTTTCCTCTTCTCCCTTGATGTTTAGTGTTTGTTTTTGTTCTTCCTTTACAAGATATTAGTAACATTCCGTATTGACGGTTTTCACTTTACAAAAGAACTTTTTTGTTTCGTTCTCCTGTTCAGTACATGTATCCATATTTTGATGGAGTGATTTCTAATACCAGTATAGTTGGTCCGTTATTGGACATTATAAATTTATTATAAATTTACTCATTCGGGATAAATATTTCAGGTTCCCTATGGAAATCAACATCTATATCGTCAAGAGTTATTTTTTATCAAACATCTTTTTGGCTTATTTTGAGACATCTTCAGTGAAAAAAATATTAAAAGCTACATGAATTGATGTTAAAAGAGTATCATTAAAACCAATGAGAATGAATATATAAAAACAAGCATGACATGATGAATCTACTCTAAAGTGACGACGAAATCACAAATGAAAACATAAGAATAGTCATATTCATGTAGTCTAGAGGACAACAGAAGTTAAGTTGTGTGAGTGGAAAATCTGTAACAGAAAGAAGGCAATGAATGTATGTGAAAATCACTCCATTAAAAGATGGATACATGTAATGAACAGGAGGACGTATTAAAAACTTTTCTTTCATAAAGGACACTCCTTGGATAATGATTGAATTTTTTTTTTTATTTGTTCAGTATTACAGTTCATTATTGTGTATTAGACAAACAATTTTACTCTTCAACAATAGAAAATACGAATATTAAAGACTTGGAGAAAAATAAAACTCGTGTTTTGCTTTTTACTTAACCCTAGAAGATTCTGAAGTCTTCTATTTAACTTCCAGTCTGCTAAATCCACTGAATTGCAACGATCTTGAGGCAAATAGTCTACTGCCAAATCCGCAGCTCTTCCCGCTCCTCAGCCGGTGTCTGGCCGCGTCCTGTGGCACCATAACTGATGATACATACTCGCCGGATGATGGAGATGCTGCTACAGCTATGCTTGCTTTGAAAGACGAGCCACGGAAACGTAAGTATCAGTTACTTTTAATGCTGTTGAAGGATTTAGGCCTGGTTTCACGAAGGAGAGTTAAATATACTCTAATCTTGGGTTTAAGTAATAATAATAATAACTTAAATGTTTCCACCTTTTCAATACAATATATTCACAAGATTACAAAATTATACGGTACTAGTTTCGACCCATCTAGGGGTCATCATCAGCCGTATTGGAGCAAAGATCATTTGTAATCTTGTGAATATATTGTATTGAAAAGGTGGAAACATTTAAGTTATTATTATTATTACTTATATATTGTTCAATACGGACCAAAAACATGAAATTCATAACCATCAATCTTGGGTTTGTTAACTTTAGGTTAATATTTTAACTTGTTCTGGTGAGGCACGCGTTTCACGAAGCAGAGGGTTAACTCATTGGCATACTTTGCCACCTGCCAGGCAGCTGCGCGTGCATTGACCATTCATACACAGACGCCTGGCAGGCGGTGTGCTGGGAGGTAAGCTTTCTGCAACTAGTTCAAGCCTTTTGTCCATAGATGGTATGAACTGCAGTGTACAGTCTGTTCTCTTTTGAAGTTGGAATGAACGTCATAGATTGCATCATACAGCTGGCAATCGCTCTCCAAGTAGAGTGATTACAGCAGAAATGGCCGGCCCTAGTAAACATTGTATTACAAGGAATAAAATCAAACATACAAGTCAGAGTGAATTGGGCAGTGATGTAGGTTTAGAAAATTAATCATGTTTATTTACTTGCAGTGAAAATTATAGCAGCATAACAAAAAAATTCATGTGAGAGTGATGACGTGTTTGAAAGTGATGAAGATAAAGTCCATTCCGCCTACTAAAAAACAAAGGAAGGTGGTTGGGAATTGAGTAAAACAGATGATAAACCTTCCAATTATGATTTTATATGAAATTCTGGGATAAAACCCAGCATAAACAGGACCCTCCCTCCAGATCCCTCCCCTCTACACATTTCTCAACATGTGATTCACAACTCTTTATGTGATGACATAGCTACTGAAAGAAACAGTTTTTCTGATCAGTTATTCACAAAAAAAATCCCATCTCATCCTGTATGCGTTCATTGGGAACATTTCACAAGGCTTATAACCCTAAAACATTAATGTTGAAAGCAAGAAAAGTGTTGCTGACTTTACATTTCCAGGATTGTATTTCACATCATTAAAACTTACAAATTGTTCTGCTGCGTTTCATCACATCAAACAAGGGCATGTTGCGGATTACATGTATAAATCTTAGTAGCGTAAAACTGTATCTTACGCATGAAAAAATGGTATTCACGCGCATGCTCAGTACATGTCAGTGGGTTAACTAACACCCTTCATATCATGAGAGCCACTAACGTAGCAACGTATTCATCATAGAGTAGAAATCCGATATAGCGAGAGCCCCCTTTTTAACAACACTTTTCTGTCCCTTGAAAATTGCCATAATTCTCATAATAAACTTACAGCGAGGTTCCTGATGCATCCGTTATTATGAGCGATTGTGTTCTTGTTTCTGTTATGAATGTTTATGCACTCAGCGATTATATTGAATGGGATCGATCATCTTTAGCATAGTTTTCTTGCTATGTGTACTAGTGAGCTCTCTCGTCAACATTTGAAGGTGATGTTGGAGTTGATTGTAATACCCATCTACTGCTGTTCTGTGAAGAGAATTTAAAATGAAAGAGGAGAATATGTTTTCATAATAAATGCCAATAGCAGTTGTTAACTCATTAGCAGTAGAAGCTGAAATAAATGATCACTTTTTTAATGCTGTATACTGAAATTAACTAAGAATGTGATACACCTCAAAATATGGCAGAGTGCATCACTGATTTCAGAGGTTCGTTTATATTTTCTCATGTTTGGTTAAATATCGGAAAGGCTATTTCCATGTAAATTTATTGCTAGAAGGTTATCATTTCACCACTGGCACTGTTTTCATCATACATATATGGTTAAGGTAGGTTACGTGATGCTGCTTGAATAAGAAAACTGAAACATTTGCCACAGAATGCGATCGATCATCTGTGATGTAGTTTTCTCACTATGTGCAGTAGTGAGCTCTTTTATTGGCGTTCAAGGGCGATCGATTAGTAACATCCATTGACTGTTGTTCTGTAAAGAAAATACAACCGCGCTGAGTGGCTCAGCTGGTTGAGGCGCTGGCCTTCTGACTCCAATGACTCCTGGCTCTGTTCAGTGATAGTTGAAGGTGCTCAAATACGACAGCTTATTTACTGTCACGTACAAGATCTTCTGCGGGACTAAATTCTAGCACCTCTGCATCTCCGAAAACCTAAAAGAATAGTTAGTGGGACGTGAAGCAAATAAGAAAATACAAAATGAAAGAGAACATGTTTTAACTCCTGTGCACCCGTAAGCGCTCGAGAGGCTGGGCCTGGACTCCACCAGTGGCCTGATACGCCGGGGTGCAAGGTCGCATATTGGAGACGTTTGTGACATCTGTTGGCTTTTTCTGGAAACATTTCTACTTGAAATCCCTTCTTGGCATCTCAAAGTGTCACCAGAGTGCTCTGGCGTGCTTCTTTGGCAAAGAGAATTGATTAAAATATCGATCAAGAAATCGGTATTCTGTTGTTGACAAGATGGCTGAGAAGGAATTTGCTTGCTCGTGCGATAGTGCAATAGTGAAATTCAAAGCTTACTTGATGTTTTAGGCTCTGATTTCAGCAGTGATAGTGAGGAAGAAGTTATTAGTGATCCTGTGCATGAATGAACACGAAATGTATCACCAGAGATCTTTCGCATAGTAATGTCGTACAACATGGAATGCCGAATGGGCTTTCTCCCGCCCCTCAAGATCCGATTACGACTGCTGGATTTGAACCTACGATCTTGGTACCTGGATGCGAACACTTTACCACTGATCCTCACACTGAATCTTAATAAGAATAATAAGAATATAATACGGAGTGAGACATACAGCTGTAAGTCCGTATTTGGGAGAAAGTAGGTTCGAATCTCATCATTCGCTGCCTCATGAATGGTTTCCCATTATTTCCAAATCAGGCAAATGTTCGGATCGTGTCGTATAATTAAGGCCATACCACACACTAAAGAACTTCTGAGTTTTCAAAGTGATTCTTATGTGTTATATTTCTGTATTGTGTTTTTTTTGTGTCGTGAGCAACAGTGTGGAATTTCTCAACAATATAAAACAGGTCCCGTGATAATACGCATAGTCGATCACCCACTATATTGTTTTAACCGAAAGCTTGTGACATCAAGGTTGCATACTAAAAAGTCAGAGAATTCCTAGCAATGTCAGTGCACAGGGTGGGTGGGTGCGTATATAGCATGGCCAATAGCAGTTGTTAACTTGTTACAAATAAAGGCACCGAGCTCGATAGCTGCAGTCGCTTAAGTGCGGCCAGTATCTAGTATTTGGGAGATAGTAGGTTCGAACCCCACTGTCGGCAGCCCTGAAAATGGTTTTCCATGGTTTCCCCATTTTCACACCAGGAAAATGCTGGGGTTGTACCTTAATTAAGGCTACGGCCGCTTCCTTCCCACTCCTAGCCCTTTCCCGTCCCATTGTCACCGTAAGACCTATCTGTGTCGGTACAACGTAAAGCAACTAGCAAAAAAAGAAAACAAATAAAGGCTCAATTTTAATGCTATATGGTGAAATTGAGAATAAGGTTTGGGGGCAGCCCTGCCCAGGGAGCGGTGCCCCTGCCTGTGTGAGTCCCAGAGCACACTGACCCGGTGTGTAGCATCTGGTAAGGGTCCCACCTCAGGGCTACGAGTGAAGACCTCAACAGAATCTACAATGGAGAAGATGGACTTTAGAATGGTGGAGATTGTGGAAGAGGCATCCTAGTACTCGGGGATTAGTATGAGTATGCTATTCATCAACAGCGTTTGTTTCCCACGTTAAGGGCGTCTGTTCCCCATGTAAGAGGTGGCCACAATAATTGCTGGCAGTAGCTCTAAAATGCAGTTGGGAGTGCTGACCCCATTGTAACAATAGCCTAAAAGGAGTGGTGGTAATTATCAGCCTCAGAAAAGGTTAGGGCATACCCTGCTAAAAGCGATGCGCAGTTCTTGTACTCGGCGAGATGTGGCAATATTATGAAGATAGGAATAATAATAATGTTATGACCCTGATGGGAAAATTAGAGGAATTGATTGACTTTATGGAAAAAGAGAATGTTGCAATGATGGGACTGAGTGAGATAAGTGGAGCGGATGAGTGGAGGGTACACCCTACACTGGAGTGGAGGAGGTGAGGTAAAGAATGGAGCAGGAGTGATAGTTAACAAAATGTGGAAAGTGATAGAATAATCAGAGTACGACTGAGGACGGAACAAGGAGTGAAATATTTCATCCAAGTTTATGCATCCCAAACTGCAAACAGTGAGGAAAATATAGAGGAATTCTTGGAGACACTCCAGGAAGTATTCATTGATGTGGAAGTGATAGTCATGGGAGACCTCAGTGCATGGGTTGGAAATGACAGAATTGGTAAAGATGAAGTGATTGGTCCATTTGGATATGGAGAAAGAAACAGCGAGGGAAATGTGATTGATTTTTGTGAGAGAAATCGAATGATTGTGGGTAACACTTGGTTTAGAAAGAAGAATAGTAGAAAGATGACTGGATATGGCTGGGGTAAAGAAAGGACAAAAACAGTTATTGATTATTTTTTGGTTGAGAAGATAATCATAAACAGTTAATGGATGTGACAGCACTACCAGGTGAGGCGTTTGATAGAGACCACAGAGTAGTAGTGGCAAAATTGAAAATTGTGTACGTGTTGGGTATTCAGCCCGAAGGCTGGTTTGATCCTCTGCAGCTCCGCCAACAGCTGTCATAAATAGCCTAGGCATCACTGAAGAGGCGTACTAGGGAAATGAGGAGTGAGGTAGTTTCCCGTTGCTTTCCTCACCGAAAATTGTGAGAGTAAAAGAAATAGGACAGAAGAAAATAAAAGAATGAAAATTAAAAGAAAGGAACTCAGGAGAAATTAAAACAGCACATCCCTATATTCCTATATTAGAAATAGAAAGTGGAGAAGAAGAATGGACCAAGTTTGAAAACACATTTGTAAGATGTGCAGAGAAGATTTGTGGCAGAACTTCAGCAAGAGTGAAGGAAAAGGAGACACTCTGGTGGAATGAAAAGGTGAAGGAGGTTGTTAAACGAAAGAAGAAAGCATGGTAAGAAGGGAATAGAGATAGGAAACAAGAAATTAAAAGTACTGTAAGTGTTAAATGAGGGAAAGAACAAAATGTTGGGAGAGATTCCCACAAAAGAGCTGGAATAGTATGTAAATGGCAAAAGAAGGATGGTGTATGGATTGATAAAAAATTGTAAAAAGAAAGTTGAAATGTAATAATAGACCCAGAGGCAGAAAAATTATTTCGATAAACTCCTGAATGTGAGTGCAGTGGTAAATGATGGGTGATGCAGAAATGGAGAGTGATAGTGCGATGGCAGAGGTGGAAATGGCTGTTAAACAAATGAAAAGAGGAAAAGCAGCAGGAATGGATGAAATATGTGTGGAAATGATAAAGGTAGCAGGACCTGTTGGTCTACGTTGGTTATATAGGCTATTAAGGTGTATATGGAGGAAAAAGTAAGTACCTGATGATTGGTGTAAAGATGTAATAATACCAGTATTTAAGAAGTGTGACAGGAAGGTATGTGTCAATTATCAAGGAATTTTGTCATAAGTAGCCAAAATATTGGAGAGAATAATAGAAAGGAGGATGAGAGGAAGAGTGGAAAGACGTTTAGAAGAAGAGCAGTATGGATTTCAAAAGGTCAGGTCAACGATACACCCCTATATTTACCGCAAGATTACTAATGGAAAAACATTGGGAATATGGAAAAGATCTGGAGATAATATTCCTTGATCTAGTGAAATCATACGATAGTGTTAATAGAGAAAAGGTGTGGGAAACTGGAAAGAAAAGGCAATCAAGGAAACTAATGAAAGCAATGTATAAGAATTGTTCCACTTGTGCCCAGACACCATTGGGCAGAACAGATTGGTCTAGAAACCAAACTGGACTAAGACAGAGAAATGTGTTGTCTCCACTTATGCTTATAATGGTTATGATGAAATTCTAAAATAAACAAAGACAGGATATGGAATTGTTGTTGTTTGCAGATGACATAGTGAAGTGCAAATCCAACTAGAGGCTTTAATATTGAGAAATATGGTATGAAAATCAATGTGAAGAAGAGCAAAACTGTGGTGATGACAAAAGGAGAAAGAGGAGGAAAAGGAATTGTTAGTATCAGGGGCAAAACCATGTTGAATACTTGAAATATTTGTTATGAAGGTTTAAGGAAAGGAATATAATGGAGCAATAGCTGCTTTATACTGCTAATACACTGTCTAAAAACAATTTTACAACCAGATTGTAGCAGCGATCAAGGAAACACGAAGTCCATAAAAATGACAATTCTCTTAGCCTGTCACGTACGTTCGGCTGAAAAACTACGAGAATTCTCAAACCAATGTGTTAACGTATGCATCAGAGACTTGGACTTTGACAGCAAGAAATGAGAGATGAAGTTCCTGACGAGTATGATAGGGAAGGCAAGAAGAGACAGAGTAAGAAATGTTGAGGTCAGAAAACAGATCGGGGTAGGAAAACTGAGTGATAGGATGGAGAAGAATAAATTGCGATGGTTTGGACATGCTTTGAGAATGGAGGAGAGAAGGCTACCAAAACAAGTGCTTGAGGCTAAGATAGAGGGTAAGAGGGCAAGAGGGAAACTCAAGGCAAGATGGATGGACTCTGTCAAGAACAGTATAAGAGAAACAAGACTGCACTGGAATACTTACTGAAGAGGAGAGGCAACACTCCGACCTGGCAGGAGCTCGACAAGGGTAAATGAAAATGATAATGATAATACTGAAATTAAGAATGTGCAGATATTGCTGATTTTAGAGGTTAGTTGGCATTTTGGGTCACGTAGTTGTCAGTTTGCATTCGGGAGATAGTGAGTTTGAACCCCCTGAAGATGGTTTTCTCTGGTTTCCCATTTTCACACCAGACAAATGCCTGGCTGTGCCTTCGTTAAAGTCACAGTCGCTTCCTTCGCACTCCTATCCCATCGTCGGCATAAGACCTATCTGTGTCCGTGCAGCGTAAAGGAAATTGTAAAAAAGAAAACCATTTTATATTTTTTCGTGCCTGTTTAAATTTTGCGAAGGGTATTCATAAGAGAGAAGGTTATCATTAGACCTCGGATTTTCAGGCGCTAAATTTTTATTTTAGCACCTGAAATAGGCTCTCAAATATGTAAAAATAGGTTCTAAAAATATGTTTTAGGCAGCTTCAATTTTACAAATTTTAACAAGCACTTATCAATTAAAATACAATTTTTCTTTTTCTAAATTGGTAATATTTCTAAATGCATACAAGTACGAAGGCAATAACATGTTAATACAATATTTCGCATACACAATGGTTCACCACATTTTTGAGTTTTTATCTCTAAATAATTAAAACATTGAATTAGAAGCGCATTACTGCCCATAATTTGATGCACAGTAAATCACTAGCACTTTTTCTAGATTTTCTCTTGTGAAACTACACCGCTTGACTGGTAACACTAGCTTCTAGGCTCAACGTCAACAGAGGTTACAGTGCTGTATTTGAATTTTGGTACAAGGCGTGAAGAGATATGACATTCAGCGTTAGTTTTGCCAATCAAAACATCAGCCACAACACGAAGCGTTGCAGTCCTGGGTTCTTCTGCAGTACTTTATTAAGCTTGTCCCGAATTCTATCTCCAGCGGGGCCTGGAGCTAAGCTGATTTTTTCATTTCACCTCTTCTAACAAATCCAATTGTTCGTAAACAGGTTTCCCGGAAGACTCAAGTGCAGAAATAACAGGGACCAAAAACATATAATGGGACCTGATGTAGGCAATTTCTTGAGAAATGGTTACATCCTTTATAACACTTTTGGCCGAAGTGATGCACATAGCATCTTCATTTAGGGCGAGAACAAAACTTCTGATTGCATCAAATTGTTTGCTGTAGTACACAATGGCCTGAAACCAAGTCCCCAAGCATGTTGTTTCTAGGTGTCCGGTGAAGGGCGACCGCATCCCAACATGTTCAGGGGATTAAACTTCAGGAAAATCTGCAAATAAAATCAAATCTTAAACACAGATTATTAACAACAGAATCACTAAATAAGGGAAGCAAAGACGAATTCCACGCGGACTTATTCAGAGCTCTTGTGTCGGCAAATATTTTCTTACACACAATACTTACAAAGGCTGGACCAGGATAGGAATAGTCACATGGAATTGCATCACTTAAAGGTCATGGGTGCATGTCTACTGGAGGGATTGGGAAGCGCTACAAGGCCCTATGAATTTTCTATGTGGAGAAGATCATCTTGTTGACTCGAGGAAATTCGGCACATATCTGCTCGGGCACGTAATTCATAGCATGAGCAAGACAAGTGACGTGAATTAAAGCAAGGTAAAATACTTTCAGCAACTTAACAGCAGCAATCATGTAGGTGGCTGCATCAGTAAATATAAGAACCACCTTATATTCGTCCATGATATTGGGGAAAAGCACCTTGAGACCTTTATTTACAAAATGAGCAACTGTCTCCTGATTAGTTTTAGTTAACTGTCTGCTGCAGATCAAATATGGTGAACACGGCATGTTGGGATCTAATTTTCCGACTATCAAGTGTCAGTAGCCTCATCGACAGAGATCCAGATGTATGAGTCTCCTATATCTTCCCTTATCCGCCTGACTGTGTCTTCGTAAAGAGTGTCCAGCTAGTTTTTTCTTAAAATTGATTCGGATGGAATGTTCCGATGACAATATTTTTGTAAAAGCTTTTGAAGGGAGGATTTTCAAGTGAGTTGAAGGAAATATTTGCCGACACAAGAGCTCTGCATAAGTCCGCATGGAATTTGTCTTTGCTTCCCTTATTTAGCAATTCTGTTGTTAATAATCTGTGTTTAAGATTTGATTTTCATTGCAGATTTTCCTGATGTTTAATCCCCTGGACATGTTGACTAAGATGCGGTCGCCTTTCACCGGACACCTAGAAACAACGACAACTATAAATAGTTGCAAATATTGTGTAAACCGTACAAGTATATAGGCCAGATGAAAATATGCACAGAAGACTATTCAAATTCATAGGGCCTTGTAGCGCTTCCAGATCCCTCCAGTAGACATGCACCCTGGACCTTCAAGTGATGCAGTAGAGGTAAAATTCCATGTGACTATTCCTATCCTGGTCCAGCCTTTGTAAGACAGACCCTCCAACGAGGGTGGGTGGCATCTGCCGTGTACAGGAAACTGCGTGCTTTTGCAGTGGATGATAGTATTGTGTGTGAGTTTCAGGAATGTTTTGGACAGTACAAATACACAGTCCCCAAGCCAGGGGAAATAACCATTTAAGGTTTAAATCTCCAATCCGGCCGGGAATAGAACTGAAGGCGACTATGCTGACCATTCAACCAAGGAGCCAAACACAGTAGAGGGGAATTTAATTCATTTCTTTTCCTGTTTTGTTATGTTCGGTTAGATTATGTTGGCCAACATTTTTGTTACTAACGGTATTGATGCTCGGGCATGGCTGAATTGCGTGCTTTTTCCTCCCAACATTTACTGTATGCTTATCAAAAAACATTGCTGTATATATTTACAGTGTGTATAATCTGTCATGCACTTTGTACAGTTGATAAAAGTGCATATCTAATTTTCTTACAATTTCCACCTCGTATTTTTAGGTTCCCTACAGCAGCATGATATTTTCATTTTTCAATACGTTTATACTCTTCTAAAACCTGCTTGAAAATTTGCCTTTCTCCGAAATGAATAGACCTTACAGTACCACACAAACATGGCCACTTTTTAACGATTTTATAAACAAAAAATCGAGGGATCGGGATGCGCTACAATCCCCAATTCATATTTACTGTTATACCCTACTTCGTTTAGTGTATGTACGCTGAATTGATGTATAAAATGTATAAAACATAATACAACAGAGAGATAGAATGCCTGCGTATTAAGTATGACTCTCACACCAAAGTATGTACTTCAGAGTGAAATATAAAACGAATTTCACTTACCTCTTTTCTGCAAATGTCACAGAATATAATATTTCCATCCAACGTGAAATGGGGAAACTCCTGCAACCACTGTTTAATTAACGATGTCCTGGAAGCTGCCACTTTCGGCATAATGCACACACTGAGCAAACGGACGCACTGAAAGTTTCTCATAGAATGGAATGAAGAGTTTTGTTTCCAGCAGGTCATTGGACACTGTCCCCCACCTCGTGATACACAGACTAAGGAACAAAGTTAGTATTCACAGCGGGAGGTTCTTAAGGACTTCCGGGGAGTGGTAATTCACATTTCGTCTGAAAAGAATTTCAAGAAAATACTATTCAAGATACTGAAAATGAGTCGGCATATATGTAAGTGTCTCTGACTAAATTAAAAGCATTTTTAATCGATTTAGGGATAAAATAGAGCAATTATAGGAATATAGGCAAAAGTAGGTTCTAACGCCAATTTAGCTATTTTTAGGCATTATAGGACCACCGTTTCTAACCTTATAAATACATTAAACATGTAAATACAACTTCATTTTAAGTTATCTCTTAAGGAACAAAATAGGTTTTTGCCTAAAATCCCAGATCTAGTTATCATTTCTCTACCGGTGCTTGAATTATGTTTTTATGGTACATATACGGTTAACTTAAGAATTATATATATTTACTTGCGAGGTTGTGCTATATGCTGGAGTGTCTATACTACGTTTCTAACATTGTCAGAATGAAATTCAACATGTGTTCGTGTAGTATCACAATTTGAAAAATAACTAATGAATAAGTCGTAGTCTGGATATCTTCTGTGAAAACACAAGTTTTGAACAAAGTGATTGCTGTTTCATACTGATTTTATTCTGTACAGCCCCCTCCCGACTTTTACAAAAATTGGATATAACGACAGTCCACTATAGCGAGTAAATTCTTTGTGGTTATGAATTCTCGCTATAATGGACTTCTACTGAAATTGTAACCTCACGTCAGTGTTAACAACATAAAACAATTAAGAGAAAGAAATTTGAAACGTGTGAATAAATTTAGAATCATTAAAACCATATTATAAAAATAAACTAAACTGGGTAAAATGCACGACAGCTAATGCCAGCATGTGGAGTGCTATGAGGCAGTGGAAGGTATGTTTATCTGGCCAAATATGTGGAAAAGGTAGAACTTCAACATTTTATTCAAGTTGACATTATTCAAAACTCAGTATGACAAAAGCAAATCCTACATAAAAAACAAACCAAAAAAAAAAAAAAAACACCAAACCCCATGGCACAAGAGTCTTGAAGGGCCATGGCCTACCAAGCGACCGCTGCTCAGCCCGAGGTGTCGTGTGGTCGGCTCGACGGATCCCCTCGGTCATTATTTTAGACCGGGGCCGCCATCTCACCGTCAGATAGCTCCTCAATTGTAGGCTGAGTGGACCTCGAACCAGCCCTCAGATCCAGGTAAAAATACCAGGGCCTCCAGGTAAGAGGCACGGCCGGCAACCCTACATAACATGATTACGAAAAAGAAATAAAATTCACCTTTTAAAACAAAACACGTGTGCAGGTTGTTTACAAGGAGTCACGTGTGGCTTGGCACCAAAGAAAAACCTTTCAACGATTTATGTTTCCTTTATAGAGAGCTGGTCCCATGAGTACCTAAAGGTTCACATGAACAATACAAGATAACTTCATTAACCAAAATCCTACACAAGAGGAAATATAAAATATGTTATACAGTACTACTGGGAAGAACGTAATGTCTCCAACAGAGGTGCGGATGAAAGACTACATCATTGCAGTTTTGCGGTTAACGCAACATCCGAGGGCGAAGTCATGCATGTATAAAGTTTTACATTTAAAATTTAAGTGAAATTACAACCAAAATAAAGGAAACAAGAGTGCTTACCCTGTTCTCCCCAATGGGTGGAGCTCAGAGCGACCACATCTAGCCACCAAAGCCACCGAGGACCGGAGAAGTTCAAGAAACATGAAATGGTGTAAGCACAAAGGAACCTGTCGTGAGCGGCGACTAAAAGGGGCGACTGAGGGATGCTGGTATTAGAACCATGAAACTACTATTGATTAGTACCATCAGGCGGGGAACACCATGGGTCGCCTTTACTTATGAGTAGTGCCACTATATTTGGTACACAATAGGTTTGTGATTAGTAGCAGCAGAGAGTGGTTCCCCTGTGGGTTTCCAGTACCCGTGCGTTGTACCCATGTGAGCAACACCGCAGGTCTGGGCGTAGCCTGTGAGTTGTACCACTACATGAGCGGCACCGTGGGTCTGCGTTGCCTGTGATTAGTACCCCCTATGTGAGGAACACCACGGGGCCGGGCCCATGGGACCGGCACCCGTGACTAGAACACCTAGGTGAGGAAACTCATCGGTTTGCATTGGCTATGAGTGGCGCCATTGTGTGAGAAACACCATAGGTCTGCGTTACCTGTACGAAGTACAATACTTGTGAGTAGTACCATCTTGTGAGTACCGTGAGTCTTCGCTACTTTTGATTAGTACCCCAACATGACAAATAGCATGGTTCTACTTTTCTAGCGACATGTACCATTCTGTGGGGCCTTAGACGTGGATTTTGCACCCCTTTTGACATCAAGCATCCTCGATTCAGGATTCTGCTTTATGAGTGGTCCCTTGGTCGGTAATAAATTATATATAATCCTTTTTTTGAGTTGCTTCCTTCCCATTCCTAGGCCTTTCCTATCCCATTGTCACCAGAAGACCTGTCTGTGTCGGTGCGACATAAAGCAAATAGCAAATCAGTTAATTGAAAATGCTGCCTTCCCACTGGCACAGTAATATGAAACTCGGTAGCAGCAAGTCACGAGAGCCATCAGGGTAGGCTATTGAAGATTTGTGAATCTCCAAGGAATTAGGCTTGTGGGTTCGCAGAGTAAAGGATTGTAGGTATGACAATATTCATAAATAATAAGGACTAGGAACATTCGGAAAGATGTATAATTAATTCAATACCAATGTGTTGTTGTAGGTGTGATCTGTGGGTTTTGAAATGTCATAGAAGTGATTTGGATAAGGTGTACAAGAACGAAGGGATGTTACGCTTATATATGAATTGGACGGTGTTATGCATCAACCGGCTAAGCGTCAAATCTTAGTTTTGAGCAAAATGCGTTCAAAAGTTTTCACATTTAAAACCATCTTAGAAGAGATATTTTAGACAAAATAAATCAATATTTGGTACAGGTACGTAATAAAGTGCACGTAATGCTAATATTCACACGAAAATTCATTCAGAGCAATATTTTCTTTGTTTTCCTAAAATTTAACTTAGCCGTATTTGCAGTTTACGGGTCGAAGATATGCATCAAGCGGCTAAGCACCAAACTGCGGCGGTTAACGTTGTGATGCTCAGGGTTACGGAACTTGTAGTTATGCAACAACAAGTTAAGCGCCACTATGTGAGATTTTGTTGTTAATAACCAAGAACCAGCAATAAAATATTGGATTTTCAATACCTATTACTATTTTATTATATCAGAATTTTACAGAAACATACATTAATAGGACTATGTGAATAGTAGAAAGTCTTTACTAGGTTACTAGGTAACAAAATATAAATGTACAGAAATACAAAGGACACATTTGAATCACATGCATTAGTTTTTCATTTTCATTTCTCACACACTCTCAGTTTGCAGTGTAAAATCAAGGTTTTCGTCAAAACCATCTATATCGTCATATGTTCCGCCATTTGAATACAGTTTTTCATAGAAACCTCTACAGTCACTTGGAATGAGATGCATAATACTCTTCAAGTCTTTCAGTTTGGGTTCTGATATTGGCTTCCCATTAGGCCATAGAAGTTCTAGACTGTCATCCCGAAATACGTCGTGATCACTCAGACGTGATGAGCTTTTTCTTTTCAAGCAAATTTCCTGACCTTCACTGCTATTGAAAGACGTTTTCAAAATAAGTGAATATGGTTTGTTTTTTTCGATTTCAATTTCCCTGGTTTTCAGCCAACTGACAGTCTTACCTTCAACGTCTTTCTTCCTGTTCATTACCTTCTTTTCTAAACAAGCAGATCCCACGAAGTCTTCTTTCTTCATCTCTTTCACTATAAATTTGTTTTTTCTACGGGATTGCTTCATGACTTGTATGTAATCATCAGGAGTGTACAGCCGCTGCTGAAACTTTAAGGAACACTCTATGTCTTCGAAGTCATCATCATTGGGCAAGAAACTGTGCCCAGGTATTAGAAATTTCATTCGAATGGTTTCTAATGTTGGATGTGAAGCCAGGATACTCTTCAACATAAGAACAAGCTTTATGTTCCTGTTCTGTTCCCCACAAGAATCTGACCACAATATTAGATGTTTCTTTCCCTCGTCTAAATTTTCCATGAGATGTTGTCTGAGACAAGACCCTATCTCTTGTGCTCCACGGCCAGCTTGCCCTTCTACCCAGACATAGCAGTAGCCTTTATTTGACCCTCCATCATGAACTCCACAGTTGTACAGCCACAATACGCGTTTGTAGAATACTATATTAGAGGAGATGTTTGGCAAAGGTAGAGTCCGCTGGAGGTCGAATGTCAGAACCGCTAAATCTTCGATCGTAGCAGCACGCTTCATATCATTCTTCATTTCGGAACGCGCCCTTTCTGATAGCTCTTGATGGATCTCCAGTTGTTGCCTTAGGTCAAGCGAATCCTCATGACCTTTCAGTTGAGCATTCAGAGAATCGCAAACACTGCAGGTGTCTTTCTTAAGTGCTTTGCGCCTCAGATTGAATTTAGTATAAAATATTTTCTTGTAGGACGACATTGACACAGGCTCCGAATATTCGTTTCTGTACAGGCCGTACATGACCGGAATAGTGACATGTGATGGGAGGAAGTCACTACTAGTCTCTGCCCTGCAATAGTGTGACTTATACCTAGGGAATTGGTTTATGTGGCTGATTACTTTGGCCACCTTACCTTCGTGTAATCTATTTACAGCGTTAGATTTCCCCCTACCATCTTTAATCACTTCGAAATTTCTTGTTGTTTTTTTCATATATGCATCGATCCTGTCCCCAGATATTCTAAGAGTTTTAGTAAAAATTCGTTTGCACACTCGCACACCCGCCAAAGTGTAAATTCTAGTGCAGGTTCTTCTGCTTGTTCCCTTGACTCTCTTTCTCTTTACCTCGACCATGGATACTTTGCTAGAAATGAACAAAACCTTAGCTTCGTAAGACTCCAAACTCCAGAAATTATTGAATTCTTTCCTTCTTTCTTCTACACCTACTTTTTCATGGCATTTATCCTGGCAATGGAAGTCTCGAAATTCTTTAGCATCGACAACCTTCCCACGTTGGCTAACATATGACTCGTTTAGCTGGCATTTCTTTTTTCTGACGTCCCTGCTCTGATCAGATACTTTTCTTTTTCGTCCCCTTCTTGGTCTCCCTTTAGATATACGGGCTGTGATCAAATTTCCTGAATTTAATGAAGGCGAATCAGCGATCGCTATGGAATCGTTGACACTTTCATTTCCAGCTTTCACATTATTAACAGTGTTGACGATTTCCGAAACACAATTATTATTATTACTAAACCTCACTTCAGACATGGCTTGACAGTTCTCTACGGTGGCATGTTGGCCTGTTACATTACTTTCCTGTACTGAATCATTATCGTTGTTTCGTAAATTTGGATCATAAGTGTGAGAATTTTCGGTATCTTGCACACTGAAAAAGTATTTTTTGATGTAGGTGCGAGTATATCCTCACCACACTGGAATAAAATATCGCAAGTATCTTATGCAGCAGGTAACAGAGGGGTAAATTCAGCAGGGTCACTTGAAAATGATTCCCATTGGCTTCTTTCTACAGCGCAGCTTGCTGCAGGCGACAGAGTATCCTCGTTTTCTCCAGCCATGCGGCTTGTTGCTACCTGCAACAACATAATACGTTACTTCCCCAAGGCTTTACGTAAGATATAAATAATTCTAATAATCTAATCGTCTAATATTCTGCAACGTGAACGCGTATATCAAAGGAAATGATTAATTTTACACATACTCGAGGGAGAAGACCACAATATCAGTTGAAAACGACTCACTCGCCCCATAACCCATCCTTCGAGGAAAAGAGCAAATAAATGATGACGTCGTAATACAAATAGCAGAAAAAGAAATGCTGACTAACTGATGAGGAATCGAACCCACATCCGTCCAGGCACACCATTACCACCTGTGCTAACGCGTCTACTTCAAGGCCTTAGCGGGCGACTTAATTAATTACTAACTTAATGAAAGCTTATGACCATGCTGTACGTATTACTAAACTGCTTTGTGAAATTAAGTTACACAAATCAAAACAGGCAATTGTACACTTATATCCAGTAAAAACTAGCAAGCACTCATGATAATGCACTGTATAACAATAACTCGTACTTCATACCTGTGATATATAGGACATGTCCCTTTCAGTTCTACTTTCAATCTCCTCCAACTGTTCTACGGACAATAACGCAAGTATTTTTTGCGTTCTCGTTGTCATCATGCGAGATTAAGAGTGACGAGCACACCATACCACAACAATTCTAGAGACAGCCCCCCAATTCTTAATAAATAAACAGTGTTTCCAACATAGGCTACTAAAATCAGCTTGCCAGCTAATATTTCGGGAGAGTAAAACTGTGTGTGATGTCGTTTAGCCGGATGTTACAAAACGCCATATACCACTTGCCGAATCAGATCTTTCAATAAGGCGCATAGACGGTTGATGCATAACTTGTAACCCCGCATTACGATAGTGGCGCTTATGTTTTTCTTCCGTTACATCTGTTTAAATTCAAACAGAGCTCCGTGAGTATTCGAGCAGTTAGTTCGATCCCTTAGGCGGTAGATGGTGCCAGTATTCCGTTTTTGGAAAATTGTCGCTTAGCCGGTTGATGCATAACACCGTCCAATTATAAGATCTGTTCAGATCATTTCCAGGCCAGCGACTTTAAAAATCTTCGACTATACAGCCAAGGGTATGTTACATTTCTACTCTAATTGTATGTAAATATTCCTCAAAGCATCACTATCGACAACATTTTCATACTTTTCTTTCTTTTATCCCTCTTCTCAGAATAAAGCCGGGATTTTATGGATTTTCTTTGTGTTACTAGGCTTCCTGTTAAGAGGAAAATTGTCCAGCTTTTAAATGTTAATTCTTTGCATCATGTGTGTAAGGAATGTGCCGATATTTTTATTGACAAGTGTCTTAATATGATGATACAACGTTTTTTAAATGAGAAAAAAGACAAATCTAACTGTAAAAGTTCAGGCAGAAATGCTAAAGCAAAAAAAGTAATGCATAAATGAAAGATCAACCCATTTTTAATTTTACCACAGTCTTGATATTATGTATATTTATTGCGTGTGTACATGGTAGTCTGTGTAGGCTGTTATTAATTTACCAGGGCAGGTGTTTTCATATGTGTGAAATGTAAGTTAATGCATGAATTCCATACAACGGTCTCCTCAGTGAGCTGTGGAATGCCCGCAGCATGGCGGTACACGCATGGACATATCTTCCCCAGTCACACGCTTCTGCGCAGCCAGCGGTGTGGGGCCTTGGTAGTGATAGTGAGGCCAAACTACAACAGACACTGAATGACTGGAATGCTATATTCAAGCAATTTGCTCTCAAGATAAGCAAGACCAAAACGTCAGTGTTGCCTGTTAATCGACAGAACATCTGTACCAACATCACTCTAGATGGAACAAGACCATCAGTTCAGTATAGCAACAACAGATAGTCAACAATCTGCAGAAATCACTAGTAGAATACATTTTTATCATCTTGTGACGAAACTTCTTTGGGATAAGCAAGTTACATAAAGATCAAAATTAGTACTTCACAGGAGCTTCTTAGTATCTTAGTCTAGAAACCTGCAACCAAACCAACAGAAATATCAGCAAACTACTAACAGTTCTTAAGAACTATAATTAAAAAAGCAAGGTGGGACAAAAATAAGAAACGGCAAGACATGTCATCCGTGTCGAAGCCAGGCTGAAATGGTTTTGTCCTCTTAAAAGAATGGACACACAAAGAACATCTAAAATGTGGTTTGAGAAGGAACTCTAACACAAAAATCAAGAGATTGGGCAAGGAAGACATGGATCGATCAGATTAAAAATGAATAACTGAATGATAAGAATCGAGGCGGCAATCCAGAAAGGCAAGGCTGCAGTTTTCCCCTCTCCTTTTCATTGTTTACATAGGACAGGCAATAAAGAATATCAAAGAGGAATTTGAAAAAGGAATCACAATCCAAGGAGAGGAAATCAAAACCCTGAGATTTGCTGATAATATCTGAGTCTGCAGAAGATCAGGAGAAACTGCTGATTGGTACAGATGGAGTCTTGGATAAGGAATCATCATCATCATCATCATCATCATCATCATCATCATCATCATCATCATCAATGCCCCACTCCAGTCATCCAGGTGTGGTTAACAAGCCTCCTCTACTCCTTTCTGTACTTCCACTTTTCCTGCTCCATTACTTTCACTACATCCAATCCAGCTTCTCTAATGTCCTTCCAAATCTGATCCATCCACATTCTTCTTGGTCTTCCAACTGGTCTCTTTCCCTTAACTTCTCTTTCCAATTCCCTTCTTGCTACCCATTCTTTTCCCATTCTTTTTACATGTCTGAACCATCTCAGTCTTGCTTTCTGTATCTTCTGTACTAACGGTTCTATATTTAGCTCTTCTCTGATTTTAATATTTTGAATTCTATCTCTTCTTGTCTTTTTAACCGATGTTCTTAAAAATTTCATTTCTTTTTTTTTTGCTAGGGGCTTTACGTCGCACCGACACAGATAGGTCTTATGGCGACGATGGGATAGGAAAGGCCTAGGAGTTGGAAGGAAGCGGCCGTGGCCTTAATTAAGGTACAGCCCCAGCATTTGCCTGGTGTGAAAATGGGAAACCACGGAAAACCATTTTCAGGGCTGCCGATAGTGGGATTCGAACCTACTATCTCCCGGATGCAAGCTCACAGCCGCGCGCCTCTACGCGCACGGCCAACTCGCCCGGTAATTTCATTTCTACTGCTTGGATCCTACTATCTTGTCTCTTATTAGTTACCAGTGTTTCTAGCCCGTATGTAACAATTGGTATGAAATACTGTTTATATAATGTTAATTTCATTCTCTTGGGTACTTTGTCATCCTATAAAAGCTCTCTGACTTGATGATAAAATGTTGTACCTTTACTTATTCTGTTATTAATTTCAGGATTGAGTTCATTACTTCCATTAATAATGCTACCCAGATGTGTAAACTGTTCTACATTCTCTAACCATTCTCCGTCTGTGTTCACTTTGCTTCTCTTTTCCACAGTGCATGACTACAGTTTTCTTTTTACTAATTACCGTTCAAAACTCCTTTAGATTTTCATTCCAAACGTCCAGTGTCCTTTGTACTTCCTTTTCACCCTTTCTCCAAATCACCACATCATCTGCAAATACCAAAGCATTCACTTCATCACTGCTGATACTCTGTTTTACATGTTTTATGATTTCATCTATAAGTATAATAAACAATAATGGTAACAGTGCACTTCCTTACTTGAGACCTTTTATTGTATAAAATGTTTCAGAGTCACCACTCCCCAATTGTACACTGCTTTTACTCTCATGATACTACATTTTTATCTTGTTAATACATGATTTTGGTACATTCCTTTTCAGTAGGCATTCCCATACATGTTTTCTCTTAACTGTGTCATAAGCTTTTTCCAAATCCAAAAATACGAAGATGATTTCCTTGTTCCTTTTCAGGTGTTTGTCCATTATCGCTTACACTGTTAACATCAAGTCTATTGTTGATCTATTTGGTCTAAAGCCATATTGTTCTTCCTCTAACTGCATTTATATTATATCCCTCAGTCTTTTGTCTATGATTTTCTCCATTATTTTTAGCCCATGCGATAATAGAGTTATATCTCTATAATTTTCACATTTCTTCCTATTTCCTTTTTTGAACAGTGGTACAATGCTTCCTTGTTGCCAATCTTCAGGTATCCTTTCATCCTTCCATATGGCATTGAGGGCTCGGTATAGCCACTGTAGTCCAATGCTTCCTGCTACCTTAGTCATATCAGCATTGAATTCGTCTTTTCCACTTGCTTTACCTTTAGTCGTTACTTTCACTGCCCTTACAAGTTCCAACCATGTTGTCAGGTTCTCTTCTTTTTCTCCATCTATTATTTCCATTTTCTTATCTCTTTCTTCCTCTGAGCAGTCATCCTCATTATAAAGTTTTTCAAAATACTTTGCCAGCACCTTCTGAAGACCCTTTTTGTCATGTACTATAGATCCATCTTCCCTCTCTAATACCTTGATTTTTTGTTTTCAATTTTATTACTCTGTATAATAGTTTCTGATTTCCTCGACTATTTTGTTGGTAAACTCTCCGCAACATTTCTCCTTTTCTTCTTTGATACTCCTCTTTACTTGTAGTTTCAATCTTTTGTATTCCACATGTAGCCTTTCTATCTTATTTTCATTCCTCTGATACATTTTTTGCTTTTCCTTATCCATTTCTTTCTTCACCTTGTTCCTTTCTTTTATTTCTGTTTTTATTTTGTCTGTCCACCACCGTGTCTCCTCTCCCTTAACCTCTGCTTTTGTTTTTCTGCATACCTTAGTTGCTGCTTCCACAAATGTCTGTCTTAAATTGTTCCACTCTTCTTCTCCACTTCGTATTTCCGTGTTAGGGAACTTCTTTTTTATACAATCTTGGAATGCCAATCTTTTATCTTCCTCCTCCAATTCCCAAAACCTGATCTTTGGTTTCTTCTTTGATACAATTTTAGGAATTTTTACTTATTTTAATTCCACAATCAATAATCTATGATCACCTTCCATACTTTCACTAAGGATTATCTTCGTATTCATGACGTATTTTCCCTATTCTTGGTCTATTATTATAAAATCGCTGAGTGTTCCATACTGTCCATCCCAACTATATTGGCTGATCTTATGGCTATTCCTCTTCATAAACCATGTGTTCTTTATTATCAGGTTATTTCTGATACAGAAGTCCAACAGTTTCTCTCCATCTTCATTTCTATCGCCATATCCATGTGGGCAAAAAACATTCTCATATCCTATTCTGTCAGTTCCCACATGAGCATTCAGATCTCCAACAATATGTGTTTCCAGTTCATTGAGGAACTCTTCTTTTTCTTTCACGCTACATCCTGTCTGTGGAGCATACACCTGTATTATATTCAGTAGTTCCTTGTTTACATGTATGTGCATTATTATAATTCTTTCATTTACATACTCATCTTCAGCTATTGGTTCAAGATTCTGATTCACTACAAATCCCACTCTTTACTGTTACCCATCCAGTACAAAGTGTACCCCTTTCTTAGTTTCTTCATTCCTTTTGCTTTCCATTTATCTTCACTTAATCCCAGGATGTCGAGTTTTCATCTCTCCATTAGGTCAATCAATTCATTTTCCTTCTCATTCATTGTTAAAATATTTATTGTTCCAAATCGGGTTTTGTTCTCTGATCTAACACTTGCACGAACATCAGGATTACCATCATACTGTGCAGCTGTAGCCAGAGACTTGTCAATTCCATTTCTATTTTTAAGCTTCCAACCAAGGCTTGTATTGTAGTTGAAAGTAAGTACAAATTTACTCATCTGCTGACCTGCTAAGCCTAACGCATCTGAGGATTTTCTTTTGGGGTTTACTCCCTTAGCCCTTGAAGATTCCTCTTCCCCGCCAGGCAGTGGTTTCCTCTTCTAATTTTCCCCAGAGAGGATGAGTTGCGTCATCCGCCATCTTCGCCATTCCGAAGGTCTCCTTGTCTGCCTAAGATATTGTTAAGGTCTTCACCCGTAACCTGGACATGGGTTCCACATTATACCCCGTGAGACTGGGTCCCTGCCTGAACTTAGCTCTCCTTCACATCGGCCGACTGATGTGGAGGATACTCACCCCAGCAACGTGGATGCGGCATTCAAGAATTACTCATAGGTATCTCCCTTGAGCCGGGTTAATTGCCACAAACAATGGCGGATAAGATGCAAATAAATAAATCCAAAACAAAGGTAATGGAGTCATAAGTCATGGCAACAGGAGACAAGACGGAAAATCTAAGATACGCATTTGGAAATATAGGGCATGTACTTATTCATAGTGCCTGAAGACAAATTCTGACTTCAGGAGATCCTCGTAGGAAAGCGACAGAACACAGGCCATTGGTAAACATTGTTTTATTATGGTATAGACAGCAAATACACAAGACTACATACAAAGGGCAGGTCTCCACTGGTTAGACCTTCGAAATAATCACCCAACGTGCATTGCCAACGGTGGGGCAGGCGCTGAATATAATTTGCTGCATGTGTAACGCTAACGTGTGATACCTCTCTCCGAAATGTTGTTATGATGTCCTCTTTGTTGTCCATGTAATGGCTTCTTGACTTTAGATCATAGTCACACATCTAATGCTACCCGCAGAGAACTGCTATTTTAATTGCTCCTGCTTGTTGACTTCCATTTTGTGAACTTGGGGGCATGCTTAGACCCACACTGTTGTTTACATACAGGCATCATACACAAGTACATACCATACGTTTTCTTTGTTGTCTCCTGACTTAGGACTCGACCTCTGTATTAGATGAATATGGGTACTAGAATAGCTAATGATGCTCACTTCGAACATTGATATAGGAATTAGACTTTCGTCTGGAGCATGGCATTGCATGGACGATAACGAGCTCAGAAGCTTTTGAAATGTGGTGCTACAGAAGAATGTTCAAGATCAATCAATCAATCAATACTGATCTGCATTTAGGGCAGTCGCCCAGGTGGCAGATTCCCTATCTGTTGCTTTCCTAGCCTTTTCCTAAATGATTTCAAAGAAATTGGAAATTTATTGAACATCTCCCTTGGTAAGTTATTCCAATCCCTAACTCCCCTTCCTATAAATGAATATTTGCCCCAGTTTGTCCTCTTGAATTCCAACTTTATCTTCATCTTTCCTACTTTTATAAACGCCATTCAAACTTATTCGTGTACTAATGTCGTTCCACGCCATCTCTCCGCTGACAGCTCGGAACATACCACTTAGTCGAGCTGCTCTTCTTCTTTCTCTCAATTCTTCCCAACCCAAACATTGCAACATTTTTGTAACGCTACTCTTTTGTCGGAAATCACCCAGAACAAATCGAGCTGCTTTTCTTTGGATTTTTTCCAGTTCTTGAATCAGGTAATCCTGGTGAGGGTCCCATACACTGGAACCATACTCTAGTTGGGGTCTTACCAGAGACTTAAATGCACTCTCCTTTACATCCTTACTACAACCCCTAAACACCCTCATAACCATGTGCAGAGATCTGTACCCTTTATTTACAATCTCATTTATGTGATTACCCCAAAAGGAACTTTCACCCCATCAACGCAGTAATTAAAACTGAGAGGACTTTTCCTATTTGTGAAACTCACAACCTGACTTTTAACCCCGTTTATCAACATACCATTGCCTGCTGTCCATCTCACAACATTTTCGAGGTCACGTTGCAGTTGCTCACAATCTTGTAACTTATTTATCACTCTATAGAGAATAACATCATCCGCAAAAAGCCTTACCTCCAATTCCACTCCTTTACTCATATCATTTATATATATAAGAAAACATAAAGGTCCAATAATACTGCCTTGAGGAATTCCCCTCTTAATTATTACAGGGTCAGATAAAGCTTTGCCTACTCTAATTCTCTGAGATCTATTTTCTAGAAATATAGCAATCCATTCAGTCACTCTTTTGTCTAGTCCAATTGCACTCATTTTTGCCAGTAGTCTCCCATGATGCACCCTATCAAATGCTTTAGACAGGTCAATCGCGATACAGTCCATTTGACCTCCAGAATCCAAGATATCTGCTATATCTTGCTGGAATCCTACAAGTTGAGCTTCAGTGGAATAACCCTTCCTAAAACCGAATTGCCTTCTATCGAACCAGTTATTAATTTCACAAACATGTCTAATATAATCAGAAAGAATGCCTTCCCAAAGCTTACATACAATGCATGTCAAACTTACTGGCCTGTAATTTTCAGCTTTATGTCTATCACCCTTTCCTTTATACACCGGGGCTACAATAGCAACTCTCCATTCATCTAGTATAGCTCCTCCGACCAAACAATAATGAAATAAGTACTTCAGATATGGTACTATATCCCAACCCATTGTCTTTAGTATATCCCCAGAAATCTGATCAATTCCAGCCGCTTTTCTAGTTTTCAACTTTTGTATCTTATTGTAAATGTCATTGTTCTCATACGTAAATTTTATTACTTCTTTGGCCTTAGTCTCCTCCTCTATCTGGACATTATCGTTGTAACCAACAATCTTTACATACTGCTGACTGAATACTTCTGCCTTTTGAAGATCATCACATACACACTCCCCTTGTTCATTAATTATTCCTGGAATGTCCTTCTTGGAACCTGTTTCTGCCTTAAAATACCTATACATACCCTTCCATTTTTCACTAAAATTCGTATGACTGCCAATTATGCTTGCCATCATGTTATCCTTAGCTGCCTTCTTTGCTAGATTCAATTTTCTAGTAAGTTCCTTCAATTTCTCCTTACTTCCACAGCCATTCCTAACTCTATTTCTTTCCAGTCTGCACCTCCTTCTTAGTCTCTTTATTTCTCTATTATAATAAGGTGGGTCTTTACCATTCCTTACCACCCTTAATGGTACAAACCTGTTTTCGCATTCCTCAACAATTTCTTTAAACCCATCCCAGAGTCTGTTTACATTTTTATTTACCGTTTTCCACCGATCATAGTTACTTTTTAGAAACTGCCTCATGCCTGCTTTATCAGCCAGCCATATGGTACTGCCTAACAGTCCTACTTTTAAGACCTTCCTTTCTATCACATTTATTTTTAACTACCACAAAAACAGCTTCATGATCTCTAATACCATCTATTACTTCAGTTTTCCTATAGAGCTCATGTGGTTTTATCAGCACCACATCCAGGATATTTTTCCCTCTGGTTGGTTCCATCACTTTCTGAATCAGCTGTCCTTCCCATATTAACTTATTTGCCATTTGTTGGTCATGGTTCCTGTCGTTCGCATTTCCTTCCCAATTGACATATGGCAAATTCAGATCTCCCGCTACAATCACATTTCTTTCCATGTCGTTTCCCACGTAGCTGACTATCCTATCAAATAATTCCGAATCCGCGTCAGTGCTACCCTTTCCCGATCTGTACACTCCAAATATATCAAGTTGCCTATTATCTTTAGAAATGAGCCTTACACCTAGAATTTCATGTGTCTCATCTTTAACTTTTTCGTAGCTTACAAATTCTTCTTTCACCAGAATGAACACTCCCCCTCCCACCCTTCCTATCCTATCTCTACGATACACACTCCAGTGCCGTGAGAAAATTTCTGCATCCATTATATCATTTCTCAGCCATGATTCAACTCCTATTACAATATCTGGTAAATATATATCTATTAAATTACTTAATTCTATTCCTTTCCTTACAATACTTCTACAGTTCAACACTAACAATTTTATGTCATCCCTACTTGATTTCCAGTTCCCTGTTCCCTTATCACCGCTCCCTAGGCCATCCCATTTCCCTGAATGTACCTCCCTATTACCCTTCCAAACAAATTTCCTAACTTATACGTACCACTGCGGTTTAAATGAAGGCCATCTGAGCGCAGATCCCTATCTCCTACCCACCCATTAGGATCTAGAAATTTCACTCCCAGTTTCCCACATACCCACTCCATAGTCTCATTTAAATCCCCAATCACCCTCCAGTCAGTATCCCTTCTACACAGTATTCCACTAATAACAATCTCCGCTTTCTTAAACTTCACCCGTGCTGCATTTACCAGATCCCACACATCTCCAACTATGTTGGTACTTATATCAGCTTGCCTTGCATTGTTGGTACCAACGTGAAACACTACCACCTTCTCCTTCCCCTCCTCCCTCTCTTCTACTTTCCTCAACATCTGCCTCAACCTAATTCCTGGATAACATTCTACCCTGGTTCCCTTTCCTCCACACACTTTCCCCACGTGTCTAACGATGGAATCTCCCATGACCAGAGCCTCAACCCTACCCACCTCATTTGATCCCCTCCCCTCCTGGTCAGACCTATCTTTCCTGATAGCTGCAGAAGCTACTTCTCCTCCCTTTTCTCCTTCCCATGACCCTGTTCCACCTGTCTTTTCCTATCCTCTACTCTACATTTTCCTCTCCTACCTTTTCCCTTCCTCCTACTTCCACACATCTCAGCAACAGTTCCCTGTCCCTCATCTTCCCTCTGTTGTTCTACCTGGAGTGACTCGTACCGATTTCGCACAGACACCTGTCCTGAATTTTGATCCTGAATAGAGCCCTTAGCCTGCAATCTCCTTCCCCTTAGAACATTAGACCACCTGTCTTCTACAACTCCTCCCTTTCCTTCCCCTCCCTCTTGTACACCTACTGTAACCTGTACATTGTTTGAGGGAGTTCTATCTTCCTTCCTGTCTTCTGTGAGAATCCTAATTATCTCCCTCAAACTTTCCAACTCCTCCCTCATACCCCTCAATGCCTCGCCACATCCACAGTAAGTACACTCGCGCTCCTTAGCCATTCTTTACGGGGAAAAAAATGAAATTAAAAATAAAATAACTTATTTGCAAAAAATAAATGAACGGAGGGATATATTGTCTGGGATAGTACACAACAATAAGGTAATTAATGTACGACTACACTACAATACTACTTAGTCGTGCTCTATTTTTTTTTAAAAATCCTACAACCCCTGACACGATAAAAACTGCTGTTAATTACTGAATATCGAAAGTAATAGCCTACACAAGAACTACACAATTCCAAACTGCAATTAAGTCTATTCTAATTACAACAACAGTATTGTAGTAAGAGTTTCTACGGATACCTCTACTACACCAGTACTACACAAATATTTTACAATAATAAAATAATCACACTAAATTCTAATAGGATATTACTCGTATACTACTGTACAGTACACTACAGTAATTTTAAACTACTTTCAGACGTATCCTAATTACGATACCTGTACCGTACCGTATGTCACTAAACTAAGCACAACAGAAATGAAATTTGCAAGAACTACTGTACTCAAAGATTACCAACGAAGCTAAATGCTTAGACAAATTATTATTAGTATTACGGTCTAATAGATACACACGAATATAGCAGGCAAGATGCGGCACTATCTAAATGTACTGTGTATCTAAATGTACTGTATCTATACTACAATGTATCTACACTACACTACACTACACTGCGTTTGGTTAAATGCTTAAGTATCGAAAGGATTGCCGTACACGAAGAAAAACACGAATATAATTGGCAAGATACTATCTAATATATTATACCTTATCTTCACTACAATTCTACTGAAATGTGGTTATGTGATTATTACAGCTGGTGGATTACTATTATTTTCCCTACTCCACGGGACGGAGAATGAAAGTGTCCTTAATTAGGCCTACTGAAAAATACGAGATTGTCTACAGTAATTTCTCAAATATTTCTATCAAAACTACTACTACTACTCCAGGGACTTGAACTGCAATTTCTGGGATATATGAACTTTATTATTATTAGCTAACCACTCATAAATACTGAAAGATCAAGGGAGCGAAATATAGATTACGGATACTTTAACTACCTACTCAGAAGTACAAATGAATGGAATACAAGGTCAGCTGATTTTTATTTACTTGACTACACTACACCCTTTGTTCACGACTGTAGCCAACAATGCAATATTTGAATATGAGGAGCGACAATAATCAATAACAACACGACTGTTATCTATTACCGTGTAATCTCTTTAACTTCTTTTTAAATGGAAGTTTACAGGCCTATCGTGATTTTTTTAAATGTAGTAAATTATTACCTTCGCGATAGTTTGAACGGATATCTATACGAAATACCGGAGAAGTTGCTGCAGAAGTTACGGTAATATTCCTTATGATAATCTGCCTTTGTAAGTATAACCAGCGAACCTACAGATATTTACAAATACTTTTAAAGTTAATATTATTACCTAAAGTATTTCCTAAACCTAAATTCGAAACAAGGTACACCTAGCTAGCCTACTTAACCTAGAAAACGTAATTTACTGAAGACCAACTGAATTACTTGTTTCAAAATTTAAATAAATATCACTACTCCCAATTTCTACCAACAAGCACTAAACACCACTATATAAACAGCACTAAATGAATCAGATATACACAAAATTTAGCTATTTCAATAGGTTTTCACTACTTTATCACTACAATAATGCAAGAGCTCTCTCAACAGCCAACCGTTCTCAAGCGCATCCAACAATCTGAAAAGATAAGATTGGTAGATCGAAACACAAATGAAGAGATACTGAATTGAATTATTGAGAGGAGAACGATTTGACCAGAAGAAGGGAAAGAATGATAGGACAGATCGTAAGACATCCAGGTCTTGTCCAGTTGGTTTTTGAGGGAAGTGTAGGAGATAAGAACAGTAAGGCTAGACCAAGGTGTGAATATGACAAACATATTAGAGCAGATTTAGGATGTTGTAGTTAAGTAGAAATGAAAACGTTAGCACAGGATATCGTGGCATGGAGAGCTGCATCAAACGAATCTATGGACTGATGACCCAAAGAACAACAATGAATAACAACAACTATATTAGTAAAACTGAACTTTACTTTTTCGATAAGAGCTTTTCCATCATAACCAAAGATCCTACCAATACAATTCAAAAGAACCGTAAGGAAATCTTGAACAATACTTTAACCCATTTTAATGAGTGTCTCCTTGAAAAACGTAATACTTGTGACCCTTACATAAAATTTACAGATTGATAGAACTCTAAACTTTGTTGACCTTAATATTAGGAGAAGTGACAACAGTCTGAAGTTTGAAATCTTCAGGAATCCCAAACAGACAGTAAATACTACGAGATGGGATTCGCTACACCTCAGCACCCATAAAAAGGCCATGATGCATAGAGCTCTGAACATCTCCATGTCAAAGAAAGAACTCAACTTACTTTAGGACTCAGTAATGGTTACAATTAGTAATTTCGTTGACAGAATTTTAAATAAGATAAAGTGTAAACCCATTACCACACTCACAAAAGAAAAGGAGAAAAAAAGATTTCATCTCCTTTACTTTTAATGATAATAACAACATGTACCAAATCTCAAACATCTTAGTAAAACGAACCGTCAACATTGCTTTGAGAACCAGTAATATCAATAACACCCCCTGCAAACTAATTTATAACATGAATACTCGTAATATGTTCAAAGTGGGTCAAACTGAATGGTTCAGAGTTGAGATAGGCTTAAGACAGAGAATTGTATTGTCTCCCTTATTCTTCTTTATCGTCATGGATAGAATTCCACGTAATATCACGGAGAAGATGATGGGCAAGCAAGTAAAGTCTCTGTTCTTTGCTGATGACATTGTAGTTTGGGGGGATAATGAAGAGGAAGTACAGACACAAGTTGATTTATGGAATGAGGAGATAAGAAATTTTGGAATGAAGATTAGTACTGCCGAAAAGCAAGACTTTGATCATGACGAGAGGTAACAGAAAATCTAAGGGAGTGATAAAAATAGGAAATGAACCTCTTGAACTAGTGACAAATTTTAAATATTTGGGCAGCGTGATGTCACAAGATGGAAATTTGGATGGAGAAATTGATTTAAGAATACAGTGGTCTGTAAGTTTCTACATGGACCAAAGACGTGCCAATGAAGTGCAAGAAGATTTATACTCGTCCAATTATAAAACTATAGTGACCTATGCTTCAGCAGCCTGGACGTTGACTAAGTGGAACCAAAGTAAAAGCAGCTGAAATGAGGCATACAGGGAAAGACAAGATGAGGAAATAAGGAGAAGTGTGAGTGTGTGTAAACTTCAAGAAGAGATTGATATAGCAAAGCTAAAATGGTTGAGATGGATGATGAGAATGCCAGTAGAGAGAATACCAAAGAGAACATTCATGGATACAGAGACTGCAAAGAGGCCTAGAATGAGATGGAGGAGCTCTGTTGTGGACTGTATTGCAAATAGAGAAGTTGACATCAATAATGTACTAGAAGAGGAGTGGTGGAAAGATCGAGTAAGGTACACTGCCCTACCCAGAGAGAAAATGGATGATGAAGAAGAAGAATAAGAAGAGGAAGAAGAAAGACTATTAATATATGCAATCAGGGGTCTGTAAGTTACTGTGTAATCAGTATGATCCAATTCATATTCAGACAGATTGGGAGGAATTTTCTAGTCCATGAAATGAAATTTCACATGGCTTTTAGTGCCGGGAGATCCCAGGACGGGTTCGGCTCGCGAGGTGCAGGTCTTTCTATTTGACGCCTGTAGGCGACCTGCACGTCGTGATGAGGATGAAATTATGATGAAGACAACACATACACCCAGACCCCATGCCATTGGAATTAACCAATTAAGGTTAAAATCCCCGACCCGGCCGGGAATCAAACCCAGGTCCCTCAGAATCGAAGGCCAGTACGCTGACTGTTCAGCCAACGAGTTGGACTTCTAGTCCATTATTAAGGACATTTTAATGCAGCTAAATATAGGAACTTTTAAATCAATCAGTCAATCAATCAATCAATCCAATCAATCAACACTGATCTGCAATTCGGACAGTCGCTCAGGTGGCAGATATAGTTTACCTAGTCTTTTCTTAAGTAATTGCAAAGAATTTGGAGATTTATTGAACATTTCCCTTTGTAAATTATTCCAATCCCTAACTTCTCTTCCTGTGAACGAATATTTGCCCAAATTTGTCCTCTTGATTCCAACTTTATCTCCATATTGTGGTCTTTCCTACTTTTAAAATCACCACTCAAACGTATTCGTCTACTGATGTCATTCCATCCCATCTCTCCACTGACAGTTTGGAACATACCACTTATTACCTGTTATGAATCTCTTTTGAATGATCCGTTTTATAAATGACAACTTGAGAAGTTCTATACAATGATTTTTAAGGCCCTATTTTAATAACACCTGACAACCAGGTTCCACAAGATATGTAATCTCTTCAAAATCAAGACCAAGTCAAGATTCTTTATTACAAGGGTCGTTTTGAAAAAAAAGTGTATTTTAATAAGGACTGAATATGTAGTTTTAGGTTTCATTGACTTTATTGTATTGTATTCTAGACAAGATAGCTCACATAAGCTTAAGCACCAGGAATATTCCTAAAAACCTGTGTTTATCTTAATCTTAATTATGAGTGTAGCAGCGGATGATGTCTGAATATTGGTTGAAACATGTACTGCAAATAAAAGGTTAATGAGATAATCAATAGATTATTCTGTGTATTGAACAGGTGGACCCTCAAATGTACTTGCTTATACATACCACTTAGTCGAGCAGCTCGTCTCCTTTCTCACAAGTCTTCCCAGGCCAAACTTTGCAACATTTTTTGTATTTACTGATATGAGTGAATACATGAGAGATTACAAACACTCATTGTAAAGATTTACATATCCTGTACGTAGCCAATAAAGGAACTTTATGAAACATTCTAGAAAATATTCACATAAACCTCGATCAAAAATCAAATCCTATTCATAATCTCAATGAAATTCAAGAAAAGACTAACATTCTTGTTGATATAATAATTGAAAGAAGAAGAAGCAATACATGTGCTTCCCTCATCTGCTGCTTCCCACAGTGAACATTATCTCTGAGCATTTCCCAGTCAGTGCTAAGGTCAAGCCCCTCCTGGAGACCTCGAACCACATGCGCACCAAACAGGCACCAAAATCAAAAAGGCTCGTTTATATTTGACTAACCTATGTATTTATGAGTTATTTCTTGTACATCAAGCTCAAGATGACCTTAGGTTGAAATATCTCCTTTAGACATAATACAGGTGGCCAGTATATGTAAACTGATACTTTAATTCCACATTTCTATACATCTGTTAATATTAATTATCTTCCACAGATAGCCCATTCATCCTATTTAACTGAAATCGCCTCAATAAGATCAGACTAACACATAATCATAATCTCATAAATGTCCTTCACTTATGATCATGTGTTCGACAATTCCTGTTTCAAGTAAAGACCTAATGATCCAAGCATCCTCAAATGTTGAAAGTGCTCCAGTGTGAAGCAGCCGCAATAGCTTCTTCACTGACTGTAATGAAGTCTTCACATTGGCCTTCCACAGGGCAGTTTGGACAGTGGAATAGATGATCATGATCTTCAATTACACCACAATGATCATCACTATATTATGAATACATAATCATCATCATCATCATCATCATCATCATTTCACAGTTCCAGTTCCCCGGGTACTGTTTAATGAGCCTCCTCCATTCCATTCTATTCATGTACGTTGTCTTCTCCATGACGTCTGCTGTTGTTGACCCCCTGTCTTTGAAGTCCATCCGACGTGTTCTAGGCCTTCCCACCATTCTTCTTCCTGTCACCTCTCTCTCTAGGTTCAGTCTGGCCATTCTTTCTGGTTCTATCCTCATCACATGTCCGAACGACCGCATTCTAGAATTGCTGACTGATCTGGTAGCGATGTCTTTATACCACTTCTCTTTCGCAACTCCTGATTCCTTATCTTGTCCAACTTGGTTTTTTGTGTAGCCCTGACAATTCTCGCAAGGTTAGGGTGCATGTCTCAATACCATATGTCAATATTGGTACAAAGTAGCTGTTGAACATGGTTAATTTTGCCTTCGTTGGAACTTTGGTATCCCAAAGAAGTGTCCTCACTTGGTGGTAGGAACAGGAACTCTTTTGCACCCTATTGTTTACCATAGGATATAAACTTCATGGTTCTGATCCATATTGAATTGTAATCACAATATTATTGTGATATTATATTGCTATATCCTGTGTGACTAGACCATCGCTAGAGATTATGCTGCTGAGATAGGAGAAGTTTTCTACACATCCTCTGCTAATGTGATCTTTGCTGAATGACCCTTTCTACTCACTACTATCCCTACGGTGTTGAGGTTGAATATTTCGAACTTGGCTTTCCAAACATTGAACCCCCACTTGTGACTCTCACAACATCATCTGCAAAGGCCATGGCTTTTAATTCACCTAATGATGTTTCCTTGATGGATTTCATCCATCACAGTGACGAACAGTAGTGGTGACAGTACACTTCCCTGTTGTACGCCCCTCTTGGTCTGGAACCAACCCTCACACAGCTTGTACAGTCCTCATATAACATCCAAATTTTTGCACTGATACTTCAGGCACATTTCTCTTTCTTAGACAATCTGTGATAGTACATATATCACACCCTCGCACTGTATGTAGAAGTTAGAGATATTATTGTCAGTATTCGATTTATTATTATTATTATTATTATTATTATTATTATTATTATTATTATTATTATTATTATTATTATTATTATTATTTCATTTGTATATTTTGTCATTAATCTTTGTAAGCTGGAAGGTAACCATATATGTAGTATGAGTAATTTGTTTTGCATGAGTGGGAAAACATTGCTATCTTGGACTTTGGTAATTCATATGACTCATGCGGACATCCCAGTGTCTGATGAGATGTATTTGTTGATGTTGTTGTACTAGGAAAGTTCTATGAGTCATGTGATATACCCCAGCGTTTGTTTATGTCTTGGGAGCATGAAGAAGTTCAGGGCAACCCTGAACGGTGTATCACTCATGATTGGCTGGCAAGGACCAATCCAGACGTATTATGTGAGAGGAAGGGGAATGCTGATGCCTATAAAGGTTGATCAAACAGCGGGAACCACACTCGGTACGGACAAGGAGTACTGACACACTGTACGAGAAGGAAGTAGTGCTTGATATACGGTATTCGAGTGACACGGCTACAATGGACTGGACTTCAAACGTTCATGGAACATAGTTTTGTTATGTTCGTGGATAGTGGCTGATCAACAAATTGCGGAGGGCGTACGCATTAAGTGTTGTAGTACTTGTGGAGGTCAGGCATTATATGTTGGTGAAAGCTATCTCAGACTTTCCATAATTTATGTTCAGGATCGACAAGCGTGTGTTGTTCAAATGTATATATATCTTTACAACAAGTGTTAAAGTCTGTGAACACAGTATTACAAGGTACAGTATCTGTGTGATGTGATAACTGCCGATTGTGAGAATTGGCAAGTAGTATTGATACAGGCACAGTGAAGGGTGAGCCATGAATTTGATTTCCCCTCTCAATTTATTCTATTTATTATGTCTATTTTCATGTTTACTGATTATTTTATGCATAACTATGGTATTTTGTCCCCTTGTGTAATGCCCTCGGGCAAAATGAAATTATGTTCCTAAACTATGGCCCTAGGGTAAAGGAGCTTTCCGCCCTAGGAGCGATCTGCCCTATGCTTTCTCCCCTTGCTTCCCTCCCTTACCCCTGCGGATACGCCGTGCTCTCTTCACGCCGCCTGCGCGAGTCGCCTTGCGCGATTGCCTCGCTTGCCGAGGTTTGGCGGACTCGCTGTGAGCAGCTGTTCACTTCGTGCCTGGCTCTCTTTCTATCTCGAGCACCGCACGGCTCCGTCGAACCCAGGACCGCTTGGGGTATGGGAGATAAGCATCTGACTCTTCATTGAACTTGTGGATGATGGGAGGACATTTCTTTTCTTCTAATCCCCTTGATGGGCGCTAAAGATTGGTTTAAGGCTTTTTAAAGGCCAAGTTGTTTAAAACCTAGCAAGTGTATATTAGCAAGTTCTCGGTGAACCATGCGTTCTGATTCCTGCAGTTTGGAGCATGTTTTCGAAGGTTTGTACCTCCTTGGTAGGTGTAAGAAATGATGTGGGGCAGAGCATTTGCTCTTTTAAGAAACATTTGAAACCATGAATGGTCGCTAGGGGTACCTTGTGCTCCCCCTTCTTGAGTCACTTGAAGTGGCGTATTATTGGTGATATATGTAAACAGAGTTATTTATTGTTTTCGAGTCCACTGTATGTTAAATGGTGAACAGGGCTGGTCCCCTGTGAATTGTACGAGACACGTGTCAATGTAAACCTCAGGGATGTTAGTTTTTGAAACATTTAACATTTTTCCTTTTCTCTTCGATGTTTGTTTTCCTTGCTTAATAAACTTTGTTATACTGTTTTCCTGCCGGTTTCTCTGTTTTGCCCTCTGGGTAGGTTCCATCCTTACATAGTCCAGATCCTTATGGTTAACCAGAGATAATTTACGGAACAAATCTGGTAGCAGAGCGTTCGTTGGATCTGGACTTGTTGCATTTAGCCGGGGAATTTGGGCTCGTAGCGTTCCTTCCGTTTTCAGGATTTCTTTAGTTGTCGTGTGCCTTGTATTTTTCGCACCATGTCTATTCGAGACATACCTTATCCGGGTTCCCTGCGGAAGGAGGAGCTTTTGTATGAACTTGGGATACGTAACCTTGAGTCAAAAGGCACCGTCAAGGCCGATGAACTTTTGTTACGAAATAACTTAAATAGACTGATTACTGTGCCTCGTTATACCGAAGGTGAGGTCGCTAGTGCCCTGTCCCTTATCCAGGCGAACCTGTCCAATATTGCATCTGTGATGGATTTTCTAGGGAATGACCTGGCGTCTCCTCATCAACTTAAGAGACTACAGGGTAGATTAAATCATTATTTTCAACGAGTGGAAGATCTCCTTACCCTGGAATTGAAGGACGAAATATCGGGTCAGGTTCTCGAATTAAAGGACACATCAGCTGACCTCTTAGAGAAAGTGGAGGCCTGGTTAGCTGGGCTATCCATTAAAACAAAGCCCGCTCTTCCCCCACCTGCCCAGGTAGAAGGCGAGTTGAATCAACAAACTCGTAGTGGCGAGCTTGACGAGGAGAGAGCTTCGCTTCCACCGCAACAGTCTGTTCATTTAAATGCCCCTTCTGATTGTCGCCCGTTGAATCAACAGTCAACTGTGCTATCCTTGAGCTCACCCTTTTCGAATATGCCTCACCCTTTGAATATGATGTTGAAAAGTGCCCCTCGTTACTCAGTAAACTCGGCAAGCGATGTGGTTTCCTTTCTTCGGTTTCTGGTTGAATTTTTGGATCATGCCTTAGTCTTTGGGTTAACGCATGCTCAGATTCTACAGATTATTTACCCATACACGGTTGGGGTTTTGTCAACCAAAATCGTAAATGCTATTTCGAGCCAATCTTCACTACATCCGTTTCATGCTCATTTATTGGCTCAGTTCATTCCTCCTAGGGCTCTTCATTCGTTAGTCCAGAAATTTTATTTATGAGTGCAGCGCCTGGATGAGTCTCTATCGGAGTTTATTTCGGATATTAAGTTTTATGCCAAGGTTTTTGCGCTGAATTTCAAAGCAAGAGCAAATTGTGGCTACAATTGTGGAGGGCATTTCTCCATTATATCGTTCATGTTTATGCTTCGCGTCCCAGCCTTGTAATTTTGACGAGTTGGAAGCGATGGTTGTGTCCGCGGAGGGTTTTCGGCATGCTGATTCACTTCGAGTTGAGAGTACTTCTTCCTTGCCCTGTGATAATTTTGGCTCTTCGTTGATTATTAAACCTGCCCCATTAAAAAGATGTTTTGGTTGCGGGGCTTCCGATCATCTTCGAAATAAGTGCCCTGCTCGTTCTACTAGCGCACAGGTGTCGGGTGCCAGTTCGGGCACCAGGGTTCAGTCTAGGCCTTCTAATGTATGTTTCAGGTGTGGGGTTCCTGGTCACATGGCGCGGCAGTGTTTGCGTAAGCCAAATGTTGGCTGACTAGATAGGGAAGCGGGAAGCCTTGGCCTCCCCGATCTATCGCCTGTAGAACCATGTTATTCTCGCCTTTCTTCCGGCGAATATTCTCCTGGGTGCCCTGATCAGTGTTTAGCCATATCTACCGAGGTCAAGGGTTTAGCCCCCTTCGTCAAGGTAGAGATAAATAATGAACCGGTATCGGCTCTTTTGGATTCGGGAAGCGTAGTCTCGTTTATTAGTGAGGAGTGGTTTGCTCTCAATAGTTCTGTTTGTAAATTTTCCGACGTTTTGCCTGTTTCTTTGTCGTTTGTTGTCGCGAACTCTTCGAGAGTTGAAGTTTCCGGCGTGGTAAAGTGCAAAATTCGACTGTCTAATTTTTCCTGGAAATTTCCCCTTTATGTAACTAAAAATTTGCCATATCCTATAATCCTCGGCTCTAATTTTTTTACGCATACTGGGCTCCTGTTGGATATGCAGGAGGGCTCCTGCTGGTTTAAATTTTGTAATGCTACTAAGATACCCTTACTTATGTTTAATTCTGTTTCTTCATCTGTTGTCTCACCTCCTCAAGACCAAATGGCATTAGACCTTAGTCATTTGCCTGAGGATCAAGCTGAATGTATTAGGGAAATATGTGATGCCTTCCCGGACGTTTTTACCGAAGAATTGGGGATGACGAATCTTTTGGAGTACAAGATCGAGGTCACGGACTCTGTTTCGGTTAGGTCACCGCCCTATCGCTTGGCTCCTCCCAAAATGCAAGCGTTAAAGGGGATAGTTAATAAAATGTTGGATCAGGGCATTATTCGCCCATTGACTTCTGCCTACTCCTCCCCCATCTTCCTTGTCCCGAAGCCTCAAGGTGGTTATCGGCCTGTGCTGGACTATAGGGCCTTGAATAAGAAAGTCGTATTGCAGTCAGTTCCTCTCCCTAATCTGCATTCTTGCTTCTCGTGGTTCAAGAAGGCTAGATATTTTACTGTTTTAGATTTAAATCAGGCGTATTACCAGATTCCGTTAGCTGAAGAGTCTCGTCATTTGACAGCCTTCGCTACGGACTGGAATCTTTATGAATTTTGCCGTTTGCCCTTTGGCATTTCCACTGGCGCTGCCGTCCTCACTAGGCTGCTTGATCAACTGTTTTCTGACATCAACTTCAACTACCTTTATCACTATCTTGATGACGTCGTAATTTACTCCGAAACCTTCGAGGATCATCTCCGTCATTTGAGGGAAGTCTTGTCCTGTCTTCGCAAGGCTGGTCTTACGGTCAAACTTTCTAAGGTATCCTTTGCCAAGCCCCAAATGTCCTTCTCGGGACATATTGTGTCATCCCATGGCGTCTCTGTTGATCATTCTCGCACCCAGGCCATTCGCCAGTTCAAACCTCCTCTGGACGTTAAAGGTGTTGCTCGCTTTGTTGGGATGGTGAACTTTTTTCGTAAATTCATTCCAAATTTTGCCAATCGAGCCGGGCCTCTTAACGCCCTCTGACGTAAAGGGGTCAAATTTGAATGGGGACCCTCCCAACAAGCTGCCTTTGATGATTTAAAGTTGGCCATATCTAACGCTCCGGTGCTGGCTATGCCTGACTTTTCCAAGCCTTTCATTGTTCAGACTGATGTGTCGGCGTCTGCTGTTGCGGCCGTCCTTTTGCAGGACTCGGAATTGGGGAGATGTCCCATTGCATATGCCTCTAGGACCCTGTCTTCTGTCGAAGCCAAGTATTCTGTATACGAGCTAGAAGGAGTGGTGGTATTGTTCGCTTTAGAAAGGTTTCGTATTTACCTTGAGCATGTAAGGTTCAAACTCGAGACTGACAACCAGGCTTTGAGTTGGGTTTTAGGGAAACCTAGGAAAACTGGCCGTCTGGCCCGTTGGGCCATTAGGATCTCAGCTTTTCAGTTCAACGTACGTCATATCCGTGGTTCGGACAACGTAGTCGCCGATTCTCTCAGTCGCATGTTTTCGGATCAGCCTACTCAGGAGGGCGAATCGTCAAGTTCTGGGCTTCCCTTGTCATTACCCCTAGCGGGGGCTATCTTGTCTGATACCCCATTATTGTATCACGACGTTGCTAAGTTTCAAGTGGAGGACCCTATTTTGGGACCTATTGTTCAAGATCTTAAGGAAGGGAAAATTATTGATCCGTATGTGTTAAGGAATGGCATACTGTGTTGTCCCGCTCGTCACGATCATAAAATGAAGGTCGTTATTCCCTCAGTCCTGGTGCCTATGATTTTTGAATACTTTCACAGAACTCCTCTCGGTGGCCACCTAGGAGTATTTAAGACCAGGGAGAAGATTAGGGAAAATTTTATTTGGGAAGGGTTGGACGCTGAAGTACGTGAACTTGTTAAAGCATGTAAAGTTTGTGCGCTCAGTAAGCCTTCTCCTAACACCCGTGTCGGCTTACTGTCTTCTAGCCAGGCTACCCTCCCTATGCAGCGTCACTATATCGATTATGTAGGCCCTTTGCCGAAAACTAGGACTGATGGTAATGGGTTCGTTTTCGTTTGTGTGGATGGTTTTACCTGTTTTTCCTAGTTGATTCCGACGAGGTTAGCCACTTCTGAGACTACTATTAGATGTTTGAAGTTCATATTTTCGTCCTTTGGTCCTTGCCAGTACTTAGTCTCCGACACCGTCAAGGCCTTTACATCGAACCTGTTTAAGAAATTTTGTTTCAGCTTGTCCATTTCTCATGTTACCACATCCCCCTATTACCCTCAACCTTCTTACGCTGAGAAGGTTATCCGAAACTTGTGGTCTGCCCTCATTGCCTTTCACCACGATGATGTTTTGAGGTGGGACACGTCGTTGCCATGGCTTGCATTTGCTTTCAATTCTGCGGTACACGAGGCTCATAAATTTTCCCCAAATTCTCTGATGTTTTCTTTCGTTCCTAACTCTCCGCTCACCAACTTGTGGAATATAAATGAGTTATTGCCAGAAAAGATTGACCCCCCTAACATCAGGGCCATTTGGAGGAAGACTAAACAAAATCTGAAGGTCTCGTATGAGAAGAAATGGGAGCGCTATGATAAGGGGCGCCGTCCTACCGATCTTGCCATCGGGGACAGGGTGTTTGTTAAGAATTTTGTCCCGGTGGGGAAGCTTGCCCCTCGCTTTCACGGGCCCTGTGAGATTATTGACTTCTTGACACCAGTCACCTTGTTGGTGAAAGATCTGGAGACGGAGAGAGTGTTCCGAGTCCATTTGTCCCAGGTTAAAGCTGCCTAGTGCTATCTGGGTTTTGTGGCATTTGGTTTGCTATGAGTGTTTTCTGTGTTATTCTTTTCCTTGTGTTTACCTTCCCTTCGGTTCCCTTGACACATGTTCCGCCTAAGGGGGAGCTATTTTCCTCACATTTATTTGAAATTTTGGTAGTATGTTAAGCATTGTGTAAGTCCTCCCGGAATCCCCTTCCTCCTTCATCACTCCCATACCCCGGTCCGGTGGTTCGAACCGCCTCTTGCCTGTATCTCCCGGTGCTGGGCATCAATTCGACACGTTTGCTGGCGCTTGATTTATTTTACAGTGTTTTGGAGTGACCATCTTCGCCCTGCCTGCATGGGAAGGGCCCCCTATGTGGGCTGCTTTGGCGTGCCTCGTCTCCAGCTGCCGAGCCTTTCATCTTTTCTTCTTCTCGGACTAAGCACTGCCAGCCTACTCTTGACCTAGTGTGTGCAGGTCGCTACTGCCTTTCTCTCATCATGTGGTGTGTTTCTGCCACAAGAACTGCCCATGTGCCTGGGAAGATATTTTTCGTCGTATTCGTGATGGTTGGTGAGGCCGGTCTGGTCTCGTTAATCTACTGAGACGTTAACTTGTCAAACTATTACTTGTCTACATCCCGGGATATTGTGACAAGAACTTTCGTCTATTGTACTGCAAGATACCTATTTATTAATCTTATTAATTGTAAGGCAAGATTTCTATTATATTATTACTCTCTGTGCAAGTGTATGAACTATATGGCAAGAATGTTTATGAAGGAAAATTATTGGTCACCCTGGTTCGTGTTTAAATGGGGGAGGTCTGAGCCATGAATTTGATTTCCCCTCTCAATTTATTCTATTTATTATGTCTATTTTTATGTTTACTGATTATTTTATGCATAACTATGGTATTTTGTCCCCTTGTGTAATGCCCTCGGGCAAAATGAAATTATGTTCCTAAACTATGGCCCTAGGGTAAAGGAGCTTTCCGCCCTAGGAGCGATCTGCCCTATGCTTTCTCACCTCTCTTCCCTCCCTTACCCCTGCGGATGTGCCATGCTCTCTTCACGCCGCCTGCGCGAGTCGCCTTGCGCGATTGCCTCGCTTGCCGAGGTTTGGCGGACTCGCTGTGAGCAGCTGTTCACTTCGTGCCTGGCTCTCTTTCTATCTCGAGCACCGCACGGCTCCGTCGAACCCAGGACCGCTTGGGGTATGGGAGGTAAGCATCTGACTCTTCATTGAACTTGTGGATGATGGGAGGACATTTCTTTTCTTCTAATCCCCTTGATGGGCGCTAAAGATTGGTTTAAGGCTTTTTAAAGGCCAAGTTGTTTAAAACCTAGCAAGTGTATATTAGCAAGTTCTCGGTGAACCATGCGTTCTGATTCCTGCAGTTTGGAGCATGTTTTCGAAGGTTTGTACCTCCTTGGTAGGTGTAAGAAATGATGTGGGGCAGAGCATTTGCTCTTTTAAGAAACATTTGAAACCATGAATGGTCGCTAGGGGTACCTTGTGCTCCCCCTTCTTGAGTCACTTGAAGTGGCGTATTATTGGTGATATATGTAAACAGAGTTATTTATTGTTTTCGAGTCCACTGTATGTTAAATGGTGAACAGGGCTGGTCCCCTGTGAATTGTACGAGACACGTGTCAATGTAAACCTCAGGGATGTTAGTTTTTGAAACATTTAACATTTTTCCTTTTCTCTTCGATGTTTGTTTTCCTTGCTTAATAAACTTTGTTATACTGTTTTCCTGCCGGTTTCTCTGTTTTGCCCTCTGGGTAGGTTCCATCCTTACATAGTCCAGATCCTATACGGAACAAAAGGTATTTATCTACATATATGTACATTGTTCATCGGACTATCTACAAATGGTAGTTTAGTTCTCGCTTTCATTTTCCCACTGTTTTCATTGTTGTTGTAAATATGGAGTCTTCCAGCAATATTTTATGTGTGTATTATATGTATAATTTTGTGTGTTGATGAGGTGCTCATGCACGGATTTTGTTAAGAATATAGTTAGCTATTTTAGAATCAGTGGAGTTATTGATGAACCTAGGTGCAGTTCCTACCTATTTAGTCGTTTTCAGGAGGTTAGGTAAGGCCTGCAGCAGATGTACCAGTACGCAGCATTATGTACTCAACCTGGGATATAAAGTTTATCATGCTCTGTCAAAATTCGAGGGATCCATTCTGGTGATCTCTGGTGCCCATACTAAGGACATTTCGATTAAATATTTTTATTAATTTAATTTATTTCAATTTTATTTATTCAGTTATTTATTTATATATTTTTATTCATGATTTTATTTATCAGTATTCATCATATAGATACAATTGGCTTCCTAACGTGTGGCTGCATGATTGGTACATTGGTAGGTGCACTTGTCAGGTGTGGATGGAATTGTGAAAACTATGTCAGTGAAGTGTTTTATGTGTACGTGATATGTATGTGGGAGTATGAAGAAATGTTGTAGCGAGTCGAGTATTATAAAATTGCGAAGTAGAGAGGTTGTTAAAGTTGTTGGTGCTATGAATCAGGATAAAAGAAGTCCAAAGAATTCCACCACATTGAGTCTATTGAATTTAAGTGAGAGTAGCGAAATGGCTGATAGTAGGAAAGATCAATTGGCAACGATAGGTGAGGAACCGAGTAACCCATCTTAGACTCAGCATGTAGGGGAACAAGGGGAGGCTTCTATGCTCAGTATGCTTAAATCACTACTTGATAGTCAGAATAAAGAGTTGAAGAGTGAATTTAATTCCTTAAATAATGAAATATACAGTATTAACAGTAAAATCGATAATAATAATGTTGAACTCTCCAGTAAAATCGATAATAATAATGTTGAATTGTCCAGTAAAATCGATAATAATAGTGTAGAATTGTCCAGTAAGATTGATAGTCAGAGTAAAGAGTTAAGAGTGAATTGAGTTTTTTAAGTAATGAAATATGCAGTATTAATAGTGAATTAAATTCAGTTAGTACGGAATTGTCCAGTAAGATTGAGAATCAGAGTAAGGAGTTAAATTCAGTGAGTGTTGAATTGTCTAGTAAAATTCATAGCTTAAGCAGTGCTGTGAATGTTAGAATAGATGAATTGAACCAGAAGTTTGACCATCAAAGCAGGGAAATTCAGGAAATCAATAATAAGGTAGAAGTTCAATGCTTGGAATTGACTGAGAAAATTGAATGCTGCTTTAATGTAGTTAGGGAGGAATTTGTTGAAAACAGCAAAGAATGTGATAAGAGAATAAAAATAGTGGAAGATAAAGTCGAAGAAATAGATAGAATTAAATCCAATCAGAACGTCTTAGCGAAGCGTATATATGAGAAGAATGAGAAATTGGAGAAAGACCTTAGGTCAGTAAAAGATGACCTCAAGTCAGTAGAAGGAAATGCCAAAATGGTAGTGGAAGAAGGAATTAAATCATGTCATGTGAAATTAAGGCAGGAGATCAGTCAAATCCAAGTAGGTAGCAGTATATGTAATAGGTACGTATCTTGTATGAAGGACTCTGAATTACCAAAGTTTAATGGTCGACAGTTTAATCTGATGGAATTCTTGAAAACGGTGGAGAAACGACTTTCCAAGAATCTTGACGATGGTTTGATTGACTGGAGCATGGTGGATGAGATGTTGGATATTGCATTTGTTGGAGAAGCAAGATCCTGGTTTCAAGTTTACAGGCAGGGTATTTCGAGTTTGGAGGGATTTAGGGAGAAATTTAGTTCTAAATTTTGGAGTGAAGCTATTCGGGGAAGGGAAAGGGATCGCATGCTATTTGGCAAATATAGACCTCAGGAAGGTGTGTCTATGACGGAGTATTTCCTTAAGGGTTATAAATTTCATGTTGTTGGTCCGTATTGAACTGAGAATAACATATGAGTAACAACACAGTAAAGGTTTCCACCTGTTCTGATCAGCCAGAATATTGAAGGTCTAGCATTGGAGAGAGATACAGTTCGCCAGATGTTGAGGCATTTTCCTGAGAAGGTCGGATTAGCTGCATGTATGCAGAATATCATTACGATTAAGGAATTAGAGCAGCTTTTAGAGAGGTTTGATGCTTTGGAAGGGCAGGGGATAATGGGAGACAAGGTAATCAGGTAGGGGGAGATAGGAATAATCAGAATTTCAGTCATTCTAGGCAAGGGAATCAGGGTGGTAATTCCGGAAGGGGAAACAGACAGTCTAATCAGGGAGTTATTCGCCAGGAATATTTTGGCAGAAGACCTAATCAAGGGGAATCAGAAAGTAGGGGGCGTACGGATCAAAGACCTCCAGATCAAGTGCTGATAAATGATAACAGTGAACAAGCTACGTCAAGTAATTTAAAGTGGAATCGGACTTCTTAGTTGCGTCAGATAGGCAGTCCGATACCAAAATTCCTATTCACACGATGAAACAGGTAAGTTATGATTTAGACATGAAGGAGGAATTATTGTACGACCATGTGTTTTGTATTCAGGGAGATTTTGAGAATAGGGGGCGTGATGAAAGTAAGAAAGATGTGTCGGATGTCTTACTTTGTGCTAGTGGTGATGGTAATAGCGGTGTTGCGATCGATAATCTTGTGAAAGTTTCTGAAATTGAAAGTGAAGTTTTTTGTGAAGTTGATGAAGGTTGTTTTGTGAGTGAAGAGTGTTTACGGAGTATACATCATGAGGATGTTTTTGTTGATTTAAGTGTACGTGAGAAGAGTAAAGTTAGGTCCATTATGTGTGAAAATGGTGACTTTGAGATTAATGAAACTTCTGGTAAGAGAGTCAAAAGTAGCAGTGTTGTTGGCATGAAAGTGGTGAATGTAGGAGCTGATACGGAAGGTGGTGAAGATGGATTAATTGTTGGGTCATTAAGTAGTAATGACAGCAATTTCAAAGTGTAGTATGGTAAGAATTTTAGTAATGGAGTGAATGTGAGTGAGAATGGAAGTATGCGTGAGATGAAAGAAAGACTATTCAAGCGAGTGTGTTATGTTTTATTTAAGGCTTAGAGTTGTGTGAATGATATGAATGATGTGTTGAGTGATATCGAAGTGGAATGTGTGAAAAAGTATGTGATCTGTTTGCTTGCATTAATTATGAGTTTGTGGAAGAGTAAACATTGTGAGATTCCCGCGCATTTCAGAAACACGGATTTCTTTGTTATGAATGTTCCGAATGAAAGCTTGTATGATTCTTGTGTGACTGGATGGTATGAATGTTTGTGTGTGAGATAGAGTGGATTCTAGACGTAGTTAGATTTTATTGCGGTACGCATTCCTCGTCTATCGATGCCAGTGTTAAGTTTATGTATAGTTTTTTCATTTATATCAGGGTCCATATACTATGGACAGTAGAATAGGCAAATGTGCTTATAGGCTCCTAACCGCTGACAACAAGGTCCTTGGGACATTTAATATCTATAGTCTTCGCAGATATAAGAGATAGGATCTGCACCTTGGATGTATATATTATCAATTACGAGTTATGTGTTCAGTAGCAAGAAGGGATTGTTTTCAATGATATAAGAAACAATCGGAGTTGTTTGTATATAGCCATATTATTATTATTATTATTATTGTTTGGACAAATTGTATTTCGCGTGTGCAAATATAATGCAGTAGACGCAACAGTTATATTATGTAGGAAGTTCTGTTTTGTGGTGAATCATAATATGTGATATCATCGATTCACATCCTCGCACCGTATGTAGAAGTTAGACATATTATTGTAAGTATTCGATTTTTATTATTATTATTATTATTATTATTATTATTATTATTATTATTATTATTATTATTATTATTATTATTATCAGCATTTTATTTGTATATTTTGTCATTAATCTTTGTAAGCTGGAAGGTAACCATATATGTAGTATGAGTAATTTGTTTTGCATGAGTGGGAAAACATTGCTATCTTGGACTTTGGTAATTCGTATGACTCATGCGGACAACCCAGTGTCTGATGAGATGTGTTTGTTGATGTTGTACTAGGAATGTTCTATGAGTCATGTGATATACCCCAGCATTTGTTTATGTCTTGGGAGCATGAAGAAGTTCAGGGCAATGCTGAACGGTGGATCACTCATGATTGGCTGGCAAGGACCAATCCAGACGTATTATGTGAGAGGAAGGGGAATGCTGATGCCTATAAAGGTTGATCAAACGGCGGGAACCACACTCGGTACGGACAAGAAGGAGTACTGACATACTGTACGAGAAGGAAGTAGTTCGGACAGACTGTACGAGAAGGAAGTAGTGCTGATATATGGTATTCGAGTGACATGGGTACAATGGACTGGACTTCAAACGTTCGTGGAACGTAGTTTTGTTATGTTCGTGGAAAGTGGCTGATCAACAAATTGCGGAGGGCGTACGCATTAAGTATTGTAGTACTTGTGGAGGTCTGGCATTATATGTTGGTGAAAGCTATCTCAGACTTTCCATAATTTATGTTCAGGATCGACAAGCGTGTGTTGTTCAAATGTATATATATCTTTACAACAAGTGTTAAAGTCTGTGAACACAGTATTACAAGGTACAGTATCTGTGTGATGTTATAAATGCCGATTGTGAGAATTGGCAAGTAGTATTGATACAGAGACAGTGAAGGGTATTTATCTACATATATGTACATTGTTCATCGGACTATCTACAAATGGTAGTTTAGTTCACGCTTTCGTTTTCCCACTGTTTTCATTGTTGTTGTTGTAAATATGGAGTCTTCCAGCAATATTTTATGTGTGTATTATATGTATAATTTTGTGTGTTGATGAGGTGTTCATGCACGGATTTTGTTAAGAATATAGTTAGCTATTTTAGAATCAGTGGAGTTATTGATGAACCTAGGTGCAGTTCCTACCTATTTAGTCGTTTTCAGGAGGTTAGGTAAGGCCTGCAGCAGATGTACCAGTACGCAGCATTATGTACACGCCCTGGGATATAAAGTTTATTATGCTCTATCAAAATTCGAGGAATCCATTCTGGTGAACTCTGGCACCCATACTAAGGACATTTCGATTAAATATTTTTATTAATTTAATTTATTTCAATTTTATTTATTCAGTTATTTATTTATATATTTTATTATTATTTATGGGTAGTCATCAAAAAGTTACAAATCCCAGATCTTTTCTCTCATCACACTGTCATATGCTTTCTTGACATCCAAGAAAACCGTGAAGAGATCCTTGCCTTTCTCCCAGTGTTTTTCTATCAACATTCAGATGCTTAAAATTAGGTCCGTTGTTGACCTATTAGCTCTGAAGCCATATTGCTCTTCTTCTAATTGCTCCTCTAAAATGATCCTCAGTCTCTGTTCGATTACTTTTTACAGGATGTTTAGCCCATGTGTTAGGAGAGTTATTCCTCTGTAGTTTGTGCATTGTAGCCTTTTTCCTTTCTTGAATAGCGGAATGACTATACGCTTGTTCCAGTCTGCGGACTACACCGAGTACTCTATGCAACCACTGTAGACCTTGTATCCCTGCTGCTTTGATCATATCAGCGCTAACATCATCATATCCTGGTGATTTTCCAGTGGGCATTTTCTTCAAGGCTGTTTCTGTTTCCATCCATGTTATCGGAGGTTCTTGTATTCTTCCACAACTGATTTTGTGTTCTTCGGGTCATCTGTTGTCCCATTTAGCGCATTCTCAAAGTGATTCCTCAAGACCTCCCTGATGCCACTCTCTTTCCTGATCAGATTTCCACTGCTATCTTCAAGAGCCTTTATGGTGTCTATTGGTTTTCTTCCGTTTTTGACCACTTTGTACAGCAACTTCATATTTCCTTTGCTGTCTTCCTCCAGTTTCTGAGTGAAGTCGTCCTAACATTTCAACTTTTCCTCCTCAATTATTCTTTTGGCTTTCGGTTTCTTGTCATGGTACACTTGTTCAAGGATTCTGATCTTCACCTAATCCCGTATATCCTGTGACTTTAGTTTTTCATGGTCCTTTTCTCTCCTAGCCAAATTTCTATCCTTTATGGCTGTTTTCACTTTTGTGTTCCACCAGGGCGTTTCCTTCTTTCGTACTTTTGTGCTTGTCTTCCCACACACGTCAATGGCTTCCTTCACTAGAACGTTCTTAAATCTGGTCCATTTTTCTTCTCCGCTCTTTATTTCATCAGTTGGTAGCTGTCTTTTTATCCAATCTTGATACTCAGTTCTCTTTTCCTTGTCAAGGAGTTCCCATACTTTGATTTTTGGATGCCTCCTTATTACCTTAGGTACCTGGATGTCTTTCAGGTCTGCCACTAATAGCCGGTGGTTGCTATTAAGGTTCTTGCTGGAAATTACCTTGACATCTGTTAGAAGACTTTTCCTCTCTTCATCTACTATTTATAATCACATAATCAATAACAGACTTGTCTTCTCCGTTCCAACTGCATCTAGTAATTGTGTGAGCGACTCTTTTCTTGAACCAGCTATTTTTCACCATCAGACCATTTCCCATGCAGAATTCAAGGAGATGCTCCCCCTCTAAATTTCGATTGCCGTAGCCATGTGGTCCCAACACCCTCTCATAACCATTCCTTAGAGTCCCAATGTGAGCATTCAAGTCTCCAATTATCACTGCCTTCTCGCCATCAAAGGTCTGTTCTAGCTTCTCCAGGAATTTGTTCTTATCGTCTTGGCTGCAACCAGTGTGAGGTGCATATCTTATCGTCTTGGCTGCAACCAGTGTGAGGTGCATACACCTGTACCAGTGTCCACTTCTCTTTCGCTAGATGTATTGTTGCTTTGATGATCCTCTCATTGAAATACGAAATCTCAGTAACACTCTCAAAGTCGTTTGACACAATCAACCCAACTCCATTCCTCATTTGCTTGTTATTACCATGCCAGTACAGGGTATAGTTTTTCCTGAGTTATTTTTCCCCTTTGGTCTCACTCAGGCCAAGGATGGATATTGATCTCCTTTCCATGAGATGTACTAATTCCTCACACTTTCCAGTTAGGCTAATTATGTTCATAGTCTCTATTCAAGTTTGTAGTCTTTTCTGTGGTGTATGCGTCATCACATGGCCCATCGTTTTGTTTAGGCTTGTGTGTCCTGTTATTTTTCGATATGAGGCTCTTTCTGTTCTTGGAAGCAACTACAGTTTTACTCTTTATACTGGCTTGCTAGGCCTAACGTACTAGGGGATTTTCTGTTAGGGTTTACTCCCTTAGCCTTTGATAGTCCCTTACCATATCTACAAGGCAGCAGTTTCCAATGAATATATTTATGATAATTATTTTTATAATTTTTGTCTTAAAGCCACTACAAAAACACCCACATAAAACCATTACTTACGAAAGATGTATAACACCATCACAGAAATAATTTATTTGTTCAATCACTTAATGCACTCAAAAGCCTAAAAAAAAAAAAAAAACCCAGTGGATAACATTTTAGAGATAAGCAAGCGTATAACTCCCGATAAGGCTCGCCAGGATAAATAACATAGTAATCATGGCTGATGGTGGGTGAATGGACTCTGCCATTGGTTGAAGATTACGCCAATGAAATGTCATTCCCATAATTCAAGACAGCGAGAAGTTATGACTAACTTGTATGTATGTTTAGTCCTCAGCCCGAAGGCTGGTTGGATCCTCAACGGCTCCACCATCAGCTGTCATAGATGGCCTAGGCATCACTGAAGAGGCGTACGAGGGAAATGAGGAGTGAGGTAGTTTCCCGTTGCTTTCCTCACCGAGCCAGAAGTTGCTATTACATATCAGTCTGCCAAGCCCACTGAAATGCATGCACCAACCAACCCTATGAGCAATATTTTCACACCATTCATAGCAGGGACTGGCTGCAGAAGGAATGGCATTACTAGCATCACTCATACCTCAGTCACTTTCATTTTGTCAAAGCCATGGATAAAGCTGAGACAGATCAATGAAAGTAACAAGATTGCTCTAGCCCATACCAGAAGACATAGTGCACTGTGGTATAAAAAGACCTAAGAGAATGAGGCAATGTGAAAGAATAAGCATATGAAATAAATAAGAATAAGAATATCTCGCTGTCTTGAGTTATCGGAGTGACGTTTCATAGGGAAAATCTTCAGACAATGGCAGCGTCCATTCGTGCCACTGCCAGCCATGATTATATATGAACACCAAACAGAAATAAGAACATGTTGAAATAGTTCAGACGTAGCGATGCAATAATTACGATTCTGAACATTGGAAAGCATAGATTGCGCCACTTATGCTTTAATATGAATAGGAAATAGAGGCCTAAAGAAATAGAGTTTAGAAGCCGCAGCGGCTTCTAATGTTTGGTTGTTCACAGACCAGTGGTTTTGTCACTAGCCGGGCCTAACCTACCCAGACCAATCGCTTTGTCAATAAAATATAAGTAATAATAATAACAACGTAAACGTTTCCACCTTTTCAATACTACAATATATTCACAAAATTACAAATTACACGGTACTACTTTGTGGCTTCTAATGTTTGGTTGTTCACAGACCAATGATTTTGTCACTAGCCGGACCTAACCTATCCAGACCAATCACTTCGTCACTAGAGTGGATCGCAGCCGGGAAGGCAGTTTGAGGAGGGTTGCGCAGTAACATTCACGCGCTTGGTAGTATGACGTCTGTTCCACTGAGCCAATAGAATCATTTCAGTAAGAGTTACCTGTTTGTGCGAGTCACGAGTGAACGTTTCGAGTTTTATTTGTATATATCATAATCAGCGAATTTAGGGAATTATTTGCGTGTGTAAGATGGATCCAGGAAGAGCAAAAAGACAAGTATTGCATCAACAGGCGAGGGAAATAGTCTTTAGAGTGTATTTGTACTTTGTAAGCATGCAGCGGCAGGCGTTCAGAGGCGGGGAAGGCGAAGAATGCGATGTTGCCACGCCGCAATAGAAGACAGCACTCGCATGTGGTATCGGCTTACAAACAATACAGAGGATAACAAGCTACAAAAATAAAAATAAAAATAATGTAGTGTTCAGGTCACTAGGGAAGAACCCGAAGAGAAAGAAGCCAGTGACGGACCTTGATGATTTCAATAAGAATGTTCTGCGTACAACAATATTTGATATGTATAAAAACGGCGAATATCCTACGGCATTGAAACTGGCCCGGAAAATGAAGTCAGCAGTGGGATTTAAAGCCAGTAAAGATTCTATGCTGTGGATTCTGAAAAAATGGATTTCTTCTTTAAGAAATGCAATGACGGGAGGAAATTCTTAATGGAAAGGGTTGACATTGTTGCAGCTAGAATAACCTTCTTGAGAACAATTCATAAAATAAGAGAAGCCGGGAAGTCTTTAATATTCTATCTAGACGAGACGTGGGTGAATCAGAACCACACCAAAAGTGCCTGTTGGAAAATGAGTGATGGTTCTTGGAGGATTGAGGGTACCTATTGGTGAGGGAGGACGCCTCATTGTTTGCCATGCCGGTTCATCTGCTACTGGATTCATCCTGCAGTGCAAATTAGTATTCCACTCGAAATCCAAGACAACAAATTCAGACTACCATAAAGATATGACCTATTCACTTTTCAAGAAATGGTTTGTGGAAAAATTATTGCCTAACATACCACCCAATTCCACAGTAGTAATGGACAATGCCAGTATTCATTTTTTTCAACTCGACCGAGCTCCATGCACCAATACCCAGAAAGCTGATATACTGTCTTGGCTTTCGAGGCGCAATATTCCTCATACTTCTTCGCAGACAAGAGAAGAATTACTCACTGTGGTAAAATTATTTAAATCAAAGACAGTATCATATGAAATAGACAGCATTGCCGAACAACATGGCAATCAAGTAGTTAGCCTCCCCCCCTACCACTGCCATTATAATCCAGTTGAGCTCATTTGGGCTCAAATGAAAGGATATGTTGCCGACAAAAACAGCACTTTTAAAATCGCCGACGTTGAGAGACTGACAAATGAGGCTATTGCAAGCATATCAACTGAGGCAAGGGAAAAATATGTACGGCACGCGGAGGAATTACAAGAGGAGGATTATGAGCGAGAGATTCCTAGGGATGATGTAATGGAGCCTTTCATTATCAATCTCCAAGATAGTGACGAAGACGACGATGACGGAGAAGACGATCTTGGCGGTATCTCTCCGACTTAATGCTCAGGTAATTTTGTATTTATTAATTTAATTTATGTTTTAATTTTGTTTTAATATCTACTGTAGTTTTCATTCAGTGTTTATTGTTAGCTTTTTTCATATTTTCATATTATAAAATTAGGACTTCAAAGCTTCTCAATTCCAATACGGTATACGGCTTGCGCAAGTGTATTTCTTACATTAGTTTTGCAATTGCATATTTATTTACCGAGCTCGATAGCTGCAGTCGTTTAAGTGCGGCCAGTATCCTGTATTTGGGAGATAGTGGGTTCGAACCCCACTGTCGGCAGCCCTGAAGATGGTTTTCCGTGGTTTCCCATTTTCACACCAGGCAAATGCTGGGGCTGTACCTTAATTAAGGCCACGGCCGCTTCCTTCCCAGTCCTAGCCCTTTGCTGTCCCATCGTCGCCATAAGACCTATCTATCGGTGCGACATAAAGCCAATAACATAGCATATTTATTCATTTCTACATGGCTTCCCTCAACACTTTCTCGGTGTCTGATGTTAAAAATTAATTTGGACTTTCAGGAAACTTTTAAGCCCAAGAAATATATAGGTCATCGCTTTGGAATTCAAGATATAACTACATAAAAAACTGTTTACACTTTCGTGCTGGTATGCTCTCTGCAATTCGCCTTTCATTTCTCTCATCTTCCATTTACATTCTTTAATATCTCGAAAATTTCCCTCAACACTTTCTCGGGGTTCGATGTTAATAATTAATTTGGACTTTGAGGAAACTTTTAAGCCCCCAAAAAAATATAGGTCATCGCTTTGAAATTCAAGATATAACTACATGAAAAAATGTTTACACTTTCGTGCTGTTATTAGTAGCCAAATTGGCATCACCGCAGCTCATAGTTCTGTCTCTCTCTGCGCAGTCGAAGATACGAAACCGCCTTCCGGGCTGCGTTCTACTCTAGCTATGCAGTAATTACGGATCTGAACATTGTAAAGCATAGATTGCGCCACTTGTGGTTCAATATTAATAAGAAATAGAAGCCTAAAGCTGCTTCGCAGCTTCTAACGTTTTGCTTCTTCACAGACCAATCCTTTGTCAATAAGAAGCTGCTTTGTGGCTTCTAATGTTTGGTTGTTCACAGACCAGTGGTTTTGTCACTAGCCGGACCTAACGAATTCTGACTAATGATTTTGTCACTAGCCGGACATAACCTACCCAGACCAATTGCTTTGTTACTAGCCATGCAGTAATTATGGATCTGAACACTGTAAAGCTTAGAATACGCCTCTTATGACTTAATATTAACAAAAAATAGAAGCCTAAAGCTGCTTCGCGGTTTCTAATGTTTGCTTGTTCAGAGACCAATCGCTTTGTCACTAGCCGGACCTAACGTATCCAGACCAATGTAGGGAGACAGTAAAATGTTGAAAAATTATTTCATACACACACATAAAGAAGGATATAGGAAAAAAAGGAACATTTATACCAACACTGAATATACCTTAATGGATAAGCAGCTGCCAGAAAGAGATTGTGGACTCTGTTAGGTATAACTTGCACAAACAGGGACATCCATTTTCAACAGTAACTTGTTGATTACCATATAACGAAAAGAATAATTAAACATCGCGCGCAATTAGTGTCCTCCCCTTCATCGCCCAAGTTGGTACCTGGTGCTACGTAGTATTAGGAACTAAATTTAGTTGTTGGTATGTCATACTAGAAACTAATTAAAGTTGGGACCACGAAGTAATTGAACTGACTTACATCCCCCATGACGAATGAACATTAAACAGCGGTTCTGTGCTGGTCAGCCTTTACGGGAGTTGTACCTAAGCCAGTTCTATCACTTCACCACAATTCAGTCCAACACAAAGAAAGAAGAGAAAGAATGAAAAAAATCACCTATATAAAGAATTTTTTTTTGCTACTTACTTTACGTCACACCGACACTTATAGGTCTTATGGTGATGAAAGGAAACTTTAACCTTCAAAGAGCAGGATTAATTTGTTTATAGTACAATAGCAACCATTATCAATCTTTCACTCCATAATTTTCACCTTTTCCCAAGAAAAGCACTAAAAAATTCATGACACCAATAAATGTATCTATCAAATATGACTTAAAGTTACAGAAACAGCAGCAAAAAATGTAAATAAATTTAGAAAATCCTCAATTATAATAATATTATTACAGAGCTATTCACACGCACTCTCTCTCTCTCTCTCTCTCTCTCTCTCTAAGCCTTGTATCACTCCCCAGGTAATTTGAAGGTTTTGACCACCAATTTTCACAATGCCTTTCCCTTGTCTTTCTTCTCTTGATATCACCATGGTCTTGCACTGATCTTTACCATACTTTTCAAATTTCTTGTTCAGCACATCAAGTTCTTCTTGTACTTCTTTGCTGTTCATTCTCCAGAACACAATATCATCTGCAAATACTAATAACTTCATTTCCCTCTTCCTATTTGTCCTTTACAATTTTGACGATAACCAAAATGTGTGACAGCACACTCCCCTGTCTTAGTCCAGTTTCATTTCTAAAGCATTCTGTTTTTTCAACAGGTCTGTATGCTGCTGATGCAGTTGTTGTATATTGCTTGCACCATTGCTATAGTTTGCGTACCAAGTCTCTTTTTGACCCAGTTTCTCCCTAGGAACACTAGCGTATGTCTTTTTTAGATTCTTTCCACATTACCAATTCTTTTCCATTAATTGCCTCATGTTGAAGATTTTATCCACTGCAGATCTTCAACTTCTCCCCCTTTCTTCTCATTCCCCTCTCTGATATTTTTTCTAGTATTTTTGTCACTTGTGATAAGAGTGTCCTTTCTCTTTAGTTATCACACACTTCCCTATCCCCAATCTTCTGGCACACATTTCTGTCTCCATTTGCACTTTAACAATCTGAACACCGATTGTAGTCCAACAGATCCAGCAGACTTTATCATTTCCACACTAATTTCATCCATCCTTGGTGCCTTCCCCATTTTCATTTTACGGACTGCTAATTCCACCTCTGACATGGTTATACCACTTTCTGCTCCTGAGTCATCACACCATATTACTACAGTGTCTCCGCTGCACAATTTCTCACATTCAGCAGTTTATCAAAATACTCCTTCCATCTTCTCTTTATTTCTTCCAGATGTGTTATCAACTTTCCACCTTACTCTTTCATCAGCTTTGTATGAACTCTCTCTTTCCTAATACTTTGTATAATTCGATACTGCAGTCTTTTACTGCCAGCTCCATGTGTTTCCATCTTTTGTGTAAATTCTTCTTAACTTTTCTTCTTGTACAAATTTCTTATCTTTACTCTTATTATAAAGTTCCTGTGGCTTTCTTCTTTTCCTTCACTGTTTCTCTCACCTTCTCATTCCACCATGGTGTCTCCTTTTCTTTCAGTCTCATCGATGTTATACCACAGGCACTCTCCTCCCCACTTACGAATCCCTCTTTGAAGTTCGACAATTCATCTTCCACATTTCCTACTTCAGTAACTGTAATTTCTTGTTTCAGTCTGTGCAGAAATTCTTCCTGTACATTCCTATCTTTTAGTACATACATTATCATTATAGACTGTTATGCCTTTCAGCGTTCAGTCTGCAAGCCTCTGTAAATTTACTAAACGTTGCCACAATCCTCGATTTGCAGCTAGTGTTGTGGCGTCATTTAGTTCTATCTTATCTTTAAATCATTAGAAACCGAGTCTAACCATCATCGACTTGGTCTACCTCTACTTCTCTTACCCTCCATAACAGAGTCCATTATTCTCGTAGGTAACCTATCCTCCTCCATTCGCCTCACATGACCCCACCACCGAAGCCGGTTTATGCGTACAGCTTCATCCATCGAGTCAATCCTAAATTAGCCTTTATCTCCTCATTCTGAGTACCCTCCTGCCATTGTTCCCACCTGTTTGTACCAGCAATCATTCTTGCTACTTTCATGTCTGTTACTTCTAACTTATGAATAAGATATCCTCAGTCCACCCAGCTTTCGCTCCCGTACAGCGAAGTTGGTCAGCAAACAGACCGATGTAACGACAGTTTTGTCTGGGAGCTGATTTCCTTCTTACAGAATACTGTTGATTGCAACTGCGAGCTCACTCCATTAGCTTGACTACACCTTGATTCAATCTCACTTACTATATTACCATCCTGGGAGAACACACAACCTAAATACTTGAAATTATCGACCTGTTCTAGCTTTGTATCACCAATCTGACATTCAATTCTGTTGAATTTCTTACCTACTGACATCAATTTAGTCTTCGAGAGGCTAATTTTCATACCATACTCATTGCACCTATTTTCAAGTTCCAAGATATTAGACTGCATGCTTTCGGCACAATCTGCCATTAAGACCAAGTTGTCAGCATAGGCCACTGCTTACTACATTTCCACCTAACTGAATCCCTCCCTGCAATTTTATATCTTTCAGCAGATGATCCATGTAAACTACGAGCAGCAAAGGTGAAAGATTGCAGCATTGTCTAACCCCTGTAAGTACCCTGAACCAAGAACTCATTCTACCATCAATTCTCACTGATGCCCAATTGTCAACATAAATGCCTTTGATTAATTTTAATAACCTACCTTTAATTCCATAGTCCCCCAGTATAGTGACATCTTTCCCTCGGTACCCTGTCGTATGCTTTCTCTAGATCTAAGAAACATAAACACAACTGCCTATTCCTCTCGTAGCATTTTTCAAATACCTGGCGCATACTGAAAATCTGATCCTGACAGCCTCTCTGTGGTCTGAAACCACACTGGTTTTCATCCAACTTCCTCTCAACGATTGATCGCACCCTCCCTTCTAAGATGCCAGTGAATACTTTGCCTGGTATATTAATCAATGAGATACCTCGATAATTGTTGCAATCCTTCCTGTTCCCTTGCTTATAGATAGGTGCAATTACTGCTTTTGTCCAATCTGAAGGTACCTTACCAACACTCCACGCTAATTTTACTACTCTAGGAAGCCATTTCATCCCTGCCTTCCCACTATAGTTCACCATTTCAGGTCTAATTTCATCTATTCCTGCTGCTTTATGACAATGGAGTTTATTTACCATCCTTCCCACTTCCTCAAGCGTAATTTCACCAACATCATTTTCCTCCTCCCCATGAGCTTGGCTGTTTGCAACACCACCAGGATGATATCCTTTTACATTGAGAAGATGTTCAAAATATTCCCTCCATCTCTCCTGTGATTCCCTGGGATCTATTATGAGTTCACCTGAATTACTCAAAACACTGTTCATTTCCTTTTTCCCTCCCTTCCTAAGATTCTTTATTACTGTCCAGAAAGGTTTCCCTGCTGCTTGACCTAGCCTTTCCAAGTTGTTACCAAAATCTTCCCAGGACATCTTTTTGTATTCAACAACTATTTGTTTCGCTCTATTTCTTTCATCTACGTACCAATCCCTGTCTGCCTCGGCCCTTGTTTGGAGCTATTTCTGATAAGCCTTCTTTTTACGTTTACAAGCTGCTCTCACTTCATCGTTCCACCAAGATGTTCGCTTTTTCCCATCTTTACACACAGTTGTTCCTAGGCATTCCCTTGCTGTTTCTACTACAGCATCCCTGTATGCCACCCATTCACTTTCTATATCCTGAACCTGCTTACTGTCTACTGTACGAAACTTCTCACTAATCATATCCATGTACTTCTGTCTAATTTCCTCATCCTGGAGATTTTCTACCCTTATTCGTTTGCAGACAGATTTCACTTTCTCTACCCTAGGCCTGGAGATATTTAGTTCACTATAGATCACATAGTGGTTTTTATCATCGAAAAATCCCCAGAAAACTCGTACATTCCTAACAGATTTCCTGAATTCAAAGTCGGTTAAGATATAGTCTATTATGGATCTGGTACCCCTAGCCTCCCATGTGTAGCAGTGAATAGCCTTATGCTTGAAGAATGTATTCGTAAGAGCTAAACCCATACTAGCACAGAAGTCCAGCAAACGCTTCCCATTCCCATTAGCTTCCATATCTTCCCCACATTTACCAATCACCCTTTCGTATCCTTCAGTCGTATTCCCAACTAGCATTGAAATCGCCCATTAGCACTATTCTCTCCTTGCTGTTGACCCTGACCACGATGTCACTCAGTGCTTCATAAAACTTGTCAACTTCATCCTCATCTGTACCCTCACATGGTGAATACACAGAGACAATTCTAGTCCTATTCCCTTAATTCCTCCAACTGACAAATCTACCCACATCATTCGCTCATTTACGTGCCTAACTTAAACTATGTTGCGTGCAATGGTATTCCTGATACACAGTCCTACCCCAGACTCTGCCCTTCTCTTTCTAACACGCGTCAAGTACACTTTATAATCTCCTATCTCTTCCTCATTATCTCCCCTTACCCAAATATCACTTACTCCTAGCACATTCAGATGCATCCTCCTTGCTGTCTTAGCCAGTTCTACTTTCTTCCATAAGCCCCATTAATATTGATAGCTCCCCATCAAATTCCATTTCGTTCACCAAGTTGTTTCCAGGGAGTCCCTCGCCTGTCAAATAGGAATGGGACTCTGTTACTCCCATAGGTCCAAGGCTTGCTTAAAATGTTCTGAGCTCGGTAAATTCATGAAGCAGGATGCTACCCTACTTGCACATAGTCCAAGTGAGGATCTCTTCTCTAACAGGTTATGGACCACCAGTGAATTGTATAGTCCTAGCCGCCTGAGCACAAGGAGGGCCATGATCAGAATATGTCCGAGATGCTCACTCTCATTCCACTCCCATAGACTCTCAGGACCACTTACTAGGCCACTCAGCCGTTGCCCATGGTTCACGAACTAGTACGTGACTACAGTAACCCACCCCATGAACCATTAATAATGGCGTATGGCCTCTGGAGAGGCCTGGTGCAGGTCTTTTTCTAGTAGGCGGCCTATTAGGTGACCTGCATGCCTGTGAAGATGAGGGCTCTACCTAGAATGATTTGTAATATTAAATATGCCACACACACCCAGCCCCCGAGCCATTGGAATCAACCAATTAAGGTTAAAATCCCTGACCTGGCCGGGAATTGAATCCGGGACCCTCTGAACCGAAGGCCACTACCTTGCCCATTCAGCCAACGAGTCTTTTTAATTTCCACAATTATATTTTACTATCTCTTATCTCAATTTTTTCCATTTTCCCTCCACCTCCCACTGTCATTTTTGCCATCACAACTCTATGATTTCGTATGCTTCTTCTGGTAAAGCTTTTACATCCATCAAGTGTCTGTGATTTGTTCTTTCCACCAGAAAGTGGAAACCATGCAAAGAAATATTTACAAAAGAAAAGTAAAACAATCCACATGTGTCCTCATCTCGTCCCCGTTGTAGTCATCCTTGGTGGCTCAAATTATTTCCACATCTCGAGCATTACTTATTTCCACACCGATGTTGTGTACACTCAGCTAATCAATATCCACAGTTGACAAGTTCACAAGTTAAATTTCATGTCCTGTTCTACACTAGCATATTTTCTATTCCAACACTTCATAAAGACCCGCTCTCCGCTGACGCCAAACTTGTAATCACTCAAGCACTTTCGACAACTTGTCTCTGTACTTTCTCACATCGTGTACTCGTCTCTATGGCTTCTCAGTTCAAAATGTGCTCATCTCTATGACTTCTGTCGTGCCTTCACAACAACGTTGGTGTTACCTGGGACCGTTCAAGGAACATCTTTTGAACTTGTTGAAGAAACTGAAAACCCGAAACAATATTATTCAGAAGTTAACTTGGGGATCTACTGCACTCTTGAGCCTTAAGACTGGTTTCCTCTACTGTCGACTGTTGTGCTGCAGTGTGGCTCAATAGCCCGTATACGAAGCATATTGACCCCAGCATGTGTCTTATATCTGGCACCATCAGATCAACTGCCACCTGACTTAGAAAGATCCAGTGCTCTTGTTCGAGAGTACAACAAGATCAGCAAGAATCCTCCGAAGACTGAAATTACAACATCCACCCCTTTGTGATGCTGCTCTGAAGACGTCCACCAACTTCAATGCTTTGGAGGAGTGGAAAGGTCGCTGGAATAACTACTGACTTGCCCCTGCATATCATCTTCAGAGGTGAAAAGATTGCTAACGGATCCCAACTGTCGCGTTCAACTTGGTCCAGACTGAACAGGATCAGGACAGGTAACAGAAGGTGCTGGAATTCTCTCTACAAGTGGAACTTTGTACCATCTCCAGAATGTGATTGTGGAGCCCCTTACCAGACCATTCCTCACATTGTAAGCAAGCATCAACTACGGGCTTATCCAGGTAGATTGGAAGACTTCCTATCACCAACAGCAGAAGCACTACAGTGGATTCAAAAGTTGCACATTCAGATATGATTGTAATATGTGGTGAATCGGAGAACTGAACTATGGGAAATATAATTTTAAAGTTGTTTTTATTTACTGTGTCTGAAGGATTTCATTTTTGGTTGGAACTCTGGACTCTACTGGAATTATTTTATGTAACAGCAAGAAATAGTAATTTAAATATGTGTGTAATAATTTTTCTTTTAGGCAATAGGCAAGATATATTGAACAGTATGAACATTGCAAGATGCATACAGTGATTTTTTTTGTATATAAATTTTATGTAATTGATAATTTAAATTAATTTACTTGAAGAATTTCTTGAAGAATTATTTGAAAATTAATTTTCGTAATTCTGTATGTCAAAATTGTAATCTGATGAAAATGTAAAGGTGCTTTAGTTGTGAAGTATCCTATACCGCATGTGCGGTTATTGCTGTTAAAATAGGTGTTGTAATAGGAAATCGCAAGAAGTTGCTAACTATCTTGATATGACCATATATGGTCATGCAATTTCTTTCGCTAGAATAACGAGATTTCCTATTGGTGAAAAGATAGAGAACCTAGTGGAAGTTGTTTCTTATTGGTTAATTGTGATCGGGCTATTTCTGGTCTTCTGCCGGCTTCGGAAAAATAATGCATGTGCTCGGCGTCATTTACATCCGACCGCCCTAGCGAGCACTCGCGCTTGGGGCCTCCCCCCGGGAACTCCAGTGTTTATTGGTAAGTGTTATTTCAATGTTATTCTTGATGTTTTCTGGTTTCGTTTGATTTAATTTAATTACTTTGGTATTTCGGTATTTCCTTGCTTAATGTCGTTTTCAAATTTCTAAATTTTAAATTTAACGTGTCCGAGTTTGCCCTAGGTTCCTGTTGCCGTAATTTCAGTTATATCACTTACTTGCGTTTTAAACTATACTTTGTAATGTAGCATCACACTTCTATTGTTAAATCAAATTTTCTCTAAGTTACTTAAGTACGTCTTGGTTCCGTGTCTTGGAACTGTATTTTGTTAAAGACTTTAAACACCCTTCATTTGTGCATAAGTATCAGTTGATATGTCATGATCTTATTTCTTGTAATATTGGTTTTGATTATGCTAATATGATGAGTTTCGAGGTGATGATTGTAAGTCTTTTCTCCCCCATAACGCCGTACCTTCCCATGCCCCTCATAGGGTTCCAAGCACCTTCCACTCTCCCCTCTTAGTTGTCATTTTTAGCCCTGTAAGTGTTCCCGTGTATTTGATTTAATATTGCGTATCGAAAGATACTTGTCATGTTTCCATGTTCTGATGTGAATTCTCTGCTACTGCTTTTACCATTTCCTTATTCATATTATTAAGTGTCTATGAGGACGGTTTGAAAAGTTCTCGGAATCACCGCTAGATGTCAGTGCTAGAGCAACGAGGTTCCCGCGCAATAATCACACATCCTTTGTGAGTGAACACGTGGCCCGTCAGTGCTCTAGCTGCAGGAGTGTGGTAGTGACGACTCTTTGTTGTTGTTCCCGCATAGTGATTTGTGACAATGGAAAAAACTGAGATTCGAGCAGTGATTAAATATTTTGTAAAGAAAGGTATGAAAACAAAGGAAATTCATGCCAACTTTCAGAACATACTGGGGGACTCTGCTCTTTCATTTTCAGCTGTTGCCAAGTGGACCAGCGAGCTTAAATTTGGTCGGGAGAGCTTGGATGATGATCCGTGTATTGCACGGCCAAAAAGTGTTACGACCCCAGAATTTATCGCAAAAGTGCATAAATTGGTCATGGAGGATTGTCGACTGAAAGTGCGGGAGATTGCTGAAGCTGTAGGGATGTCTTCTGAATGGGTATATTATATTTTAACCGAAGAATTGGGTATGAAAACATTATCCGCAAGATGGGTGCCGCAGCTCTTGACATTGGACAATAAACGCACCAGATTCAAAATGTCCGAACAAAGTCTGGCCTGTTTTCAGTGCAACCAACAAGATTTTTGCGCCGGTTTGTGACTACAGATGAAACTTGGGTCCACTACTATACCCCAGAGACAAAACAGCAGTCAAAGCAGTGGAAACATGCTGATTCACAACCACCAAAGAAAGCAAAGGCAGTGTGTTCGGCCGGAAAGGTCATGGCCTCAGTTTTCTGGGATGCAAAAGGCATTCTGCTGATAGATTATCTTCCGACTGGCCAAACAATTACAAGACAATACTATGCAAACCTCCTAGACCAACTACAGGAAAAGATATGCGAAAGAAGGCCTGGTTTGGAAAGGAAAAAGTCATCTTTCATCAGGACAACACTCCGTTGCACACAAGTGTTATTGCCATGGCAAAACTTCATGAACTGGGATACGAATTGTTGCCACATCCACCTTATTTACCTGATTTGGCACCATCAGACTTTCATCTATTCCCCAAGCTGAAAATTTTCCTCGGTGGATGGAAATTTTCTACAAGGGAAGAACTGACAGCCGAACTGGAGAGGTATTTTGCAGGCCTGGAGGAATCTCATTTTCGAGATGGGATCAAGGCATTGGAACATCGCCTGGACCAAATGCATTAGTCTACAGGGAGACTATGGTGAAAAATAAAAGCAGTTCCACCGAGGTAAGATACTTAATTATAATACATTCCGAGAACTTTTCAAAGCACCTACGTATATTATTTTCACTATTTCTTTATTCACATTTTATGTCAACATTATGTTAACATTTATTATTTTTATTATCATTTTTGCATTATTGTTATTTATTATTCTGTGGTATTATTATTATCATTGTCAATATTCAGTATTATTATATTTATTATTATTATTATTATTATTATTATTAGTAGGTGTAATTATCCCGATTACGGTTACATTTGGTAGCAGAGCGTGGTTACGATCCATGGACCTCTGGGTTATGGGCCCAGCACGCTTCCACAGATAGCACAAATGCCTGAAGTGAATTAGCGTTATTGTGTATATGTTGTATATTCTGTGTACAATTTCCTTGCCAGATGCTAATAATATATAACAATGTCACAATGCTGTAACAGGGGAAGTTTTACACATCCAAATGAGCCTGGGCAGAGGCGCTACAGTTTATCAAGCTGAAGTGCTAGCCATTACCATATGCCTTGAGGAAAACTTGAAAATGGGCTACAAAGGTAGGAAAATTCTCATTTTCAAGGATAACCAAGCAGCCATCGAAGTGTTTGATGCTTTTCAATTGTCATCCAAAACTGTTTGGTATTGCCACTCTCTTCTCCTGAAGCTCTAATAGTACGGTGTTGTCAAAACGGTATGGGTACTGGGGCTCACAGGAATAGAAGGGAGACAATCTACTATCTATGAGAGGATCAGAGACACTCTTTGTGGGTCCAGAACCAGTATGTAGGATCTCGTATGGACAATGGGTACAAAGAAGAAGGAACTAGTACAAAGTCCCATCAAGAAGCATACAGAAGAAGTTAGCAGGGAGGGAGCTTACTGGCCACTGCCATCTTGAAAAGCACCTGCACAGATTTAAAGTAGTAAGAGACAATGCAACCAGGAAGAGGAATCAACAATATAAGGAAGTGGGAAGAATCAGAAACTCTACACTGGGTCTTCCTGGTTAAGAAAGAGAGAGAAGAAAACTCCATAAGAACAATCTGCAGCTTAATGAAGGAAGTAAGTAAAAACATGGTAGCAAAAGATCTTAAGAGGATAAATATGAAGATTTGAAGCTTCCATGAAATCAATACATATATTTATATATTATTAAGGTTAAAATCCCTGACCCGGCCGGGAATTGAACCCAGGACCCTCTGAACCGAAGGCCACTACCCTGTCCATTCAGCCAACGAGTCTTTTTAATTTCCACACTTATATTTTACTCGAAACAGACTTTCAACGTATTAGGTCGTGTTACGTACATGTAGTACGTGTTAAAGAGATGTTAAGTACAGAACAAAAATGGTCAGCTGGACACCAGTGGGATCCGAACCCACAACCTCCCGATTTCGCGTCGGTTCTGTACTTAACATCACTTCAACACGTACTACATGTACGTAACACGACCTAATACGTTGAAAGTCTGTTTCGATTACAATGTGGTCGTGAAAATTCAATATTTATATTTTACTATCTCTTGTCTCAATTAATTTTTCCATTTTCCCCCCACCTCCCACTGTCATTTTTGCCATGGCATTTTTGTTCATGGTGTGGGTTACTGTAGTCACGTCCTAGTTCGTGAACCATGGGCAACGGCTGAGTGGCCTAGTAAGTGGTCCTGAGAGTCGGGATACCAGTTGCTATGGAATGGGAGTGGGCATCTCGGACATATTCTGAGTCGTGGCCCTCCTTGTGCTCAGGTGGCTAGGACTATACAATTCACTGGTGGTCCATAACCTGTTAGAGAAGAGATCCTCACTTGGACTATTCTACTTCTTATTTCCATGGAGCCTCTTTTGAAAGCTCCTTGTTTAGCGTCATCCTCTTAAGATCATAATCTATAAGTTTAATAATAATAATAATAATAATAATAATAATAATAATGCTATTTGCTTTACGTCCCACTAACTACTTTTTCGGTCTTCGGAGACGCCGAGGTGACGGAATTTAGTCCCGCAGGAGTTCTTTTACGTGCCAGTAAATCTACTGACACGAGGCTGACGTATTTGAGCACCTTCAAATACCACCGGACTGAGCCAGGATCAAACCTGCCAAGTTGGGGTCAGAAGGCCAGCGTCTCAACCGTCTGAGCCACTCAGCCCGGCAATCTATAAGTTTCATTTCAGTGTTGATTATATTCACAAATATGAAGGTTTGAAGCTTCCACCTAATCAATACATATGTGCAAGTAGGGTAGCATCGAATTTCATGAATTTACCGAGCTCAGAACATTTTAAGCAAGCCTCGGACCTATGGGAGTAACAGAGTCCCATTCCCATGAACCATTAATAATGGCGTATGGCCTCTGGAGAGGCCTGGTGCAGGTCTTTTTCTAGTAGACGGCCTATTAGGCGACCTGCATGTCTGTGAAGATGAGGGCTCTACCTAGAATGATTTGTAATATTGAATATGCCACACACACACCCAGCCCCCAAGCCATTGGAATTAACCAATTAAGTAGAAGGGCGTCTGTGTATGAATATTGTCATTGGCCTTGAAGTTGTTGTTTCCGAGGACTGTGCCAGCTCAGGGTTATGTGTGCACAAGCTTCAGGTCATAGCCAAGTCTTGAATGACTAGACAACCCCCTGTGGGTGGAGGACACAGACGAAGAACACACCCACGGTATTCCCTGCCTGTCGTAAGAGGAAACTAAAAGGGCAACGACATTAGAATCATGAGACTGAGTGTAATTAATACCATTAGCTGTGAAACACCGTGGGTCGATGTTACTGGCGACTAGTACCACCTTGCAATGAAAACCATGGGTCTACATTATAGTAGCATTATGTGAGGCCTGGTTGTTGCTTATGGTAACTGTTTAGTGTACATTCCACCGGTCGGTTCTAGTGCGTTATATATGAGTAGTGATTACTATCACCTTGTAAGAAATACCACGGGTTTGGCTGGAGCCCGTAATTAGTACAACTATGTGAGGAACACCATGAATCTGAGTTGCCTGAGAGTAGTGCCATTATGTGAGCAACACCATGGGTTTGTGTTGCTTGTAGACATTACCGTAAAGTGTGATACACCATGGGCCTCCATTGCATATGATTAGTAGCACTGTGTGAGGAACACTGTGAGTATACATGGCCTGTGATTAGTTCCACTAAGTGAGGAACACCACGGAAATACTGGCGCCCATAATTAATCCCACTAAGTGAGGAACACCATGAATCTGCGTTGCTTGTGAATAGTGTCCTTATGTGTGAAACACCATGGGTTTCGGTTACATTGTGTGTGACATACCATGAGTCTACATTCTTTCTTCTTCTTCTTTTCCTACCGCTTTTTCCCACACCTGTGGGGTCGCGGGTGCGAACTGGGTCGCACATGTGGATTTGGCCCTGTTTTACGGCCGGATGACCTTCCTGACGCCAACCCTATATGGAGGCATGTAATCACTATTGCGTGTTTCTGTGGTGGTTTGTAGTGTGGTATGTTGTCTGAATTTGAAGAGGAGAGTGTTGGGACGGACACAAACACCCAGTCCCCGAGTCAGAAGAATGAATCAGAAGCGATTAAAATCCCCGACCCGGCCGGGAATCGAACCCGGGACCCTCTGAACCGAAGGCCAGTACGCTGACCATTCAGCCAACGAGTCGGACTACCATGAGTCTACATTTCCTGTGATTAATACCACTGAAATGAAAATGAAATGAATTAAAATCCACGGACTGTTTCCAGTTATTCGACTGGGTTAGGAATGGAATGAATGAAGCCCCCATCTAGCGGCGAGGATAGGATTTGTGCCGCCAGTCCTCTGGGACAATGATTAATGACTGACAGATGAAATGAAATGATATTGGAGTGTGTTGCTGGAATGAAATATGACAGGGAAAAACGGACTACCCGGAGAAAAACCTGTCCCGCCTCCGCTTCTTCCAGCACAAATCTCACGTGGAGTGAGCAGGATTTGAACCGAGGGGCCGGCGCGGAGTCGGAGGAATATAATGGTTCTGCTTACTACTATTATGAGGAGCCGGTGTTAGACATTGTGAGTTGGTTCCACAGATTGTTTTTGTTTCATGATCATTCATTTTAGATTCTAGTCAGTGGATACATTTTGAAGTTTTATTTTCATTTTGTTGCATCTTGTACCATCAGGGGCCGATGACCTAGCTGTTAGGTCCCTTTAAAAATCTAGATGGTGATGATAGTGGAAGTAAGCCTGAATGTTTGACTGTATTGTATAATATGGCATTGTATACATTACTTTCAGCTAATACTTTTAATGTTAATTGTTTCAGCTGAGTGGTATAAGCGACCTGAAGATGAAGAAAATCCTTTAGATATGCGGCGTGCAAAGAAAAGAATGAGGACTTCCAGAAACACTCAGGTTTGATGTACTTCTTATTTAATATTTAATACAAGACCATGCGTTGTCTGGTTGGTGGAATGAAATGCCGTGTGGCAGGTGTTTTGATTTGACTCCCGTAGGCGTCGTGATGAGGATTAAATGATACACCCAGTCCCCAAGCCAGGGGAATTAACCAGTTATGGTTAAAATTGCCGGGAATCGAACCTGGGACCCATGTGACCAAAGGCCAGCACGCTAACCACTTAGCTATGGAGCGGAACTGTCTGGTCGGTTACCCCACTACAGTCAGGCAATAGTAAATGAAGCGATCATCTGAGGTGTCCAACAGCTTTTGGCGAATGGAGAGCTTCGACCGGTGCCACAGGATTGGGCGGCCTCAGCGCTCAGCAGCTGACGTGGTATCTACAGGCAGACACCCTGTAATAGTTCAGTTTACCCGTTACCACGAACGTGACCGAGTGTGGAAGGCGAAGCGGCTCCTGAAGGGCACAAAGGTACTCATCGCTGAGTCCCTCACCAAAACCCGTAAGTGGATAACTTGCTAACGATCACTTCGGGCCATCCCGCGTCTGGATCCAAGACGGACGCATTATGATTCACCTGCCTAATGGGACGAAAAGATCCATCACCACTGTCGCAGAACTGGACAGCATAAAAAATCTGTGGGATAACAGTGACAATTGAAATGAAATAGCACAGCTCGATAGTGCATCTGCTTGTTATTCTTAAGTGTTTTTGTAAGTGTATTATGTGTGTGCCTGTGTGTGTGTTAGTGGTAGTCAGTGTTATCAGGATGTTGAGGTAAGTTGCACGGTATTTCTGTTATACTATTTCGTTAACATTCCGTTCTTCAGCTGATCCAGAGCTCTGTACCTGACACTGACCTTGGCAACCCCCTCTCACCTCCAGCTTGCTCCTCAAACAGGCATTATTTCCCTCTACCAACTGTTTACAGTGCTGCCACATCAATTCACTCTCCTTGGTATCACACTTCGACGAAATTCAAGCCATAATGAGGGAAAATAATATCCAGATTCTTGGTGTTAGCAAAAGCTGGCTTACACCAAGCATACCGTCTGGTATGGTACAACTTTACCGGTATTCCCTCTTACGTCATGATACATCTGATGGCAGAAGAGGAGGTGGGGTGGCCTTGTACTGCAGAAACGACTCAAAAAGCCAGGTGATCTGTGTATCATCTAACAATGTACAGCTATGGCCAGAATTCATGTTTGTTGAAGTCATTATTAACCAACAGAAACTCCTTATAGTTATTGTATACAAGCTGCCCAAAATAACAAATATGACTGAATTTGAATTTCGCTTACTTGACCTACTGCCTAGTTACGAGCATATTATTGCCTACTTACTAAAATGTATGAAACTAAATAATTTATTGACATGTTTTCTTCCTGTGATATGACCATCCTCCTTTTAGAGCCTACTAATCACACTTACACAGAAAACTATGAAACACACATGCTCATTGACCACATTGTTACAAATAACCCAAACAAAGTTATAATTCACGGCCAGATTCCAGTCCCGGCCATCTCCACTCATGACCAAAGTGACTTCGAAAATTATTGGGTCCTTAGAAATAAAGTTAAACAGTTCGTTAGAAACCGTAAATTTACTTACTTGCAAAACATGACTGCAAACATGAATTCTAGCAGTGTTGGAACATGCTTCGTTCCTTAGGCATAGGGAAACCTCAGCAACAACTTCATGTGCCAGACATACCACTCGATAGGTTAAATGAGTTTTTTACTGAAGAAAGAACACCACCTAATGTACTAAATCCCCCAAACTCAGTACCCAACTCCGTTATGAACCCTTTACCTGACCAACAAGATTTTACATTCCACCCTGTTACTGCTAATAAAGTTAAAAAAGTATTATATTCTATGAAATAAAAAGCCAGAGGAGTGGATGATATCCCTATAACTTTCATACACAACATTATTGGTGCTGTTTTACCAATTATTACCCACATTTTTAACTACTGCCTTAACCCTGACAGTAACACGTCTACAAATATCGCTTTAGTTACACCACATGTCTCAAAGACTTGCCACTCAAAGCCTATTATTTAAAGTTACGTTAAAGTTACCAGACGGAATGAACAAGGAATAGAGGTGGTGGAGGGGATAACTCTCCCCTCCTTATGAGGACTAGATGTCATTCATTCGCACGACACATCAGAAAATCGTATGGTGTCACTGTCAGGGTTAAAAATGGAACGTTTCCTTCACTATGGAAACTAGCCAATGTTATCCCTGTGCCTAAGAAATGACGCCCCCTCACACAAGTGATATCAAAATGGTGTCCGGCTAGTGACACCATGGGAAGGCGTATCACAACAAGGAAGCAACAAAATCAAAATGCTACCAAAACACAGAAAAAATTTAAAATAAATGTGGAAGAGTGAATATTGAACACAAGGGACCCATTTCCCAAGGAACTAAAAGGGGTGGGATCAACAAGGGAACCAGAACAAGCATCTACAAGAAAAATGTATACACCCATTTCAAAAAACAACTATACTATAATTAATGCAAATATAAATACAAACTATTACCTCGTTAGCAGCAAATAAATAGGTGAAATAAATCAATTTTATCTAGTTAGAAGAAATATTTTAAGTTTCAAGTGAATAAAAATAAATACATAAATCATACCTACATTATAATCGTTTATTTTTTTTTAAAAGGAAGAGAAATTTGGTTAAATATAGGGCTTTTTAAATTAGAATAAATAATTTATAAATCCTAAGGTGAGGTTTTTAACAAATAAATAAACTATCTCTTAATTTAAATAAATAAATAAATAATTTAGGTAAATAGTACAAAATTTAGGAAAATTTAAATTATTTAAAATGAAATACTAACCCTAGCGACCTAACTAAGAAAGGAGCTCCTTGAATAGACCAAAAATGAACCATATTACATGCTATCTACACTTAAAAATAAATAAAATTTCTAAGAACCATTGTCGATGGATGGTTCTCCGCACTGAACGCATAGCAGAAGAAGGAAAATGCAAATTTGCGTCGCATCAAATGAATCACCAAGACATATCTTGACGAAAAATATCAGTCACATTAGCATACCACAAAATAGAACCATGTTGCATAGTAAAATTAAACACCACCAATATTAAACCCCAACAGAAAGAAACAAGAAGACATAATTCATATGCCGTACACTTCAAGACAAAACCGGTCATGCAATCCAAAATGTTAGTAATCACATACTCAAATACACACTCGTAAGAGAGCAACAACAATAGAGATCCTTACACAACGGCATCCAGAGGCAGACTCTCCATGCGATAAGGTGATAATAATAATAATAATAATAATAATAATAATAATAATAATAATAATAATAATAATAATAATAATAATAATAATAATAATAATAATAATGCAACAGTTATGTAACGACAGGCAAAGATAAGGGCAGAAAATCAACAATGGCAGACCAATGGTAACATTTGGTAGCAGAACGTGGTTCAAATGTTACCTCGAGACTACAGTGGTAACACAAACAAGGCACAAACACAGTTAAAAGGGAAGGTAAGAGTACAATACACAATATAAGAAAACACTACACACTCAGAAAAACAGTAGCTGGCATCGCGCGGGTCTCCAACAAAACATGTATGTAAACATCAGTAGGGCCAACTAGTGAACAACAAACCGGGAAGATGAAAAGGCTGGGAACCTACCAAAGGCATGGACATGGCTTAGATAGCGGATTCCGAATAAATCACCGTGATCCTTAGATTTAAAAAATATTATTTACAAGATAATTTTACAAATACATTCCAAGTTATGAGCTATAAGTTCAGTGATATACATAGGTTATTTCGTACCAGTGTAAATTCAAATTTCAAATCAACTATACATCTATTTACCAATGTAGTTGTTCAATGCAATATACAGTGATGTGAAAAAGGTTATCCAAAACTTAGCGTAGCTAAAGTGATACAGAACTACCAGGCAAACCCCAAGGGAAATAATATTAAACTACATTCTACATATTTTATTGAAACAAAACGGGAATGCCTCGGAAACGAACAGGTAAGTCCAGCTGAAAACTAAGGCGTCATAAGTAACTAATTTGGTGAATCTAGGCGAGGTTAGGGCAGACTCCTGTATGAAAAGCAAATCGGAACATTACGGAAATTTTAGCAGGACGGAATTCAAGAGTGCTTACCTGAGGAGAGTGCCATCCCGAAAACTGGGGGACGTCATCCAGATAGGCTGCTCGCAGACAGATAGACCAAGACCGACAGATTTCAGGATACAGAATTCATTCGAACACTGCCTCGCTCACCAAATATAGGAATTACTGGCCGTGGAGGCAGCCAATCAGCGTGCACGTGTTCCCTATCGCCACCTAGACTCACCAATCACAACCTTACTTTTGATCGCGAACTTTGGCTAACATTCTAGAATACGCATGATCGCGAAAGTCGTATTTTTCCAGAACAGACAGAACACATTTTCTAGAACACATACCAACAAAGTAACACACCTTGTACAAAGTTATGTAACTTTCTGGATCTTTCCAGTAACTATAGAACAGAATTCTACTATTTACAAATGCCTATGTTACAATATTATACAGTACAGGTTAGGTCATTAAATTATCTTATGCTCTACAAATAACAGTACAGGTTAGGTCATGATAAATGAAACATTATATAGTACTTTGCCAATAAAGTCTTAACAAAATTACATTCCACTCATGCTACATAGTTCACTTGTAACAGTCGTCTTGGTCTCCCTCTACTTCTCTTACCCTCCATAGCAGAGTCCATTATTCTCCTAGGTAACCTATCCTCCTCCATTTGCCTGTTTATGCGTACAGCTTCATCCATCAAGTTCATTCCTAAATGAGCCTTTATCTCCTCATTCCGAGTACCCTCCTGCCATTGTTCCCACCTGTTTGTACCAACAATCATTCTTGCTACTTTCATGTCTGTTACTTCTAACGTATGAATAAGATATCCTGAGTCCACCCAGCTTTCGCTTCCGTAAAGCAAAGTTGGTCTGAAAACAGACTGATGTAAAGATAGTTTCGTCTGGGAGCTGACTTCCTTCTTACAGAATACTGCTGATCGCAACTGCGAGCACACTGCATTAGCTTTACTACACCTTGATTCAATCTCACTTACTGTATTACTATCCTGGGAGAACACACAACCTAAATACCTGAAATTATCGACCTGTTCTAGCTTTGTATCTCCAATCTGACATTCAATTCTGTTGAATTTCTTACCTACTGACATCAATTTAGTCTTCGAGAGGCTAATTTTCATACCATACTCATTGCACCTATTTTCAAGTTCCAAAATATTAGACTGCAAGCTTTCGGCACAGTCTGCCATTAAGACCAAGTCGTCAGCATAGGCCACACTGCTTACTACATTTCCACCTAACTGAATCCCTCCCTGCCATTTTATACCTTTCCGCAGATGATCCATGTAAACTACGAACAGCAAAGGTGAAAGATTACAGCCTTGTCTAACTCCTGTAAGTACCCTGAACCAAGAACTCATTCTACCATCAATTCTCACTGAAGCCCAATTGTCAACATAAATGCCTTTGATTGATTTTAATAATCCACCTTTAATTCCATAGTCCCCCAGTATGGCGAACATCTTTTCCCTCGGTACCCTGTCATATGCTTTCTCTAGATCTACGAAACATAAACACAACTGCCTATTCCTCTCGTAGCATTTTTCAATTACCTGGCGCATACTGAAAATCTGATCCTGACTGCCTCTCTGTCGTCTGAAACCACACTGGTTTTCATCCAACTTCCTCTCAATGACTGATCGCACCCTCCCTTCCAAGATGCCAGTGAATACTTTGCCTGGTATACTAATCAATGAGATACCTCGATAGTTGTTGCAATCCTTCCTGTTCCCTTGCTTATAGATAGGTGCAATTACTGCTTTTGTCCAATCTGAAGGTACCTTACCAACACTCCACGCTAATTTTACTACTCTATGAAGCCATTTCATCCCTGCCTTCCCACTATACTTCACCATTTCAGGTCTAATTTCATCTATTCCTGCAGCCTTATGACAATGGAGTTTATTCACTATCCTTTCCACTTCCTCAAGCATAATTTCACCAACATCATTTTCGTCCTCCCCATGAGCTTGGCTGTTTGCAACACCACCATGATGATTTCCTTTTACATTGAGAAGATGTTCAAAATATTCCCTCCACCTCTCCAGTGATTCCCTCGGATCTATTATGAGTTCACCTGAATTACTCAAAACACTGTTCATTTCCTTTTTCCCTCCCTTCCTGAGATTCTTTATTACTGTCCAGAAAGGTTTCCCTGCTGCTTGACCTAGCCTTTCCAGGTTATTACCAAAATCTTCCCATGACTTCTGTTTGGATTCAACAACTATTTGTTTCGCTCTGTTTCTTTCATCTACGTACCAATCCCTGTCTGCCTTGGCCCTTGTTTGGAGCCATTTCTGATAAGCCTTTTTACGTTTACAAGCTGCTCTCACTTCATCATTCCACCAAATTACAAATTACCAAATTACACCTCGCAAAAATATGAACACCAAACTACGAGGCATACACAAAATTTAGAAAAAACCTATCAACAAATAAAAAAGGGCAGTACTTACATGAATGAAGAGAACTACATTAACAAAAAATCCATAATGAATTAAGGAACCGAACAATCACTATCACTCACAAGGCAAACACTACATTTTAAAACTAATACCACAACCATATACATCTTATACCTTAATGCTATACATATTATTTACAATTTACAATCCCTGAAAGGGATACAGAACGCCTTTCACCCAATGCCTGTACTAGGCATGTTTAATACGCCAGCTGGCATCAGAGAGCCAGTTATGAGCATCATTCTCCAGCAAGTTCAAATACCAGACAGCCGTTCCAAAAGCACCCAGCACACACAACAGTCTAGCGAGTCACGTGCTATCTGTCTATCAGCGTTCAAACTCACTGCAAGTTCCACTGCGCGCGCATAGATGGCGTTAACGTACACATTTCAGGCAGTTGAATACACTATGTTACCAACATAGAAGTATAAAATGTGCCGTGCATATGTTCCAACAACACATACGAAAAGTCCAAATATATTATGCAGATATACGACGACGTACACCATCAGATTTCAAGTTTATTTATTAATTGTAACACCACAGAAACCTGACACCTCCCAACCATCTGACTACAGACCAATTTCTATTTTACCTGCGATTTCCAAAGCACTCAAGCGTTTGGTTCATGAGCAGGTGTTGGAATACTTAAACAACCATTCTCTCCTAGACCCATTGCAATCTGGCTTCAAGAAGGGACACAGCACAGCAACTGCCCTGCTCAAAGTGACTAATGACATATGACATGCAATGGACCAAAGACTGGTGACAATACTTACTCTCCTCGATTTCAGTAGCACATTTGACACCATAAACATCCACGCTCTATTAAACAAGATGCAATCTTACTACTTCGATCAACGAACTATTAATTTCTTTTCATCGTACCTCAAAACTTGTGTGCAACGAATTATAACCCTTGATCAAACCTCTCACTGGCTAACCAGGAAAGAAGGCACGCCTCAGGGTAGTGTTTTAGGCCCATTGCTCTTTATTTTATACATAAATGACATTTCATCAAATTTAAAGAATTGTAACTACCATCTTTATGTGGACGACTTACAGATTTACTGTCACTGTAAGACCTCTGATTTGCCTCATGCCATAACAGGCATTACTGCTGACTTTCAGCGACTTAATGCTTACTCCCTGAAAAATTCCCTCCTTCTTAACCTATCCAAGATACAAGCAATCATTTTTGGCTTTCAAAAATTGTTGGCCACACTATGATACGAAACTATGCCTCAAGTTATACTGAAGGATAGAGTAATTCCATTCAGCCGAACTGTGAGAAATCTTGGAGTGACAATGAATGAAACTTTAAATTGGTCTGAATATATTAAGAATGAGCGTAAAAAAATATTTTGGATACTTCATTCGGTTAAAAGAAACAGCGATATTTTACCTCCACAAGCCTGCTATGCTGGCGTAGCAGGGGGAGAGGTGATACTCCCACATGGCGCGTCCCAGGTGGCGGATAGGGGCGTCCTAACCGGCTTGCCGGCAGACTTGAGGGAAATAGAATACCTCTCGAGGACCAAACACACAACCCCCTGTGGATGGGGGACGCAGATGAAGGATTCCCCCAGGGTATCCTCTGCCTGTCGTAAGAGGCAACTAAAAGGGGTGACCAATGGATGCTTGTATTAGAACCATGAAACTACTTGTGATTAGTACCACCACGCGGGGAACACCATGGGCCACTTTTACTTGCGCGTAGTACCACTATGTTGGGTACCAAATAGGTTTGTGATTAGTAGCAAACGAGGGCTCGGAGGCTTTTACAGTACCGGTGATTAGTAGCACTATATGAGCAACACCGTGGGATGAGGGAACCCATGGTTCTGGCTTGCCTATGATTAGTACCCACTCTATGAGGAACACCACGGGATAGTACGAGTCCGTGTGGTTAGTACACATACGTGATGAACACCATAGAGTTTGCGCTGCCTGTAAATGGCGCCACAATGTGCGGAACAGCGCAGGTCTGTAATACATGTGCGAATTTCATTACCTGTGAGTAGTACCATAATGTGTGGAATCCCATGAGTCTACGCTACTCTTGATTAGTACTGCAACATGACAAATACTATGGTTCTACTTTCCTAGCGATAAGTACCATTGTGAGGGACCGCTGACTTGGATTTTGGACCCCTTTTGACTACAAGTATCATTGATTCAGTATTGTGCTCTGGAAGCAGTCCCTTGTTCAGTAATTCTATTGTTCTATGCCAGCTTCTGTGCATGTGAGGCACTGTGGGTTGGTTCCACTGATCGTTTTAAATTCACATCCATCCATCCATCCATCCATCCATCCATCCATCCATCCATCCATCCATCCATCCATCCATCCATCCATCCATCCATCCATCCATCCATCCATCCATCCATCCATCCATCCATCCATCCATCCATCCATCCATCCATCCATCCATCCATCCATCCATCCATCCATCCATCCATCCATCCATCCATCCATCCATCCATCCATCCATCCATCCATCCATCCATCCATCCATCCATCCATCCATCCATCCATCCATCCATCCATCCATCCATCCATCCATCCATCCATCCATCCATCCATCCATCCATCCATCCATCCATCCATCCATCCATCCATCCATCCATCCATCCATCCATCCATCCATCCATCCATCCATCCATCCATCCATCCATCCATCCATCCATCCATCCATCCATCCATCCATCCATCCATCCATCCATCCATCCATCCATCCATCCATCCATCCATCCATCCATCCATCCATCCATCCATCCATCCATCCATCCATCCATCCATCCATCCATCCATCCATCCATCCATCCATCCATCCATCCATCCATCCATCCATCCATCCATCCATCCATCCATCCATCCATCCATCCATCCATCCATCCATCCATCCATCCATCCATCCATCCATCCATCCATCCATCCATCCATCCATCCATCCATCCATCCATCCATCCATCCATCCATCCATCCATCCATCCATCCATCCATCCATCCATCCATCCATCCATCCATCCATCCATCCATCCATCCATCCATCCATCCATCCATCCATCCATCCATCCATCCATCCATCCATCCATCCATCCATCCATCCATCCATCCA